>NW_027142366.1:19642331-20079643 GCF_026170545.1 Melanerpes formicivorus | reverse complement strand
AGGGCAGAGCTGGGGCTGGGCTGGGGCTGGGGCTGGGCTGGGTTCTGGGCTGAGCTGGGGTGGGGGACTGGAGCCGGGGCCTGGGGCCGGGGCTGGGAGCAGGGCTGGCCTGGGGCGGGGACTGGAGCCGGGGCTGAGGCTGGGCTAGGGTCTGGGCTGTGGCCGGGGCTGCGACTGGGGCTGGGTCCAGGGCTGGGGCTGGGCTGTGGCTGGGGCTGGGCTGGGGCTGGGCTGGGGCTGGGTCCAGGGCAGGGGCTGGGCTGGGGCTGGGGCTGGGCTGAGGGCAGGGCTGGGCTAGGGCTGGGGCTGGGGCAGGGCTGTGGCTGAGGCTGGGCTGGGTTCTGAGCTGGGCCTGGGACAGGGCTGGGCCCGAGGGCTGGGGCAGGGCTGGGACTGAGGTTGGGGCCGGGGCTGGGGCTGGGCTGGGGGCAGGGCTGGGGCTGAGGGCAGGGCTGGGCTGGGGGCTGGGGCTGGGCTGAGGGCAGGGCTGGGCTAGGGCTGGGCCTGGGCTGAGGGCAGGGCTGGGCTGGGGCTGGGGCTGGGCTGAGGGCAGGGCTGGGCTAGGGCTGGGGATGGGGCAGGGCTGTGGCTGGGGCTGGGCTGGGTTCTGGGCTGGGCCTGGGACAGGGCTGGGCCCGAGGCTGGGGCAGGGCTGGGACTGAGGTTTGGGCTGGGCTGGGGCTGGGCTGGGGGGCAGGGCTGGGGCTGGGGCGGGGAACCAATTCAATGGCTGGGCTGGGGCTGCGGCCAGGTCTGGGGCTGGGGCTGGGGAAGGGCTGGGGCTGGGCTGGTTCCAGGGCTGGGGCTGGGCTGGGGCAGGGCTGGGGCTGGGGCTGGGTCCAGGGCTGGGGCTGGGCTGGGGCAGGGCTGGGGCTGGGGCTGGGTCCAGGGCTGGGGCTGGGCTGGGGCAGGGGCTGGGGCTGGGGCTGGGTCCAGGGCTGGGGGCCGGGCTGGGGCAGGGCTGGGGCTGGGGTTGGGCTGGGGACGAGGGCGGGGCTGGTCTGGGAGTCGGGGTGCGCAGGGTCCGGGGCTGGGACCGGGGTTGGGGCAGGACTGGGGCTGGGACAGGGCGGGGCCGGGGCTGGGGTCGGGGCTAGGAGCATGGCTGGGACTGAGGTTGGGGCCGGGGCTGGGTCTGGGGCTGGGCTGGGGCCGAGGGTGGGGCTGGTGCTGGGGCTGGGCTGGGGAAGGGCTGGGTCTGGGCTGGGACCAGGTCTGGGCTGTGGTAGGGCTGGGGCCGAGTCTGGGGCCAGGGCTGGGGGCCGTGGCTGGGGCAGGGCTGGGGAAGGGCTGGAACTGGGGCTGGGCTGGGGCCAAGGTTGGGGCCGGGGCTGGGGCTGGGCTGGGGCAGGGAAGGGGTGGGGGCTGGGGCTGGGGCTGGGCTAGGGGCTGGAGGCTGGGGCTGGGGCTGAGGCAGGGCTGGGGCAGGGCAGGGGCTGCGGCAGGGCTGGGGCCGGGGCTGAGGCTGGGCTAGGGTCTGGGCTGGGCCTGGGACAGGGCTGGGGCCCGAGGCTGGGGCAGGGCTGGGGCTGGGCTAAGGGCAGGGCTGGGTTAGGGCTGTGGCTGTGCAGGGCTGGGCTAGGGGTGGGCTGGGGCCGGGGATGGGGCCGTGGGTGGGGCTGGGCTAGGGTCTGGGCTGGGGCTGGGGCAGGGCAGGGCCCGAGGCTGGCATCCAGGGCTGGGGCTGGGCGGTGGCTGGGGCTGGGCTGGGGCTGGGGTCCGGGCTGGGGCTGGGTCCAGGGCAGGAGCTGAGCTAGGGCTGGGGCTGGGGCCAGGGCAGGGGCTAGTGCTGGGGCTGGGCTGGGGTAGGGCTGGGGCTGGGGCTGGGGCTGGGGCAGGGCTGGGGCTGGGGCTGGGTCCAGGGCTGGGGCTGGGCTGGGGCAGGGCTGGGGCTGGGGCTGGGTCCAGGGCTGGGGCTGGGCAGGGGCAGGGCTGGGGCTGGGGCTGGGTCCAGGGCTGGGGCTGGGCTGGGACAAGGCTGGGGCTGGGGCTGGGGCTGGGTCCAGGGCTGGGGCAGGGCTGGGGCTGGGGCTGGTCTGGGGAAGGGCTAGGGCTGGGGCTAGGCTGGGGCTGGGTGCAGGGCTGGGGCTGGTCTGTGGCTCGGCTGGGGCCGAGGGTGGGGCTGGGGCTGGGGCTGTGCATGGGCCTGAGGGTAGGGCTGGGCTAGGGCTGGGGCAGGGCTGGGGCTGGGCTAAGGGCAGGGCTGGGGTAGGGCTGTGGCTGTGCAGGGCGGGGCTAGGGCTGGGCTGGGGCCGGGGATGGGGCCGTGGGTGGGGCTGGGCTGGGGTCTGGGCTGGGGCTGGGGCTGGGGCTAGGGCTGGGGCCGGGGCTGGGGCACGGCTGGGGCTGGGGCTGGGGCTGGGTCCAGGGCTAGGGCTGGGCTGGGGCAGGGCTGGGGCTGGGGCTGGGTCCAGGGCTGGGACTGGGGCTGGGACAGGCCTGGGGCTGGGGCTGGGCTGGGGCCGAGGGTGGGGCTGGGCTGGGGCTGGGGCTGGGGGCTGGGCTGGGGCAGGGCTGGGGCCGGGGCTGGGGCTGGGGCCGGGGCTGGGGCAGGACTGGGGCTGGGGCTGGGTGCAGGGCTGGGGCTGGGCTGGGGCAGGGCTGGGGCTGGGGCTGGGTCCAGGGCTGGGGCTGGGGCTGGGACAGGCCTGGGGCTGAGGCTGGGCTGGGGCCGAGGGTGGGGCTGGGCTGGGGCTGGTGCTGGGGCTGGGGCAGGGGCTAGTGCTGGGGCTGGGCTGGGGCAGGGCTGGGGCTGGGGCTGGGGCCGGGGCTGGGGCAGGCCTGGGGCTGGGGCTGGGTCCAGGGCTGGGGATGGGCTGGGGCAGGGCTGGGGCTGGGGGCTGGGTCCAGGGCTGGGGCTGGGCTGGGGCAGGGCTGGGGCTGGGGCTGGGTCCTGAGGGTAGGGCTGGGCTGAGGCCGAGGGTGGGGCTGGGGCTGGGACTGGGCTGGGGCAGGGGCTGGAACAGGGTCTGGGCTGGGGCCAAGGTTGGGGCTGGGGCTGGGGCTGTGCTGGGGCAGGGAAGGGGTGGGGGCTGGGTCCAGGGCTGGGGCTGGGCTGTGACTGGGGCTGGTCTGGGGCAGGGCTGGGGCTGGGGCTAGGCTGGGGCTGGGTGTAGGGCTGGGGCTGGGCTGGGGCTCGGCTGGGGCCGAGGGTGGAGTTGGGGCTGGGGCTGGGGCCTGAGGGTAGGGCTGGGCTAGGGCTGGGGCAGGGCTGGGGCTGGGCTAAGGGCAGGGCGGGGCTAGGTCTGGGCTGGGGCCGGGGTTGGGGCCGTGGGTGGGGCTGGGCTGGGGTCTGGGCTGGGCCTGGGGCAGGGCAGGGCCCGAGGCTGGGGGTCCAGGGCTGGGGCTGGGCGGTGGCTGGGGCTGGGCTGGGGCTGGGTTAGGGCTGGGGCTGGGTCCAGGGCAGGGGCTGGGCTGGGGCTGGGGCTGGGGACGATGCTGGGGCAGGGCTGGGGCTGGGGCTGGGTCCAGGGCTGGGGCTGGGCTGGGGCAGGGCTGGGGCTGGGGCTGGGTCCAGGGCTGGGGCTGCGGCTGGGTCCATAGCTGGGGCTGGGCTGGGGCAGGGCTGGGGCTGGGGCTGGGCTGGGGCCGAGGGGTGGGGCTGGGGCTGAGGCTGGTCTGGGGCAGGGCTGGGTCTGGGCTGGGACCAGGACTGGGCTGGGGTAGGGCTGGGGCTGAGTCTGGGGCCGGGGCTGAGGCCGTGGCTGGGGCAGGGCTGGGGCAGGGCTGGAACTGGGGCTGGGCTGGGGCCAAGGTTGGGGCTGGGGCTGGGGCTGGGCTGGGGCAAAGAAGAGGCGGGGGCTGGTTCCAGGGCTGGGGCTGGGTCCAGGGCTGGGGCTGGGCTGTGGCTGGGGCTGGGGCTGGGGCTGGATCCAGGGGGGGCTGGGCTGTGGCTAGGGCTGGGCTGGGCTAGGGCTGGGGCTGGGCTGGGGCCGAGGGTGGGTCTGGGGCTGGGGCTGGGGCCTGAGGTTAGGGCTGGGCTAGGGCTGGGGCAGGGCTGGGGCTGGGCTGGGACCGAAGCTGGGGCAGGAATGAGGCTGGGAAAGGGCTGGGGCCGGGGCTGGGGTCAGGGGGCTAGGAGCAGGGCTGGGGAATGAGGTTGGGGCCGGGGCTGGGGGCTGGGGCTGGGCTGGGGCAGGGCTGGAACTGGGTCTGGGCTGGGGCCAAGGTTGGGGCTGGGGCTGGGGCTGTGCTGGGCCAGGGAAGGGGTGGGGGGCTGGGTCCAGGGCTGGGGGCTGGGCTGGGGCTGGGTGCAGGGCTGGGGCTGGGCTGTGACTGTGGCTGGGCTGGGCTAGGGCTGGGGCTGGGCTGGGGCCGAGGTTGGGGGCTGGGTCTGGGGCTCGGGCTTGGGCCTGAGGGTAGGGCTGGGCTAGGGCTGGGGCAGAGCTGGGGCAGGGCTGGGGCTGGGGCTGGGTCCAGGGCTGGGGCTGGGCTGGGGGCAGGGCTGGGGCTGGGGTTGGGCTGGGGACGAGGGCGGGGCTGGTCTGTGAGTCGGGCTGCGCAGGGTCCGGGGCTGGGACCGGGGTTGGGGCAGGACTGGGGTTGGGACAGGGCTGGGGCCGGGGCTGGGGTCGGGGCTAGGAGCAGGGCTGGGACTGAGGTTGGGGCCGGGGCTGGGTCTGGGGCTGGGCTGGGGGCCGAGGGTGGGGCCTGGTGCTGGGGCTGGGGCTGAGGACAGGGGTGGGCTGAGGCCGAGGGTGGGGCTGGGGCTGGGGCTGGGGCTGGGCTGGGGAAGGGCTGGGTCAGGGCTGGGCCCAGGACTGGGCTGTGGTAGGGCTGGAGCCGAGTCTGGGTCCGGGGCTGGGGCCGTGGCTGGGGCAGGGCTGGGGAAGGGCTGGAACTGGGGCTGGGCTGTGGCCAAGGTTGGGGGCTGGGCTGGGGGTCTGGGCTGGGCCTGGGGCAGGGCAGGCCCGAGGCTGGGGTCCAGGGCTGGGGCTGGGCTGGGGGCTGGGGCTGGGGCAGGGCTGGGGCTGGGTTAGGGCTGAGGCAGGGCAGGGGCTGGGGCAGGGCTGGGGCAGGGGCTGAGGCGGGGCTAGGGTCTGGGCTGGTCCTGGGACAGGGCTGGGCCCGAGGCTGGGGCAGGGCTGGGGAGGGGCTGGGCTGGGGCTGGGCTGGGGCAGGGCTGGGTCTGGGGACAGGTCTGGGCTGTGGCTGGGCTGGGGCCGGGCTAGGGCTGGGGCTGGGGACAGGGCTGGGCCCGAGGCTGGGGCAGGGCTGGGTCTGGGGACAGGGCTGGGCTGGGGCTGGGCTGGGGCTGGGCTGGGGATGGGGCTGGGGGAAAGGGCTAGGGCCAGAGCTGGGGCAGAGCAGGGTCCAGGCTGGGGCTGGGTTCGCGGCAGGCCTAGGCTGTGGCTTGGGCTGGGCTGGGCTGGGGCAGGGCTGGGGCTGGGCTGGGGCTGGGGCTGGGGGCTGGGTCCAGGGCTGGGGCTGGGCTGTGGCTGTGGCTGGGCTGGGCTGGGGCAGGGCTGGGGCTGGTCTGGGGCCGAGGGTGGGGCTGGGGCTGGGGCTGAGTGCAGGGCTGGGCAAGGGCTGGACCTGGGCCAGGACTGGGGTTTGGGGTAGGGATGGGGCAGGACTGGGGCTGGGGCAGGGGCCGGGGCTGGGGACAGGGCTAGGGCCAGAGCTGGGGGAGGGATGGGTCTGGGCTGGGGCTGGGCTGTGGCTTGGGCTGGGCTGGGGCAGGGCTGGGGGCTGGGGCTGGGCTGGGGCAGGGCTGGGGCTGGAGCTGGGCTGGGGCTAGGGCTGGGGCTGGGTCCATAGCTGGGGCCGGGCTGTGGCTGTGGCTGTGGCTGGGCTGGGGCAGGGCTGAGGCTGGGCTGGGGCTGGGTCCAGGTCTGGGGCTGGGGCTGGGGCAGGCCTGGGGCTGGGGCTGGGCTGGGGCCGAGGGTGGGGCTGGGGCTGGGGCTGGGGCTGAGGGCAAGGCTGGGCTAGGGCTGGGTCTGGGGCAGGGGCCGGGGATGGGGACAGGGCTGGGGCCCGAGCTGGTGTAGAGCTGGGGCCGGACTGGGGCAGGGCTCAGTGCAGGGCTCGGGCAGGGCGGGGGCTGGGTAAGGGCTGGGCTAGGGCTGGGCTGGGGGCAGGGATGGGGCTGAGACTGGGGGCAAGAATGGGGATGGGGCTGGGCTGGGCTGGGGGCAAGGCTGAGCTGGGCGGTGGCTGGGGCTGGGCTGGGGCTGGGTTAGGGCTGGGGCTGGGTCCAGGGCAGGGGCTGGGCTGGGGCTGGGGCTGGGTCCAGGGCAGGGGCTAGTGCTGGGGCTGGGCTGGGGCCGGGTTGGGGCTGGGGCTGGGGCCGGGGCTGGGGCTGGGCTGGGGCTGGGGCTGGGGCTGGGGCCAGGGCTGTGGCTGGGGTTTGGGCCAGGGCTGGGGGCTGGGCTGGGGCAGGGCTGGGGCTGGGGGCTGGGTCCAGGGCTGGGGCTGGGCTGGGGCTGGGGCTGGGTCCAGGGCTGGGGCTGGGCTGCGGCAGGGGTGGGGCTGGGGCTGGGTCCAGGGCTGGGGCTGGGCTGGGGCTGGGGCTGGGTCCGGGGCTGGGGCTGGGTCCATGGCTGGGGCTGGGGCTGGGGCCGGGGCTGGGGCAGGACTGGGGCTGGGACAGGGTTGGGGCCGGGGCTGGGGTCGGGGCTAGGAGCAGGGCTGGGACTGAGGTTGGGGCCGGGTCTGGGGCCGTGGCTGGGGGTAGGGCTGGGGCCGGGTCTGGGGCCGGGGCTGGGGCCGTGGCTGGGGCAGGGCTGGGGCAGGGCTGGGGCCGGGGCTAGGGCAGGACTATGCTGGAGGCTGGGCCTTGGCATGGCGCAGGGCTGGGGGCTGGGGCTGGGGCTGGGCTGGGGCTGGGGCTGGAGCTGGGGCCAGGGCTGGGGCTGGAGCTGGGGCCAGGTCTGGGTCTGGGCTGGGGGCAGGACAGGCGCTGGGGCAGGGCTAGGGCTGGGGCTGGGGCTGTGGCTGGGTCTCGGGCAGGGCTGGGGCCGGGTCTGGGGCAGGGCTGGGGCTGGGCTGGGTCTAGGGCTGGGCTGAGGGCAGGGCTGGGGCAGGGCTGGGGCCGGGGCTGGGCTGGGTCTGGGCTGGGGCAGGGCTGGGGCTGCAGCTGGGCTGGGGATGAGGGTGGGGCTGGGCTGGGTTCTGGGCTGGGCCTGGGGCAGGGCTGGACCCGAGGCTGGGGCAGGGCTGGGGTAGGGCTGGGGCTGGGGCTGGGCTGGGGTAGGGCTGGAGCAGGGAAGGGGCTGGGGACAGGGCTGGGGCAGGGCTGTGGCTTGGGCAGGGCTGTGGCTGTGGCTGTGGCTGGGCTGGGGCAGGGGCAGGGCTAGGGCTGGGGCTGGGGCAGGGGCCGGGGATGGAAACAGGGCTGGGGCCCGAGCTTGTGTAGGGCTGGGGCCGGTCTGGGGCTGGGTTCGGTGCAGGGCTGGGGCAGGGCGGGGACTGGGTGAGGGCTGGGCTAGGGCTGGGCTGGGGGCAGGGATGGGGCTGGGGCTGGGGGCAAGGATGGGGATGGGGCTGGGGCTGGGCTGGGCTGGGGGCAGGGATGGGGCTGGGCTGGGACCGGGGCTGGGCTGGGGCTGGGGCTGGGCAGGGCTGGGGCTGAGTCTGGGGCCGGGGCTGGGGCCGGAGCTGGGGGTAGGGCTGGGGCTAGGGCTGAGTTAGGGGTAGGGCTGGGGCTGTGCTGGAGCTGGGGCCTTGACCGAGGTTTGGGCAGGGCTGGGGCTGCGGCTGGGGGCGGGGCTGGGGCAGGAGCCAGGGCTGGGGCAGGGCAGGGGCCGTGCCTGGGGCTGGGGCTGGGGCAGGTTTGGGGCTGAGCTGGGGCTGGGGCTGAGATGGGGCAGGGCTGGGTCTGGGGACAGGGCTGGGCTGGGGCTGGGGCTGGGGCTGGGGTCTGGGCTGGGCCTGGAGCAGGGCTGGGCGCGAGGCTGGAACCAAGATTTGGGCAGGGCTGGGGCTGGGGCTGGAGCAGTGTTGGTGCTGGGATGTGGCTGTGGCTGGGGACAGGGCTGGGGCCGGGCTGGGGCTGGGGCTGGGCTGAGGGCAGGGCTTGGGCAGGGCTAGGGATGGGGGCTGGGATGGGGCAGGACTGGGGCTGGGGCTGGGACAGGGGAAGGGGGCTGGGCTGTGGCTGTGGCTGGGCTGGGCTGGGGCTGGGGCTGGGCTGAGGGCATGGCTGGGGCAGGGCTGGGGCCGGGGCTGGGGCAGGGCTGGGGTAGGGCTGGGGCTGGGGCTGGGCTGGGGTAGGGCTGGGGCACGGAAGTGGCTGGGGACAGGGCTGGGGCAGGGCTGTGGCTTGGGCTGGGCTGGGGCTGGAACCAAGTCTTGGGCAGGGCTGCGGCTGGGGTGGGGCCGGGGCTGGGGCAGGACTGGTGCTGGGGCAGGTCTGGGGCTGAGGCTGGGCTGGTGCTGGACTGAGGGCAGGGCTGGGCTAGGGCTGGGGGCAGGGCTGGGCTAGAGCTGGGCTGGGGCAGCGCTGGGCTGGGGCCGAGACCCGGGCTGGGGCTGGGGAAGGGCTGGGGCTGGGCTAGGGGAAGGATGGGGATGGGGCTGGGCTGGGCTGGGCTGGGGGCAGGGATGGGGCTGGGCTGGGACCGGGGCTGGGCTGGGGCTGGGGCTGGGCAGGGCTGGGGCTGAGTCTGGGGCCGGGGCTGGGGCCGGAGCTGGGGTAGGGCTGGGGCTAGGGCTGAGTTAGGGGGTAGGGCTGGGGCTGTGCTGGAGCTGGGGGTTTGACCGAGGTTTGGGCAGGGCTGGGGGCTGCGGCTGGGGGCGGGGCTGGGGCAGGAGCCAGGGCTGGGGCAGGGCAGGGGCCGTGCCTGGGGCTGGGGCTGGGGCAGGTTTGGGGCTGAGCTGGGGCTGGGGCTGAGATGGGGCAGGGCTGGGTCTGGGGACAGGGCTGGGCTGGGGCTGGGGCTGGGCTGGGGTCTGGGCTGGGCCTGGAGCAGGGCTGGGCGCGAGGCTGGAACCAAGATTTGGGCAGGGCTGGGGCTGGGGCTGGAGCAGTGTTGGTGCTGGGATGTGGCTGTGGCTGGGGACAGGGCTGGGGCCGGGCTGGGGCTGGGGCTGGGCTGAGGGCAGGGCTTGGGCAGGGCTAGGGATGGGGGCTGGGATGGGGGCAGGACTGGGGCTGGGGCTGGGACAGGGAAGGGGCTGGGCTGTGGCTGTGGCTGGGCTGGGCTGGGGCTGGGGCTGGGCTGAGGGCATGGCTGGGGCAGGGCTGGGGCCGGGGCTGGGGCAGGGCTGGGGTAGGGCTGGGGCTGGGGCTGGGCTGGGGTAGGGCTGGGGCACGGAAGTGGCTGGGGGACAGGGCTGGGGCAGGGCTGTGGCTTGGGCTGGGCTGGGGCTGGAACCAAGTCTTGGGCAGGGCTGCGGCTGGGGTGGGGCCGGGGCTGGGGCAGGACTGGTGCTGGGGCAGGTCTGGGGCTGAGGCTGGGCTGGTGCTGGACTGAGGGCAGGGCTGGGCTAGGGCTGGGGGCAGGGCTGGGCTAGAGCTGGGCTGGGGCAGCGCTGGGCTGGGGCCGAGACCCGGGCTGGGGCTGGGGAAGGGCTGGGGCTGGGCTAGGGGAAGGATGGGGATGGGGCTGGGCTGGGCTGGGGGCAGGGCTGGGGCTGGGGCTGGGGCCGGGGCTGTTGCAGGAGCCAGGGCTGGGGCAGGGCTGGGGCCGTGCCTGGGGCTGGGGCTGGGGCAGGGTTGGGGCTGGACTGTGGCTGGGGCTGGGGTCAGGGGCACGGGTGGCAGCTGGGGCAGGGCTGAGGCCAGGCTGGGGCTGGGGCTGGGGAAAGGGCTAGGGACAGAGCTGGGGTAGGGCAGGGTCTGGGCTGTGGCTGGGTTCTGGGCAGGGCTAGGCTGTGGCTTGGGCTGGGCTGGGGCAGGGCTGGGGCTGGAGCTGGGCTGGGGCTGGGGCTGGGTCCAGGGCTGGGGCTGGGCTGTGGCTGTGGCTGGGCTGGGCTGGGGCAGGGCTGGGGCTGGTCTGGGGCCGAGGGTGGGGCTGGGGCTGTGGCTGGGGCTGAGTGCAGTGCTGGGCAAGGGCTGGGCCTGGATCAGGACTGGGGTTTGGGGCTGGGATGGGGCAGGACTGGGGCTGGGGCAGGGGCCGGGGCTGGGGACAGGGCTAGGGCCAGAGCTGGGGCAGGGATGTGTCTGTGCTGGGGCTGGGTTCAGGGCAGGGATGGGCTGTGGCTTGGGCTGGGCTGGGGCAGGGCTGGGGCTGGAGCTGGGCTGGGGCTAGGGCTGGGGCTGGGTCCAGGGCTGGGGCTGGGGCTGGGGCTAGGCTGGGGCTGGGGCTGGGTCCAGAGCTGGGGCTGTGCTGTGGCTGTGTCTGGGGCAGGGTTGGGGCTGGACTGTGGCTGGGGCTGGGGTCAGGGGCACGGGCGGCAGCTGGGGCAGGGCTGAGGCTGGGCTGGGGCTGGGTCCAGGGCTGTGGCTGGGGTTGAGGGCAGGGCTGGGCTAGGGCTGGAGCTGGGGCAGGGCTGAGGCTGGGCTGGGGCTGGGTCCAGGCCTGGGGCTGGGGCTGAGGGCAAGGCTGGGCTAGGGCTGGGGCTGGGGCAGGGCTAAGGCTGGGGCTGAGGGCAGGGCTGGGCTAGGGCTGGAGCTGGGGCAGGGGCCGGGGATGGGGACAGGGCTGGGGCCTGAGCTGGTGTAGGGCTGGGGCCGGTCTGGGGCTGGGTTCGGTGCAGGGCTGGGGCAGGGCGGGGGCTGGGTGAGGGCTGGGCTAGGGCTGGGCTGGGGGCAGGGATGGGGCTGGGGCTGGTGGCAGGGATGGGGCTGGGCTGGGACCGGGGCTGGGCTGGGGCTGGGGATGAGCTGGGGCTGGGACGGGGACTGGGGCAGGGCTAGGGCTGGGGCTTGGCTGGGGCCGAGTCTGGGGCCGGGGCTGGGACCGGAGCTGGGGCAGGGCTGGGGCTAGGGCTGAGTTAGAGGTAGGGCTGGGGCTAGGGCTGAGTTAGGGATAGGGCTGGGGCTGTGCTGGAGCCGGGGCTGGGGCAGGAGGCAGGGCTGGGGTAGGGCAGGGGCCTTGCTGGGGTTGGGGCTGGGGCTGTGGCAGGGTTGGAGCTGGGCTGGAACCAAGGTTTGGGCAGGGCTGGGACTGGGGCTGGGGCTGGAGCAGCGTTGGTGCTGGTCTGTGGCTGTGGCTGGGGACAGGGCTGGGGCCGGGCTGGGGCTGGGGCTGGGCTAAGTGCAGGGCTTGGGCAGGGCTGGGGATGGGGGCTGGGATGGGGCAGGACTGGGGCTGGGGCTGGGGCAGGGAAGGGGCTGGGGCTGGGCTGTGGCTGGGGCCGGGGCTTGGGCAGGGCTGGGGCTGGGTCCAGGGCTGGGGCTGGGCTGTGGCTGGGGCTGTGGCTGGGGCTGGGTCCAGGGTGGGGATGGGGCTGGGCTGGGGGCAGGGCTGGGGCTGGGTGGTGGCTGGGGCTGGGCTGGGGCCGAGGGTGGGGCTGGGGCTGGGGCTGTGGCAGGGCTGGGGCCGGGGCTGGTGCTGGGCTGGGTTCTGGGCTGAGCTGGGGCGGGGACTGGAGCCGGGGCTGGGGCCGGGGCTGGGAGCAGGGCTGGGCTGGGGCGGGGACTGGAGCCGGGGCTGAGGCTGGGCTAGGGTCTGGGCTGGGGCCAGGGCTGCGACTGGGGCTGAGGCTGGGTCTGGGGCTGACGGCAGGGCTGGGTTAGGGCTGGGGCTGGGGAAGGGCTGGGCCTGGGCAGTGGGAAGGTCTGGGGCTGGGGCTGTGGCTGGGGCTGGGCTGGGGCAGGGCTGTGGCTGGGGCTGAGCTGGGGCTGGGTCCAGGGCTGTGGCTGGGCTGTGGCTGGGGCTGAGGGCACGGCTGGTCTAGGACTGGGGCTGGGGAAGGGCTGGGGCCGGGGCTGAGGCTGGGCTGGGACAGGGCTGGGGCAGAGCTGGGGCCGGGGCTGAGGCTGGGCTGGGTTCTGGGCTGGGCCTGGGACAGGGCTGGGACTGAGGTTGGGGCCGGGCTGGGGTAGGGCTAGGGCTGGGGCAGGGGTCGGGGCTGGGAGCAGGGCTGGGACTGAGGTTGGGGCGGGGGCTGGGGCTGGGGGCTGGGCTGGGCTAATGCTGGGCTGCGGCCTGGTCTGGGGCTGGGGCTGGGGAAGGGCTGGGCCTGGGCTGGGACCGGGACTGGGCTGGGGTAGGGCTGGGGCAGGGAAGGGGCTGGGGACAGGGCTGGGGCGGGGCTGGGGCCGGGTCTGGGGCCGGGGCTGGGGCCGGGGCTGGGGCTGGGGCTGTGGCTGAGGGCAGGGCTGGGCTAGGGCTGGGCCTGGGCTGAGGGCTGGGTCCAGGGCTGGGGCTGGGGCTGGGCTGGGGCCGAGGGTGGGGCAGGGCTGGGGTCTGGGCTGGGCCTGGGGCAGGGCTGGGCCTGGGCTGGGACCGGGACTGGGCTGGGGTAGGGCTGGGGCAGGGAAGGGGCTGGGGACAGGGCTGGGGCGGGGCTGGGGCCGAGTCTGGGGCCGGGGCTGTGGCCGGGGCTGGGGCAGGGCTGGGGCTGGGGCTGGGGCTGGGGCAGGGGAGGGGCTGGGGTGGGACCAGGACTGGGCTGGGGCAGGGACTGGGGCAGGGCTGGGGCTGGGGCTGTGGCTGAGGGCAGGGCTGGGCTAGGGCTGGGCCTGGGCTGAGGGCTGGGGCTGGGGCTGGGGCTGGGCTGGGGCCGAGGGTGGGGCAGGGCTGGGGTCTGGGCTGGGCCTGGGGCAGGGCTGGGCCTGGGCTGGGACCGGGGACTGGGCTGGGGTAGGGCTGAGGCAGGGAAGGGGCTGGGGACAGGGCTGGGGCGGGGCTGGGGCCGAGTCTGGGGCCGGGGCTGGGGCTGGGACTGGGGCAGGGCTGGGGCTGGGGCTGGGGCTGGGACTGGGGCTGGGCTGGGGCCGGGGATGGGGCAGAACTAGTGAAGCCCCAAAACAGATAGCTTTCGAGAATGTGAAGCAATTGAAGGAAGCACAAACCACATAGAGCAATAAATCGCTAAGGCCTGGGACACTGTGACAGAAAAAGGAGATAAGTGATAAGGACTGACGGAGAAAGCATGATTCAGAACCAGAAAGGTCAAACTGACCCTAACAGCCTTGTCCAGTCAGTAAAACTAAGCCAGGCACACCGGGAATTGACCACCAAGAAGATCCTCAAAAGAGTTGTCCCTGCCCACGCTCCGCCTACACCACACCTCTTATGAATATGTATGCAGAGATATGATTATGTATGTGATCTGATGCAATACCACATCCAAAACTGTATAAAAGACATGCTTTTGTTACGGGAAAGGCAGAAATCCATTTAGTGATTTCTCCAACGCGTTGCTAATAAAATACCTCCTGTCTATCTGACATAAACTGAGTCTCTTAGGCAGTTATTCTTGCCTTTTGGAGCAAAATTCGGCATCACTAGGCTGGAGGCTGGGCCTTGGACTGGGGCCGGGTTGGGGGCAGGGCTAGGGGCTGCGGCCGGGGTTCGGCTGGGGGCAGGGCTGGGCTGGGGGCAGGGCTGGGGTCGGGGCTGGAACCAAGTCAAGGGCAGGGCTGGGGCTGGGGCTGGGGCTGGGGCAGGGCAGGGGCTGGGCTGGGAAGAGGACTGGGCTGGGTCAGGGACTGGGGCAGGGCTGGGGCTGGGGTGGGCTGGGGCTGGGGCCGGGGCAGGGCTGGGGCTGGGGCTGGGCTGTGGCTGTGCAGAGCTGGGCTAGGGCTGGGCTGTGTCCGGGGATGGGGCCGTGGGTGGGGCTGGGCTGGGGCTGGGCTGTGGCTGAGGGCAGGGCTGGGCTGGGGCTGGGGCTGGGCCTTGGACTGGGGCTGGGTTGGGGGCAGGGCTAGGGGCTGGGGCCGGGGCTCGGCTGGGGGCAGGGCTGGGCAGGGGGCAGGGCTGGGGTCGGGGCTGGAACCAAGTCAAGGGCAGTGCTGGGGCTGGGGCTGGGGCTGGGGCCTGAGGGTAGGGCTGGGCTAGGGCTGGGGCTGGGGCAGGGCAGGGGCTGGGCTGGGACCAGGACTGGGCTGGGTCAGGGACTGGTGCACGGCTGGGGCTGGGGTGGGCTGGGGCTAAGGCCGGGGCAGGGCTGGGGCTGGGGCTGGGCTGTGGCTGTGCAGAGCTGGGCTAGGGCTGGGCTGTGTCCGGGGATGGGGCCATGGGTGGGGCTGGGCTGGGGCTGGGCTGTGGCTGAGGGCAGGGCTGGGCTATGGCTGGGGATGGGGTAGGGGCCGGGGATGGGGCTGGGTTCGGTGCAGGGCTGGGGCTGGGGCAGGGCGGGGGCTGGGCTGGGCCAGGGCGAGGGCTGGGCTGAGGGCAGGGCTGGGCTAGGTCTGGGGCTGGGGCAGGGCTGCGGCCGGGGCTGAGGCTGGGCTGGGTTCTGGGCTGGGGCTGGGGCGGGAACCAAGTCTATGGCTGGACTGGGGCTGGGGCTGGGGCTGGGACAGGGCTGGGGCTGGGGCAGGGGCAGGGCTGGGGGCAGGGATGGGAGTGGGGCTGGGCAGGGGCCGGGGCTGGGGCCGGGGGTGAAGCTGGGGCCGGGGCAGGGCTGGGCTAGGGCTGGGCTGGGGCCGGGGCTGCGGCTGGGGCTTGGTCCAGGGCTGGGCTGGGCTGGGGCTGGGTCCAGGGCAGGGGCTGGGCTGGGGCTGGGGCTGGGCTGGCGCAGGGCTGGGGCTGGGGCTGGGGCCAGGGCTGAAGCTGGGCGGTGGCTGGGGCTGTTCTGGGGCAGGGCTGGGGCTGGGGCTGGGCTGGGGCTGGGGTTGGGTCCAGGGGAGGGGATGGGCTGGGGCTGGGGCAGGGGCTGGGCTGGGGCAGGGCTGGGGATGAGGCTGGGGTGGGTCTGGGGGTGGGTCCAGGGCAGAGCTGGGGCTGGGCTGGGGCTGGGGCTAGGCTGGGTTCTGGGCTGAGCTGGGGCGGGGACTGGAGCCGGGGCTGGGGCCGGGGCTGGGAGCAGGGCTGGCCTGGGGCGGGGACTGGAGCCGGGGCTGAGGCTGGGCTAGGGTCTGGGCTGTGGCCGGGGCTGCGACTGGGGCTGGGTCCAGGGCTGGGGCTGGGCTGTGGCTGGGGCTGGGCTGGGGCTGGGCTGGGGCTGGGTCCAGGGCAGGGGCTGGGCTGGGGCTGGGGCTGGGCTGAGGGCAGGGCTGGGCTAGGGCTGGGGCTGGGGCAGGGCTGTGGCTGAGGCTGGGCTGGGTTCTGAGCTGGGCCTGGGACAGGGCTGGGCCCGAGGCTGGGGCAGGGCTGGGACTGAGGTTGGGGCCGGGGCTGGGGCTGGGCTGGGGGCAGGGCTGGGGCTGAGGGCAGGGCTGGGCTGGGGCTGGGGCTGGGCTGAGGGCAGGGCTGGGCTAGGGCTGGGTCCAGGGCTGGGGCTGGGCTGGGGCAGGGCTGGGGCTAGGGCTGGGTCCAGGGCTGGGGCTGGGCTGGGGCAGGGCTGGGGCTGGGGCTGGGTCCAGGGCTGGGGCTGGGCTGGGGCAGGGCTGGGGCTGGGGCTGGGTCCAGGGCTGGGGCTGGGCTGGGGCTGGGGCTGGGTCCGGGGCTGGGGCCGGGCTGGGGCAGGGCTGGGGCTGGGGTTGGGCTGGGGACGAGGGCGGGGCTGGTCTGGGAGTCGGGGTGCGCAGGGTCCGGGGCTGGGACCGGGGTTGGGGCAGGACTGGGGCTGGGACAGGGCTGGGGCCGGGGCTGGGGTCGGGGCTAGGAGCATGGCTGGGACTGAGGTTGGGGCCGGGGCTGGGTCTGGGGCTGGGCTGGGGCCGAGGGTGGGGCTGGTGCTGGGGCTGGGCTGGGGAAGGGCTGGGTCTGGGCTGGGACCAGGTCTGGGCTGTGGTAGGGCTGGGGCCGAGTCTGGGGCCAGGGCTGGGGCCGTGGCTGGGGCAGGGCTGGGGAAGGGCTGGAACTGGGGCTGGGCTGGGGCCAAGGTTGGGGCCGGGGCTGGGGCTGGGCTGGGGCAGGGAAGGGGTGGGGGCTGGGGCTGGGGCTGGGCTAGGGGCTGGAGGCTGGGCTGGGGCTGAGGCAGGGCTGGGGCAGGGCAGGGGCTGCGGCAGGGCTGGGGCCGGGGCTGAGGCTGGGCTAGGGTCTGGGCTGGGCCTGGGACAGGGCTGGGCCCGAGGCTGGGGCAGGGCTGGGGCTGGGCTAAGGGCAGGGCTGGGTTAGGGCTGTGGCTGTGCAGGGCATGGCTAGGGGTGGGCTGGGGCCGGGGATGGGGCCGTGGGTGGGGCTGGGCTAGGGTCTGGGCTGGGGCTGGGGCAGGGCAGGGCCCGAGGCTGGCATCCAGGGCTGGGGCTGGGCGGTGGCTGGGGCTGGGCTGGGGCTGGGTCCGGGCTGGGGCTGGGTCCAGGGCAGGAGCTGAGCTAGGGCTGGGGCTGGGGCCAGGGCAGGGGCTAGTGCTGGGGCTGGGCTGGGGTAGGGCTGGGGCTGGGGCTGGGGCTGGGGCAGGGCTGGGGCTGGGGCTGGGTCCAGGGCTGGGGCTGGGCTGGGGCAGGACTGGGGCTGGGGCTGGGTCCAGGGCTGGGGCTGGGCAGGGGCAGGGCTGGGGCTGGGGCTGGGTCCAGGGCTGGGGCTGGGCTGGGACAAGGCTGGGGCTGGGGCTGGGTCCAGGGCTGGGGCTGGGCAGGGGCAGGGCTGGGGCTGGGGCTGGGTCCAGGGCTGGGGCTGGGCTGGGACAAGGCTGGGGCTGGGGCTGGGGCTGGGTCCAGGGCTGGGGCTGGGGCTGGGTCCAGGGCTGGGGCAGGGCTGGGGCTGGGGCTGGTCTGGGGAAGGGCTAGGGCTGGGGCTAGGCTGGGGCTGGGTGCAGGGCTGGGGCTGGGCTGTGGCTCGGCTGGGGCCCGAGGGTGGGGCTGGGGCTGGGGCTGTGCATGGGCCTGAGGGTAGGGCTGGGCTAGGGCTGGGGCAGGGCTGGGGCTGGGCTAAGGGCAGGGCTGGGGTAGGGCTTTGGCTGTGCAGGGCGGGGCTAGGGCTGGGCTGGGGCCGGGGATGGGGCCGTGGGTGGGGCTGGGCTGGGGTCTGGGCTGGGGCTGGGGCTGGGGCTGGGGCTGGGGCCGGGGCTGGGGGCAGGGCTGGGGCTGGGGCTGGGGCTGGGGCTGGGGCTGGGGCTGGGTCCAGGGCTAGGGCTGGGCTGGGGCAGCGCTGGGGCTGGGGCTGGGTCCAGGGCTGGGACTGGGGCTGGGGCAGGGGCTAGTGCTGGGGCTGGGCTGGGGCAGGGCTGGGGCTGGGGCTGGGGGCCGGGGCTGGGGCAGGCCTGGGGCTGGGGCTGGGTCCAGGGCTGGGGATGGGCTGGGGCAGGGCTGGGGCTGGGGCTGGGTCCAGGGCTGGGGCTGGGCTGGGGCAGGGCTGGGGCTGGGGCTGGGTCCTGAGGGTAGGGCTGGGCTGAGGCCGAGGGTGGGGCTGGGGCTGGAACAGGGTCTGGGCTGGGGCCAAGGTTGGGGCTGGGGCTGGGGCTGTGCTGGGGCAGGGAAGGGGTGGGGGCTGGGTCCAGGGCTGGGGCTGGGCTGTGACTGGGGCTGGTCTGGGGCAGGGCTGGGGCTGGGGCTAGGCTGGGGCTGGGTGCAGGGCTGGGGCTGGGCTGGGGCTCGGCTGGGGCCGAGGGTGGAGTTGGGGCTGGGGCTGGGGCTGGGGCTGGGGCCTGAGGGTAGGGCTGGGCTAGGGCTGGGGCAGGGCTGGGGCTGGGCTAAGGGGCAGGGCGGGGCTAGGTCTGGGCTGGGGCCGGGGTTGGGGCCGTGGGTGGGGCTGGGCTGGGGTCTGGGCTGGGCCTGGGGCAGGGCAGGGCCCGAGGCTGGGGTCCAGGGCTGGGGCTGGGCGGTGGCTGGGGCTGGGCTGGGGCTGGGTTAGGGCTGGGGCTGGGTCCAGGGCAGGGGCTGGGCTGGGGCTGGGGCTGGGGACGATGCTGGGGCAGGGCTGGGGCTGGGGCTGGGTCCAGGGCTGGGGCTGGGCTGGGGCAGGGCTGGGGCTGGGGCTGGGTCCAGGGCTGGGGCTGCGGCTGGGTCCATAGCTGGGGCTGGGCTGGGGCAGGGCTGGGGCTGGGGCTGGGCTGGGGCCGAGGGTGGGGCTGGGGCTGAGGCTGGTCTGGGGCAGGGCTGGGTCTGGGCTGGGACCAGGACTGGGCTGGGGTAGGGCTGGGGCTGAGTCTGGGGCCGGGGCTGAGGCCGTGGCTGGGGCAGGGCTGGGGCAGGGCTGGAACTGGGGCTGGGCTGTGGCCAAGGTTGGGGCTGGGGCTGGGGCTGGGCTGGGGCAAAGAAGAGGCGGGGGGCTGGTTCCAGGGCTGGGGCTGGGTCCAGGGCTGGGGCTGGGCTGTGGCTGGGGCTGGGCTGGGGCTGGATCCAGGGGGGGGCTGGGCTGTGGCTAGGGCTGGGCTGGGCTAGGGCTGGGGCTGGGCTGGGGCCGAGGGTGGGTCTGGGGCTGGGGCTGGGGCCTGAGGTTAGGGCTGGGCTAGGGCTGGGGCAGGGCTGGGGCTGGGCTGGGACCGAAGCTGGGGCAGGAATGAGGCTGGGAAAGGGCTGGGGGCCGGGGCTGGGGTCGGGGCTAGGAGCAGGGCTGGGAATGAGGTTGGGGCCGGGGCTGGGGCTGGGGCTGGGCTGGGGCAGGGCTGGAACTGGGTCTGGGCTGGGGCCAAGGTTGGGGCTGGGGCTGGGGCTGTGCTGGGCCAGGGAAGGGGTGGGGGCTGGGTCCAGGGCTGGGGCTGGGCTGGGGCTGGGTGCAGGGCTGGGGCTGGGCTGTGACTGTGGCTGGGCTGGGCTAGGGCTGGGGCTGGGCTGGGGCCGAGGTTGGGGCTGGGTCTGGGGCTCGGGCTTGGGCCTGAGGGTAGGGCTGGGCTAGGGCTGGGGCAGAGCTGGGGCAGGGCTGGGGCTGGGGCTGGGTCCAGGGCTGGGGCTGGGCTGGGGCAGGGCTGGGGCTGGGGCTGGGTCCAGGGCTGGGGCCGGGCTGGGGCTGGGCTGGGGCTGGGGTTGGGCTGGGGACGAGGGCGGGGCTGGTCTGTGAGTCGGGCTGCGCAGGGTCCGGGGCTGGGACCGGGGTTGGGGCAGGACTGGGGTTGGGACAGGGCTGGGGCCAGGGCTGGGGTCGGGGCTAGGAGCAGGGCTGGGACTGAGGTTGGGGCCGGGGCTGGGTCTGGGGCTGGGCTGGGGCCGAGGGTTGGGCCCGGTGCTGGGGCTGGGGCTGAGGACAGGGGTGGGCTGAGGCCGAGGGTGGGGCTGGGGCTGGGGCTGGGGCTGGGCTGGGGAAGGGCTGGGTCAGGGCTGGGCCCAGGACTGGGCTGTGGTAGGGCTGGGCCGAGTCTGGGTCCGGGGCTGAGGCCGTGGCTGGGGCAGGGCTGGGGCCAAGGTTGGGGCTGGGCTGGGGTCTGGGCTGGGCCTGGGGCAGGGCAGGCCCGAGGCTGGGGTCCAGGGCTGGGGCTGGGCTGGGGCTGGGGCTGGGGCAGGGCTGGGGCTGGGTTAGGGCTGAGGCAGGGCAGGGGCTGCGGCAGGGCTGGGGCAGGGGCTGAGGCGGGGCTAGGGTCTGGGCTGGTCCTGGGACAGGGCTGGGCCCGAGGCTGGGGCTGGGGCTGGGTCCAGGGCTGGGTTAGGGCTGGGGCAGGGCTGGGGCTGGGGCTGGGTCCAGGGCTGGGGCCGGGCTGGGGCAGGGCTGGGGCTGGGGCTGGGCTGGGGCCGAGGGCGGGGCTGGTCTGGGAGTGGGGCTGGGCAGGAGCCGGGTCTGGGACCGGGGCTGGGGCAGGACTGGGTCTGGGACAGGGCTGGGGCCGGGGCTGGGGTCCAGGGCTGGGGCTGGGCGGTGGCTGGGGCTGGGCTGGGGCTGGGTTAGGGCTGGGGCTGGGTCCAGGGCAGGGGCTGGGCTGGGTCTGGGGCTGGGTCCAGGGCAGGGGCTAGTGCTGGGACCAGGACTGGGCTGGGGTAGGGCTGGGGCCAAGTCTGGGGCCGGGGCTGGGGCCGTGGCTGGGGCAGGGCTGGGGCAGGGCTGGAACTGGGGCTGGGCTGGGGCCAAGGTTGGGGCTGGGGCTGGGGCTGGGCTGGGGCAGGGAAGAGGCGGGGGCTGGGTCCAGGTCTTGGGCTGGGCTGTGGCTGTGGCTGGGCTGGGGCTGGATCCAGGGGTGGGGCTGGGCTGGGGCTGGGGCTGAACTGGGCTAGGGCTGGGGCTGGGCTGGGGCCGAGGGTGGGTCTGGGGCTGGGGATGGGGCCTGAGGGTAGGGCTGGGCTAGGGCTGGGGCAGGGCTGGGGCTGGGCTGGGACCGGGGTTGGGGCAGGACTGGGGCTGGGGCTGGGGCTGAGGGTGGGGCTAGGGCTAGGGCTGGGGCTGCGGACAGGGCTGGGGGCGGGCTGGGGCTGGGCTGCGGGCAGGGCTTGGCTAGGGCTGGGGCTGGGGCTGGGGCTGGAGGCGGAGGCCGGGCTGGGGCTGGGCTAGGGGAAGGATGGGGATGGGGATGGGGCTGGGCTGAGCTGGGGGCAGGGCTGGGGCTGGGGCTGGGGCTGGCGCTGTTGCAGGAGCCAGGGCTGGGGCAGGGCTGGGGCCATGCCTGGGGCTAAGGCTGGGGCAAGGTTGGGGCTGGGCTGGGGCTGGGGCTGGGGTCAGGGACACGGGCCACGGCTGGGGCAGGGCTGGGGCTGGGGCTGGGCTGGGGCCGATGGTGGGGGCTGGGCTGGGGCTGGGGCTGGGGCTGAGGGCAGGGCTGGGATAGGGCTGGGGCTGGGGCAGGGCTGGGGCTGGGGCTGGGGCTGAGGGCAGGGCTGGGCTAGGGCTGGGGCTGGGGCAGGGGCCGGGGATGGGGACAGGGCTGGGGCCCGAGCTGGTGTAGGGCTGGGGGCCTGTCTGGGGCTGGTTTCGGTGCAGGGCTGGGGCAGGGCGGGGTGCTGGGTGAGGGCTGGGCTAGGGCTGGGCTGGGGGCAAGGATGGGGATGGGGCTGGGGGCAAGGATGGGGCTGGGGCTAGGCTGGGCTGGGGGCAGGGATGGGGCTGGGCTGGGACCGGGGCTGGGCTGGGGCTGGGGCTGGGCAGGGCTGGGGCTGTGTCTAGGGCTGGGGCGGGGACTGGGGCAGGGCTAGGGCTGTGGTTGGACTGGGGCCGAGTCTGGGGCCGGAGCTGGGGCCAGAGCTGGGGCAGGGCTGGGGCTAGGGCTGAGTTAGTGGTAGGGCTGGGGCTGTGCTGGAACTGGGGCTGGAACCAAGGTTTGGGCAGGGCTGGGGCTGCGGCTGGGGCCGGGGCTGGGGCAGGAGCCAGGGCTGGGGCAGGGCAGGGGCCGTGCCTGGGGCTGGGGCTGGGGCTGGGGCAGGGTTGGGGCTGGGCTGGGGCTGGGGCTGGGCTGGGGCAGGGCTGGGTCTGGGGACATGGCTGGGCTGGGGCTGGGGCTGGGCTGGGGTCTGGGCTGGGCCTGGGGCAGGGCTGGGCCCGAGGCTGGGGCAGGGATGGGGTAGGGCTGGGCTGGGGGCAGGGATGGGGCCGTGGGTGAGGCTGGGCTGGGGTCTGGGCTGGGCCTGGGGCAGGGCAGGGCCCGAGGCTGGGGTCCAGGGCTGGGGCTGGGCGGTGGCTGGGGCTGGGCTGGGGCTGGGTTAGGGCTGGGGCTGGGTCCAGGGCAGGGGCTGGCCTGGGGCTGGGGCTGGAGCAGGGCTGGGGCTGGGGCTGGGGCTGGGGCTGGGGTAGGGCTGGGGCCGGGGCTGGGGCAGGGATGGGGCAGGGCAGGGGCTGCGGCAGGGCTGGGGCCGGGGCTGAGGCTGGGCTAGGGTCTGGGCTGGGCCTGGGACAGGGCTGGGCCCGAGGCTGGGGCTGGGGCTGGGGCAGGGCTGGGGCTGGGGCTGGGTCCAGGGCTGGGGCTGGGCTGGGGCAGGGCTGGGGCTGGGGCTGGGTCCAGGGCTGGGGTCGGGCTGGAGCAGGGCGGTGGCTGGGGCTGGGCTGGGGTCGAGGGCGGGGCTGGTCTGGGAGTGGGGCTGGGGCAGGACTGGGGCTGGGACAGGGCTGGGGCCGGGGCTGGGGTCGGGGCTAGGAGCATGGCTGGGACTGAGGTTGGGGCCGGGGCTGGGACTGAGGTTGGGGCCGGGGCTGGGTCTGGGGCTGGGCTGGGGCCGAGGGTGGGGCTGGGGCTGGGGCTGGGCTGGGGAAGGGCTGGGTCTGGGCTGGGACCAGGACTGGGCTGTGGTAGGGCTGGGGCCGAGTCTGGGGCCGGGGCTGGGGCCGTGGCTGGGGCAGGGCTGGGGAAGGGCTGGAACTGGGGCTGGGCTGGGGCCAAGGTTGGGGCTGGGGCTGGGGCTGGGCTGGGGCAGGGAAGGGGCGGGGGCTGGGTCCAGGTCTGGGGCTGGGCTGGGGCTGGGGCAGGGCTGGGGCTGGGCTGTGGTTGGGGCTGGGCTGGGCTAGGGCTGGGGCTGGGCAGGGGCCGAGGTTGGGTCTGGGGCTGGGGCTGGGGCCTGAGGGTAGGGCTGGGCTGAGGCCGAGGGTGGGGCTGGGGCTGGGACTGGGCTGGGGCAGGGCTGGAACTGGGGCTGGTCTGGGGCCAAGGTTGGGGCTGGGGCTGGGGCTGTGCTGGGGCAGGGAAGGGGCGGGGGCTGGGTCCAGGGCTGTGGCTGGGCTGTGGCTGTGGCTGGTCTGGGGCAGGGCTGGGGCTGGGGCTGGGCTGGGGCCGAGGGTGGGTCTGGGGCTGGGGCTGGGGCCTGAGGGTAGGGCTGGGCTGAGGCCGAGGGTGGGGCTGGGGCTGGGACTGGGCTGGGGCAGGGCTGGAACTGGGTCTGGGCTGGGGCCAAAGTTGGGGCTGGGGCTGGGGCTGTGCTGGGGCAGGGAAGGGGTGGGGGCTGGGTCCAGGGCTGTGGCTGGGCTGTGGCTGTGGCTGTTCTGGGGCAGGGATGGGGCTGGGGCTGGGGCTGGGGCAGGGCTGGGGCCGGGGTTGGAACCAAGGTTTGGGCAGGGCCGGGGCTGGGGCTGGAGCAGCGTTGGTGCTGGGCTGGTGCTGGGGCTGGGGACAGGGATGGGCCAAGGATGGGGCCAGGGCTGGGGCTGGGGCTGGGCTAGGGGCTGGAGGCTGGGCTGGGGCCGGGGCTGAGGCTGGGCTAGGGTCTGGGCTGGGCCTGGGACAGGGCTGGGCCCGAGGCTGGGGCAGGGCTGGGGCAGGGCTAAGGGCAGGGCTGGGTTAGGGCTGTGGCTGTGCAGGGCTGGGCTAGGGCTGGGCTAGGGCTGGGCTGGGGCCGGGGATGGGGCCGTGGGTGGGGCTGGGCTAGGGTCTGGACTGGGGCTGGGGCAGGGCAGGGCAGGGCCTGAGGCTGGGGTCCAGGGCTGGGGCTGGGCGGTGGCTGGGGCTGGGCTGGGGCTGGGTCTGGGCTGGGTCTGGGTCCAGGGCAGGAGCTGAGCTAGGGCTGGGGCTGGGGCCAGGGCAGGGGCTAGTGCTGGGGCTGGGCTGGGGCAGGGCTGGGGCTGGGGCTGGGGCCGGGGCTGGGGCAGCGCTGGGGCTGGGGCTGGGTACAGGGCTGGGGATGGGCTGGGGCAGGGCTGGGGCTGGGCTGGGTCCAGGGCTGGGGCTGGGCTGGGACCGGGGCTGGGGTCGGGGCTAGGAGCAGGGCTGGGACTGAGGTTGGGGCCGGGGCTGGGTCTCGGGCTGGGCTGGGGCCGAGGGTGGGGCTGGGGCTGGGGCTGGGGCTGGGCTGGGGAAGGGCTGGGTCTGGGCTGGGACCAGGACTGGGCTGTGGTAGGGCTGGGGCCGAGTCTGGGGCCGGGGCTGGGGCCGTGGCTGGGGCAGAGCTGGGGAAGGGCTGGAACTGGGGCTGGGCTGGGGCCAAGTTTGGGGCTGGGGCTGGGGCTGGGCTGGGGCAGGGCTGGGGCTGGGGCTGGGTCCAGGGCTGGGGCTGGGCTGGGGCAGGGCTGGGGCTGGGGCTGGGTCCAGGGCTGGGGCTGGGCTGGGGCAGGGCTGTGGCTGGGGCTGGGCTGGGGCCGAGGGCGGGGCTGGTCTGGGAGTGGGGCTGGGCAGGGGCCGGGGCTGGGGTCGGGGCTAGGAGCTTGGCTGGGACTGAGGTTGGGGCCGGGGCTGGGGCTGGGGCTGGGCTGGGGCCGAGGGTGGGGCTGGTGCTGGTGCTGGGGCTGAGGGCAGGGGTGGGCTGAGGCCGAGGGTGGGGCTGGGGCTGGGGCTGGGCTGGGGAAGGGCTGGGTCTGGGCTGGGCCCAGGACAGGGCTGTGGTAGGGCTGGGGCCGAGTCTGGGGCAGGGCTGGGGAAGGGCTGGGGCAGGGAAGGGGCGGGGGCTGGGTCCAGGGCTGGGGCTGGGCTGTGGCCGAGGGTGGGTCTGGGGCTGGGGCTGGGGCCTGAGGGTAGGGCTGGGCTGAGGCCGAGGGTGGGGCTGGGTCTGGGACTGGGCTGGGGCAGGGCTGGAACTGGGTCTGGGCTGGGGCCAAGGTTGGGGCTGGGGCTGGGGCTGTGCTGGGGCAGGGAAGGGGTGGGGGCTGGGTCCAGGGCTGTGGCTGGGCTGTGGCTGTGGCTGGTCTGGGGCAGGGCTGGGGCTGGGGCTGGGGCTGGTCTGGGGAAGGGCTGGGGCTGGGGCTAGGCTGGGGCTGGGTGCAGGGCTGGGGCTGGGCTGGGGCTCGGCTGGGGCCGAGGGTGGGGCTGGGGCTGGGGCTGGGGCTTGGGCCTGAGGGTAGGGCTGGGCTAGGGCTGGGGCAGGGCTGGGGCTGGGCTAAGGGCAGGGCTGGGGTAGGGCTGTGGCTGGGGCAGGACTGGGGCTGGGACAGGGCTGGGGCCGGGGCTGGGGTCGGGGCTAGGAGCATGGCTGGGACTGAGGTTGGGGCCGGGGCTGGGTCTGGGGCTGGGCTGGGGCTGAGGGTGGGGCTTGTGCTGGTGCTGGGGCTGAGGGCAGGGGTGGGCTGAGGCCGAGGGTGGGGCTGGGGCTGGGGCTGGGGCTGGGCTGGGGAAGGGCTGGGTCTGGGCTGGGACCAGGACTGGGCTGTGGTAGGGCTGGGGCCGAGTCTGGGGCAGGGGCTGGGGCCGTGGCTGGGGCAGGGCTGGGGAAGGGCTGGAACTGGGGCTGGGCTGGGGCCAAGGTTGGGGCTGGGGCTGGGGCTGTGCTGGGGCAGGGAAGGGGTGGGGGCTGGGTCCAGGGCTGTGGCTGGGCTGTGGCTGTGGCTGGTCTGGGGCAGGGCTGGGGCTGGGGCTGGGCTGGGGCCGAGGGTGGGTCTGGGGCTGGGGCTGGGGCCTGAGGGTAGGGCTGGGCTGAGGCCGAGGGTGGGGCTGGGGCTGGGACTGGGCTGGGGCAGGGCTGGAACTGGGTCTGGGCTGGGGCCAAAGTTGGGGCTGGGGCTGGGGCTGTGCTGGGGCAGGGAAGGGGTGGGGGCTGGGTCCAGGGCTGTGGCTGGGCTGTGGCTGTGGCTGTTCTGGGGCAGGGATGGGGCTGGGGCTGGGGCTGGGGCAGGGCTGGGGCCGGGGTTGGAACCAAGGTTTGGGCAGGGCCGGGGCTGGGGCTGGAGCAGCGTTGGTGCTGGGCTGGTGCTGGGGCTGGGGACAGGGATGGGCCAAGGATGGGGCCAGGGCTGGGGCTGGGGCTGGGCTAGGGGCTGGAGGCTGGGCTGGGGCCGGGGCTGAGGCTGGGCTAGGGTCTGGGCTGGGCCTGGGACAGGGCTGGGCCCGAGGCTGGGGCAGGGCTGGGGCAGGGCTAAGGGCAGGGCTGGGTTAGGGCTGTGGCTGTGCAGGGCTGGGCTAGGGCTGGGCTAGGGCTGGGCTGGGGCCGGGGATGGGGCCGTGGGTGGGGCTGGGCTAGGGTCTGGACTGGGGCTGGGGCAGGGCAGGGCAGGGCCTGAGGCTGGGGTCCAGGGCTGGGGCTGGGCGGTGGCTGGGGCTGGGCTGGGGCTGGGTCTGGGCTGGGTCTGGGTCCAGGGCAGGAGCTGAGCTAGGGCTGGGGCTGGGGCCAGGGCAGGGGCTAGTGCTGGGGCTGGGCTGGGGCAGGGCTGGGGCTGGGGCTGGGGCCGGGGCTGGGGCAGCGCTGGGGCTGGGGCTGGGTACAGGGCTGGGGATGGGCTGGGGCAGGGCTGGGGCTGGGCTGGGTCCAGGGCTGGGGCTGGGCTGGGACCGGGGCTGGGGTCGGGGCTAGGAGCAGGGCTGGGACTGAGGTTGGGGCCGGGGCTGGGTCTCGGGCTGGGCTGGGGCCGAGGGTGGGGCTGGGGCTGGGGCTGGGGCTGGGCTGGGGAAGGGCTGGGTCTGGGCTGGGACCAGGACTGGGCTGTGGTAGGGCTGGGGCCGAGTCTGGGGCCGGGGCTGGGGCCGTGGCTGGGGCAGAGCTGGGGAAGGGCTGGAACTGGGGCTGGGCTGGGGCCAAGGTTGGGGCTGGGGCTGGGGCTGGGCTGGGGCAGGGCTGGGGCTGGGGCTGGGTCCAGGGCTGGGGCTGGGCTGGGGCAGGGCTGGGGCTGGGGCTGGGTCCAGGGCTGGGGCTGGGCTGGGGCAGGGCTGTGGCTGGGGCTGGGCTGGGGCCGAGGGCGGGGCTGGTCTGGGAGTGGGGCTGGGCAGGGGCCGGGGCTGGGGTCGGGGCTAGGAGCTTGGCTGGGACTGAGGTTGGGGCCGGGGCTGGGGCTGGGGCTGGGCTGGGGCCGAGGGTGGGGCTGGTGCTGGTGCTGGGGCTGAGGGCAGGGGTGGGCTGAGGCCGAGGGTGGGGCTGGGGCTGGGGCTGGGCTGGGGAAGGGCTGGGTCTGGGCTGGGCCCAGGACAGGGCTGTGGTAGGGCTGGGGCCGAGTCTGGGGCAGGGCTGGGGAAGGGCTGGGGCAGGGAAGGGGCGGGGGCTGGGTCCAGGGCTGGGGCTGGGCTGTGGCCGAGGGTGGGTCTGGGGCTGGGGCTGGGGCCTGAGGGTAGGGCTGGGCTGAGGCCGAGGGTGGGGCTGGGTCTGGGACTGGGCTGGGGCAGGGCTGGAACTGGGTCTGGGCTGGGGCCAAGGTTGGGGCTGGGGCTGGGGCTGTGCTGGGGCAGGGAAGGGGTGGGGGCTGGGTCCAGGGCTGTGGCTGGGCTGTGGCTGTGGCTGGTCTGGGGCAGGGCTGGGGCTGGGGCTGGGGCTGGTCTGGGGAAGGGCTGGGGCTGGGGCTAGGCTGGGGCTGGGTGCAGGGCTGGGGCTGGGCTGGGGCTCGGCTGGGGCCGAGGGTGGGGCTGGGGCTGGGGCTGGGGCTTGGGCCTGAGGGTAGGGCTGGGCTAGGGCTGGGGCAGGGCTGGGGCTGGGCTAAGGGCAGGGCTGGGGTAGGGCTGTGGCTGGGGCAGGACTGGGGCTGGGACAGGGCTGGGGCCGGGGCTGGGGTCGGGGCTAGGAGCATGGCTGGGACTGAGGTTGGGGCCGGGGCTGGGTCTGGGGCTGGGCTGGGGCTGAGGGTGGGGCTTGTGCTGGTGCTGGGGCTGAGGGCAGGGGTG
The DNA here is from genome assembly GCF_026170545.1 of Melanerpes formicivorus. NCBI lineage: Eukaryota > Metazoa > Chordata > Aves > Piciformes > Picidae > Melanerpes > Melanerpes formicivorus. Next base: position 20,052,409 of record NW_027142366.1, on the reverse strand, counting down.
GGCTGAGGCCGAGGGTGGGGCTGGGGCTGGGGCTGGGGCTGGGCTGGGGAAGGGCTGGGTCTGGGCTGGGACCAGGACTGGGCTGTGGTAGGGCTGGGGCCGAGTCTGGGGCAGGGGCTGGGGCCGTGGCTGGGGCAGGGCTGGGGAAGGGCTGGAACTGGGGCTGGGCTGGGGCCAAGGTTGGGGCTGGGGCTGGGGCTGTGCTGGGGCAGGGAAGGGGTGGGGGCTGGGTCCAGGGCTGTGGCTGGGCTGTGGCTGTGGCTGGTCTGGGGCAGGGCTGGGGCTGGGGCTGGGCTGGGGCCGAGGGTGGGTCTGGGGCTGGGGCTGGGGCCTGAGGGTAGGGCTGGGCTGAGGCCGAGGGTGGGGCTGGGGCTGGGACTGGGCTGGGGCAGGGCTGGAACTGGGTCTGGGCTGGGGCCAAAGTTGGGGCTGGGGCTGGGGCTGTGCTGGGGCAGGGAAGGGGTGGGGGCTGGGTCCAGGGCTGTGGCTGGGCTGTGGCTGTGGCTGGTCTGGGGCAGGGATGGGGCTGGGGCTGGGGCTGGGGCAGGGCTGGGGCCGGGGCTGGAACCAAGGTTTGGGCAGGGCCGGGGCTGGGCTGGGGCTGGGGCTGGCTGGGCTAGGGCTGGGGCTGGGCTGGGGCCGAGGGTGGGTCTGGGGCTGGGGCTGGGGCCTGAGGGTAGGGCTGGGCTAGGGCTGGGGCAGGGCTGGGGCTGGGCTGGGACCGGGGCTGGGGCAGGACTGAGGCTGGGAAAGGGCTGGGGCCGGGGCTGGGGTCGGGGCTAGGAGCAGGGCTGGGAATGAGGTTGGGGCCGGGGCTGGGGCTGGGGCCGGGCTGGGGTTGATGGTGGGGCTGGGGCTGGGGCTGGGGCCTGAGGGTAGGGCTGGGCTGGGGTCTGGGCTGGGCCTGGGGCAGGGTAGGGCCCGAGGCTGGGGTCCAGGGCTGGGGCTGGGCGGTGGCTGGGGCTGGGCTGGAGCTGGGTTAGGGCTGGGGCTGGGTCCAGGGCAGGGGCTGGGCTGGGGCTGGGGCTGGGGCTGGGGCCAGGGCAAGGGCTGGGGCTGGGGCCGGGGCTGGGGCAGGGCTGGGGCTGGGGCTGGGTCCAGGGCTGGGGCTGGGCTGGGGCAGGGCTGGGGCTGGGACTGGGTCCAGGGCTGGGGCTGGGGCAGGGCTGGGGCTAGGGCTGGGTCCAGGGCTGGGGCAGGGCTGGGGCTGCGGCTGGGTCCATAGCTGGGGCTGGGCTGGGGCAGGGCTGGGGCTGGGGCTGGGCTGGGGCCGAGGGTGGGGCTGGGGCTGGGGCTGAGGGCAGGGCTGGGCTGAGGCCGAGGGTGGGGCTGGGGCTGGGGCTGGGGCTGGTCTGGGGCAGGGCTGGGGCTGGGGCTGGGCTGGGGCCGAGGGTGGGTCTGGGGCTGGGGCTGGGGCCTGAGGGTAGGGCTGGGCTGAGGCCGAGGGTGGGGCTGGGGCTGGGACTGGGCTGGGGCAGGGCTGGAACTGGGGCTGGGCTGGGGCCAAAGTTGGGGCTGGGGCTGGGGCTGTGCTGGGGCAGGGAAGGGGTGGGGGCTGGGTCCAGGGCTGTGGCTGGGCTGTGGCTGTGGCTGTTCTGGGGCAGGGATGGGGCTGGGGCTGGGGCTGGGGCAGGGCTGGGGCCAGGGCTGGAACCAAGGTTTGGGCAGGGCCGGGGCTGGGGCTGGGGCTGGAGCAGCGTTGGGGCTGGGGCTGGAGCAGCGTTGGTGCTGGGCTGGTGCTGGGGTTGGGGACAGGGCTGGGCCAAGGATGGGGCCAGGGCTGGGGCTGGGGCTGGGCTAGGGGCTGGAGGCTGGGCTGGGGCTGAGGCAGGGCTGGGGCAGGGCAGGGGCTGCGGCAGGGCTGGGGCCGGGGCTGAGGCTGGGCTAGGGTCTGGGCTGGGCCTGGGACAGGGCTGGGCCCGAGGCTGGGGCAGGGCTGGGGCAGGGCTAAGGGCAGGGCTGGGTTAGGGCTGTGGCTGTGCAGGGCTGGGCTAGGGCTTGGGCTAGGGCTGGGCTGGGGCCGGGAATGGGGCCGTGGGTGGGGCTGGGCTAGGGTCTGGACTGGGGCTGGGGCAGGGCAGGGCCTGAGGCTGGGGTCCAGGGCTGGGGCTGGGCGGTGGCTGGGGCTGGGCTGGGGCTGGGTCCGGGCTGGGGCTGGGTCCAGGGCAGGAGCTGAGCTAGGGCTGGGGCTGGGGCCAGGGCAGGGGCTAGTGCTGTGGCTGGGCTGGGGCAGGGCTGGGGCTGGGGCTGGGGACGGGGCTAGGGCAGCGCTGGGGCTGGGGCTTGGTACAGGGCTGGGGCTGGGCTGGGGCAGGGCTGGGGCTGGGCTGGGTCCAGGGCTGGGGCTGGGCTGGGGCAGGGCTGGGGCTGGGGCTGGGTCCAGGTCTGGGGCAGGGCTGGGGCTGCGGCTGAGTCCATAGCTGGGGCAGGGCTGGGGCTGGGGCTGGGGCCGGGGCTGGGGCAGCGCTGGGGCTGGGGCTGGGGTCGGGGCTAGGAGCAGGGCTGGGAATGAGGTTGGGGCTGGGTCTGGGCTGGGACCAGGACTGGGCTGTATTAGGGCTGGGGCCGAGTCTGGGGCCGGGGCTGGGGCCGTGGCTGGGGCAGAGCTGGGGAAGGGCTGGAACTGGGGCTGGGCTGGGGCCAAGGTTGGGGCTGGGGCTGGGGCTGGGCTGGGGCAGGGCTGGGGCTGGGGCTGGGTCCAGGGCTGGGGCTGGGCTGGGGCAGGGCTGGGGCTGGGGCTGGGTCCAGGGCTGGGGCTGGGCTGGGGCAGGGCTGTGGCTGGGGCTGGGCTGGGGCCGAGGGCGGGGCTGGTCTGGGAGTGGGGCTGGGCAGGGGCCGGGGCTGGGGTCGGGGCTAGGAGCTTGGCTGGGACTGAGGTTGGGGCTGGGGCTGGGTCTGGGGCTGGGCTGGGGCCGAGGGTGGGGCTGGGGCTGGGGCTGGGCTGGGGAAGGGCTGGGGCTGGGGCTGGGCCCAGGACAGGGCTGTGGTAGGGCTGGGGCCGAGTCTGGGGCAGGGCTGGGGAAGGGCTGGGGCAGGGAAGGGGCGGGGGCTGGGTCCAGGGCTGGGGCTGGGCTGTGGCCGAGGGTGGGTCTGGGGCTGGGGCTGGGGCCTGAGGATAGGGCTGGGCTGAGGCCGAGGGTGGGGCTGGGTCTGGGACTGGGCTGGGGCAGGGCTGGAACTGGGTCTGGGCTGGGGCCAAGGTTGGGGCTGGGGCTGGGGCTGTGCTGGGGCAGGGAAGGGGTGGGGGCTGGGTCCAGGGCTGGGACTGGGCTGTGGCTGTGGCTGGTCTGGGGCAGGGCTGGGGCTGGGGCTGGGGCTGGTCTGGGGAAGGGCTGGGGCTGGGGCTAGGCTGGGGCTGGGTGCAGGGCTGGGGCTGGGCTGGGGCTCGGCTGGGGCCGAGGGTGGGGCTGGGGCTGGGGCTGGGGCTTGGGCCTGAGGGTAGGGCTGGGCTAGGGCTGGGGCAGGGCTGGGGCTGGGCTAAGGGCAGGGCTGGGGTAGGGCTGTGGCTGTGCAGGGCTGGGCTAGGGCTGGGCTGGGGACAGGGATGGGGCCGTGGGTGGGGCTGGGCTGGGGTCTGGGCTGGGCCTGGGGCAGGGCAGGGCCCGAGGCTGGGGTCCAGGGCTGGGGCTGGGCAGGGGCCGGGGCTGGGACCGGGGCTGGGGCAGGACTGGGGCTGGGACAGGGCTGGGGCCGGGGCTGGGGTCGGGGCTAGGAGCATGGCTGGGACTGAGGTTGGGGCCGGGGCTGGGTCTGGGGCTGGGCTGGGGCTGAGGGTGGGGCTTGTGCTGGTGCTGGGGCTGAGGGCAGGGGTGGGCTGAGGCCGAGGGTGGGGCTGGGGCTGGGGCTGGGGCTGGGCTGGGGAAGGGCTGGGTCTGGGCTGGGACCAGGACTGGGCTGTGGTAGGGCTGGGGCCGAGTCTGGGGCAGGGGCTGGGGCCGTGGCTGGGGCAGGGCTGGGGAAGGGCTGGAACTGGGGCTGGGCTGGGGCCAAGGTTGGGGCTGGGGCTGGGGCTGGGCTGGGGCCAAGGTTGGGGCTGGGGCTGGGGCTGTGCTGGGGCAGGGAAGGGGTGGGGGCTGGGTCCAGGGCTGTGGCTGGGCTGTGGCTGTGGCTGGTCTGGGGCAGGGCTGGGGCTGGGGCTGGGCTGGGGCCGAGGGTGGGGCTGGGGCTGGGGCTGGGGCCTGAGGGTAGGGGTGGGCTGAGGCCGAGGGTGGGGCTGGGGCTGGGGCAGGGCTGGGGCTAGGGCTGGGTCCAGGGCTGGGGCAGGGCTGGGGCTGCGGCTGGGTCCATAGCTGGGGCTGGGCTGGGGCAGGGCTGGGGCTGGGGCTGGGCTGGGGCCGAGGGTGGGGCTGGGGCTGGGGCTGAGGGCAGGGCTGGGCTGAGGCCGAGGGTGGGGCTGGGGCTGGGGCTGGGGCTGGAACCAAGGTTTGGGCAGGGCCGGGGCTGGGGTGGGGCTGGGGCTGGCTGGGCTAGGGCTGGGGCTGGGCTGGGGCCGAGGGTGGGTCTGGGGCTGGGGCCTGAGGGTAGGGCTGTGCTAGGGCTGGGGCAGGGCTGGGGCTGGGCTGGGACCGGGGCTGGGGCAGGACTGAGGCTGGGAAAGGGCTGGGGCCGGGGCTGGGGTCGGGGCTAGGAGCAGGGCTGGGAATGAGGTTGGGGCCGGGGCTGGGGCTGGGGCCGGGCTGGGGTTGATGGTGGGGCTGGGGCTGGGGCTGGGGCCTGAGGGTAGGGCTGGGCTGGGGTCTGGGCTGGGCCTGGGGCAGGGTAGGGCCCGAGGCTGGGGTCCAGGGCTGGGGCTGGGCGGTGGCTGGGGCTGGGCTGGAGCTGGGTTAGGGCTGGGGCTGGGTCCAGGGCAGGGGCTGGGCTGGGGCTGGGGCTGGGGCCAGGGCAAGGGCTGGGGCTGGGGCCGGGGCTGGGGCAGGGCTGGGGCTGGGGCTGGGTCCAGGGCTGGGGCTGGGCTGGGGCAGGGCTGGGGCTGGGACTGGGTCCAGGGCTGGGGCTGGGGCAGGGCTGGGGCTAGGGCTGGGTCCAGGGCTGGGGCAGGGCTGGGGCTGCGGCTGGGTCCATAGCTGGGGCTGGGCTGGGGCAGGGCTGGGGCTGGGGCTGGGCTGGGGGCCGAGGGTGGGGCTGGGGCTGGGGCTGAGGGCAGGGCTGGGCTGAGGCCGAGGGTGGGGCTGGGGCTGGGGCTGGGGCAGGGCTGGGGCCAGGGCTGGAACCAAGGTTTGGGCAGGGCCGGGGCTGGGGCTGGGGCTGGAGCAGCGTTGGGGCTGGGGCTGGAGCAGCGTTGGTGCTGGGCTGGTGCTGGGGTTGGGGACAGGGCTGGGCCAAGGATGGGGCCAGGGCTGGGGCTGGGGCTGGGCTAGGGGCTGGAGGCTGGGCTGGGGCTGAGGCAGGGCTGGGGCAGGGCAGGGGCTGCGGCAGGGCTGGGGCCGGGGCTGAGGCTGGGCTAGGGTCTGGGCTGGGCCTGGGACAGGGCTGGGCCCGAGGCTGGGGCAGGGCTGGGGCAGGGCTAAGGGCAGGGCTGGGTTAGGGCTGTGGCTGTGCAGGGCTGGGCTAGGGCTTGGGCTAGGGCTGGGCTGGGGCCGGGGAATGGGGCCCGTGGGTGGGGCTGGGCTAGGGTCTGGACTGGGGCTGGGGCAGGGCAGGGCCTGAGGCTGGGGTCCAGGGCTGGGGCTGGGCGGTGGCTGGGGCTGGGCTGGGGCTGGGTCCGGGCTGGGGCTGGGGTCCAGGGCAGGAGCTGAGCTAGGGCTGGGGCTGGGGTCAGGGCAGGGGCTAGTGCTGTGGCTGGGCTGGGGCAGGGCTGGGGCTGGGGCTGGGGACGGGGCTAGGGCAGCGCTGGGGGCTGGGGCTTGGTACAGGGCTGGGCTAGGGCTGGGGCAGGGCTGGGGCTGGGCTGGGTCCAGGGCTGGGGCTGGGCTGGGGCAGGGCTGGGGCTGGGGCTGGGTCCAGGTCTGGGGCAGGGCTGGGGCTGCGGCTGAGTCCATAGCTGGGGCAGGGCTGGGGCTGGGGCTGGGGCCGGGGCTGGGGCAGCGCTGGGGCTGGGGCTGGGCACAGGGCTGGGGCTGGGCTGGGGCAGGGCTGGGGCTGGGCTGGGGTCCAGGGCTGGGGCTGGGCTGGGGCAGGGCTGGGGCTGGGGCTGGGTCCAGGGCTGGGGCTGGGGCTGGGGCTGGGGCTGGGGCTGGGTCCAGGGCAGGGGCTGGGCTGGGGCTGGGCTGGGGCAGGGCTGGGGCTGGGGGCTGGGGCCGGGGCTGGGGCAGGGCTGGGGGCTGGGGCTGGGTCCAGGGCTGGGGCTAGTGCTGGGGCTGGGCTGGGGCCGGGGCTGGGGCTGGGGCTGGGTCCAGGGCTGGGGCTGGGGCTGGGGCTGGGTCCAGGGCAGGGGCTAGTGCTGGGGCTGGCTGGGGGCCGGGGCTGGGGCTGGGGCTGGGTCCAGGGCTGGGGCTGGGGCTGGGTCCAGGGCTGGGGCTGGGGCTGGGGCTGGGGCTGGGGCTGGGTCCAGGGCAGGGGCTGGGCTGGGGCTGGGCTGGGGCAGGGCTGGGGCTGGGGCTGGGGCCGGGGCTGGGGCAGGGCTGGGGCTGGGGCTGGGTCCAGGGCAGGGGCTAGTGCTGGGGCTGGGCTGGGGCCGGGGCTGGGGCTGGGGCTGGGTCCAGGGCTGGGGCTGGGGCTGGGGCTGGGGCTGGGGCTGGGTCCAGGGCAGGGGCTGGGCTGGGGCTGGGCTGGGGCAGGGCTGGGGCTGGGGCTGGGTCCAGGGCAGGGGCTAGTGCTGGGGCTGGGCTGGGGCCGGGGCTGGGGCTGGGGCTGGGTCCAGGGCTGGGGCTGGGGCTGGGGCTGGGGGCTGGGCTGGGGGCTGGGGTCCAGGGTAGGGGCTGGGCTGGGGAGGCTAGGGGCTGGGGCCAGGGCAGGGGCTAGTGCTGGGGCTGGGCTGGGGCAGGGCTGGGGCTGGGGCTGGGGCCGGGGCTGGGGCAGGGCTGGGGCTGGGGCTGGGTCCAGGGCTGGGGCTGGGCTGGGGCAGGGCTGGAACTGGGGCTGGGCTGGGGCCAAGATTGGGGCTGGGGCTGGGGCTGGGCTGGGGGAGGGAAGAGGCGGGGGGCTGGGTTCAGGGCTGGGGCTGGGGCTGTGGCTGGGGCTGGGCTGGGGCTGGATCCAGGGGTGGGGCTGGGCTGTGGCTGGGGCTGAGCTGGGCTAGGGCTCGGGCTGGGGGCCGAGGGTGGGGCTGGGGCTGGGGTTGTGCTGGGGCAGGGATGGAACTGGGTCTGGGCTGGGGCCAAGGTTGGGGCTGGGGCTGGGGCTGTGCTGGGCCAGGGAAGGGGTGGGGGCTTGGTCCAGGGCTGGGACTGGGCTGGGGCTGGGTGCAGGGCTGGGGCTGGGCTGTGGCTGTGGCTGGCTGGGCTAGGGCTGGTGCAGGGCTGGGGCTGGGGCTAAGGGCAGGGCTGGGTTAGGGCTGTGGCTGTGCAGGGGCTGGGCTGGGGCCGGGGGCTGGGGCTGTGGTTGAGGCTGGGCTGGGGTCTGGGCTGGGCCTGGGGCAGGGCAGGGCCCGAGGCTGGGGTCCAGGGCTGGGGCTGGGCGGTGGCTGGGGGTGGGCTGGGGCTGGGTTAGGGCTGGGGGCTGGGTCCAGGGCAGGGTCTGGGCTGGGGCTGGGGCTGGGGCCAGGGCAGGGGGCTAGTGCTGGGGGCTGGGCTGGGGCAGGGCTGGGGCTGGGGCTGGGGCCGGGGCTGGGGCAGGGCTGGGGCTGGGGCTGTGGCTGGGGCTGGGTCCAGGGCTGGGGCTGGGCTGGGGCAGGGCTGGGGCTGGGGCTGGGTCCAGGGCTGGGGCTGGGCTGGGGCAGGGCAGGGGGCTGGGGCTGGGTCTGGAGGCGGAGGCCGGGCTGGGGCAGGGCTAGGGGAAGGATTGGGATGGGGCTGGGCTGGGCTGTGGGCAGGGCTGGGGCTGGGGCTGGGGCCGGGGCTGTTGCAGGAGCCAGGGCTGGGGCAGGGCTGGGGCCATGCCTGGGGCTGGGGCTGGGGCAGGGTTGAGGCTGGGCTGGGGCTGGGCTGGGGCTGGGGCTGGGGCTGGGGGTCAGGGACACGGGCCGCGGCTGGGGCAGGGCTGGGGCTGGGGCCTGGGCTGGGGCCGATGGTGGGGGCTGGGCTGGGGCTGGGGCTGAGGGCAGGGCTGGGCTAGGGCTTTGGCTGGGGCAGGGCTGGGGCTGGGGCTGGGGCTGAGGGCAGGGCTGGGCTAGGGCTGGGGCTGGGGAAGGGGCCGGGGGGATGGAAACAGGGCTGGGGCCCGAGCTGGTGTAGGGCTGGGGCCGGTCTGGGGCTGGGTTCGGTGCTGGGCTGGGGCAGGGCGGGGGCTGGGTGAGGGCTGGGCTCGGCTGGGCTGGGGGCAAGGATGGGGATGGGGCTGGGGGCAAGGATGGGGATGGGGCTGGGCTGGGCTGGGGGGCAAGGATGGGGATGGGGCTGGGCTGGGCTGGGGGCAGGGATGGGGCTGAGCTGGGGACCGGGCCCGGGCTGGGGCTGGGGCTGGGCAGGGCTGGGGCTGTGTCTAGGGCTGGGGCGGGGACTGGGGCAGGGCTAGGGCTGGGGTTGGGCTGGGGCCGAGTCTGGGGCCGGGGCTGGGTCCGGAGCTGGGGCAGGGCTGGGGCTAGGGCTGAGTTAGGGGGAAAGGCTGGGGCTGTGCTGGAGCTGGGGCTGGAACCAAGGGTTTGGGCAGGGCCTGGGGCTGCGGCTGGGGCCGGGGCTGGGGCAGGAGCCAGGGGCTGGGGCAGGGCAGGGGCCGTGCCTGGGGGCTGGGGTTAGGGCAGGGTTGAGGCTGGGCTGGGGCTGGGGCTGGGCTGGGGCAGGGCTGGGTCTGGGGACAGGGCTGGGCTGGGGCCGGGGATGGGGCCGTGGGTGGGGCTGGGCTAGGGTCTGGGCTGGGGCTGGGGCAGGGCAGGGCCCGAGGCTGGGGTCCAGGGCTGGGGCTGGGCGATGGCTGGGGCTGGGCTGGGCTGGGGCTGGGGCTGGGGCCTCAGGGTACGGCTGGGCTAGGGGCTGGGGGGCAGGGCTGGGGCTGGGCTGGGACGAGGACTGGGCTGGAGCGGGGACTGGGGCAAGGCTGGGGCTGGGGCTGGGCTGGGGCAGGACTGGCCTGGGGCAGGGACTGGGGTAGGGCTGGGAGCTGGGGCTGGGGTCGGGGCTAGGGCAGGACTAGGCTGGAGGCTGGGCCTTGGGCTGGGGCTGGGCTGGGGGCTGGGGCTGGAACCAAGTCTATGGCTGGGCTGGGGATGGGGCTGGGGCCGGGGCTGGGGCAGGACTGGGGCTGGGGCTGGGGACAGGGCTGGGGGCTGGAGCTGGGGCCGGGGGCTGGGGCAGGGCTGGGGGCGGGGCTGGGGCTGGGGGCTGGGCTGAGGGCAGGGCTTGGGCAGGGCTAGGGATGGGGGCTGGGATGGGGCAGGACTGGGGCTGGGGCTGGGGCAGGGGAAGGGGCTGGGGGCTGGGCTGGGGCTGGGCTGTCGCTGGGGCTGGGCTGGGCTAGGGCTGGGGCTGGGCTGGGGGTCCGAGGGTGGGGCTGGGGCTGGGGCTGGGGGCTGGGTGCAGGGCTGGGCTAGGGCTGGGGCTGGGGCAGGGCTGGGGCCGGGGCTGAGGCTGGGGCTGGGGCCGGGCTGGGCTGGGTCCAGGGCAGGGGCCTGGGCTGGGGCTGGGGCTGGGCCAGGGCTGGACTGGGGCTGGGGCTGGGGGCTGGAGGCTGGGCTGGGGCTGAGGCAGGGCTGGGGCAGGGCAGGGGCTGCGGCAGGGCTGGGGCCGGGGCTGAGGGCTGGGCTAGGGTCTGGGCTGGGCCTGGGACAGGGCTGGGCCCGAGGCTGGGGCAGGGGCTGGGGCTGGGCTAAGGGCAGGGCTGGGTTAGGGCTGTGGCTGTGCAGGGCTGGGCTAGGGCTGGGCTGGGGCCGGGGATGGGGCTGTGGGTGGGGCTGGGCTGGGGTCTGGGCTGGGCCTGGGGCAGGGCTGGGCCCGAGGCTGGGGTCCAGGGCTGGGGCTGGGCGGTGGGCTGGGGCTGGGCTGGGGCTGGGTTAGGGCTGGGGCTGTGTCCAGGCAGGGGCTGGGCTGGGGGCTGGGCTGGGGCTGGGTCCAGGGCAGGGGCTAGTGCTGTGGCTGGGCTTGGGCAGGGCTGGGGCTGGGGCTGGGTCCAGGGCTGGGGCTGGGCTGGGGCAGGGCTGGGGCTGGGGCTTGGACTAGGCTGTGGCTGGGGCTGGGTCCAGAGCTGGGGCTGGGCTGTGGCTGGGTCTGGGCTGGGGCTGGATCCAGGGGTGGGGCTGGGCTGGGGCTGGGGCTGGGCTGGGCTAGGGGCTGGGTCTGGGGCTGGGGCTGGGGCCTGAGGGTAGGGCTGGGCTAGGGCTGGGGCAGGGCTGGGGCTGGGTTGGGACCAGGACTGGGCTGGGGCGGAGACTGGGGCAAGGCTAGGGCTGGGGCTGGGCTGGGGCTGGGGCTGGGGCCGAGGCTGGGGCAAGGGCTGGGGCCGGGCTGGGGCTGGGGCTGGGCTGAGGGCAGGGCTTGGGGCAGGGCTAGGGAATGGGGGCTGGGATGGGGCAGGACTGGGGCTGGGGCTGGGGCAGGGAAGGGGCTGGGGCTGGGCTGGGGCTGGGATGTGGCTGGGGCTGGACTGGGCTAGGGCTTGGGGCTGGGCTGGGGCCGAGGGTGGGGCTGGGGCTGGGGCTGGGGCTGGGTGCAGGGCTGGGCTAGGGCTGGGGCTGGGGCTGGGCTGGGGGCTCGGCTGAGGGCAGGGCTAGGCTAGGGGTGGGGCTGGGGGCAGGGCTGGGGCCGGGGCTGAGGCTCGGCTGGGGCCGGGGCTGGGCTGGGTCCACGGCAGGAGCTGGGCTGGGGCTGGGGCTGGGCCAGGGCAGGACTGGGGCTGGGGCTGGGGCTGGGTTCGGTGCAGGGCTGGGTCTGGGGGGGCAGGATGGGGCTGAGTCTGTGTTGGGGGCTGGGCCAAGGATGGGGCCAGGGCTGGGGCTGGGGCTGGGCTAGGGGCTGGAGGCTGGGCTGGGGCTGAGGCAGGGCTGGGCAGGGCAGGGGCTGCGGCAGGGCTGGGGCCGGGGCTGAGGCTCGGCTAGGGGTCTGGGCTGGGCCTGGGGACAGGGCTGGGCCCGAGACTGGGGCAGGGCTGGGGCTGGGCTAAGGGCAGGGCTGGGTTAGGGCTGTGGCTGTGCAGGGCTGGGCTAGGGCTGGGCTGGGTCTGGGGCAGGGCCGTGGGTGGGGCTGGGTTGGGGTCTGGGCTGGGCCTGGGGCAGGGCTGGGCCCGAGGCTGTGGTCCAGAGCTGGGGCTGGGTGGTGGCTGGGGCTGGGCTGGGGGCTGGGTTAGGGGTGGGGCTGGGTCCAGGCCAGGGGCTGGGCTGGGTTCTGGGCTGGTGGCTGGGTCCAGGGCAGGGGCTAGTGCTGTGGCTGGGCTTGGGCAGGGCTGGGGCTGGGCTGGGGCTGAGGCTGGGGCCGGGGCTGGGGGCAGGGCTGTTGCTGGGGCGAAGGTCCAGGCCTGGGGCTGGGGCTGGGGCTGGGGGCTGGGGCTGGGACCAGGGCTGGGGCTGGGCTGGGGCCGGGGCTGGGGCTGGGGCTGGGGCTGGGTCCATAGCTGGGGCTGGGCTGGGGCAGGGCTGGGGCTGGGGCTGGGTCCAGGGCTGGGGCCGGGGCTGGGGCAGGACTGGGGCTGGGGGCTGGGCTGGGGCAGGACTGGGGCTGGGGCTGGGGCTGGGCTGGGGCAGGAAAGGGCCATGGGCTTGGTCCAGGGCTGGGGCTGGGGCTGGGGCTGGGGCTGGGGCTGGGACCAGGGCTGGGGCTGGGCTGGGGCCGGATCCAGGGCTGGGGCTGGGCTGTGGCTGTGGCTGGGCTGGGCTAGGGATGGGGCTGGGCTGTGGCTGTGGCTGGGCTGTGGCTGTGGCTGGGCTGAGGGCAGGGCTTGGGCAGGGCTAGGGATGGGGGCTGGGATGGGGCAGGACTGGGGCTGGGGCTGGGGCAGGGAAGGGGCTGGGCCTGGGGTGGGGCTGGGCTGTGGCTGGGGCTGGGCTGGGCTAGGGCTGGGGCTGGGCTGGGGCCGAGGGTGGGGCTGGGGCTGGGGCTATGGCTGGGCGCAGGGCTGGGCTAGGGCTGGGGCTGGGGCTGGGCTGGGGCTGGGCTGAGGGCAGGGCTAGGCTAGGGGTGGGGCTGGGGACAGGGCTGGGTCTGGGTTCGGTGCAGGGCTGGGTGTGGGGGCAGGCATGGGGCTGAGTCTGTGTTGGGGGCTGGGCCAAGGATGGGGCCAGGGCTGGGGCTGGGGCTGGGCTAGGGGCTGGAGGCTGGGCTGGGGCTGAGGCAGGGCTGGGGCAGGGCAGGGGCTGCGGCAGGGCTGGGGCCGGGGCTGAGGCTGGGCTAGGGTCTGGGCTGGGCCTGGGACAGGGCTGGGCCCGAGGCTGGGGCAGGGCTGGGGCTGGGCTAAGGGCAGGGCTGGGTTAGGGCTGTGGATGTGCAGAGCTGGGCTAGGGCTGGGCTGGGGCCGGGGATGGGGCCGTGGGTGGGGCTGGGCTGGGGTCTGGGCTGGGCCTGGGGCAGGGCTGGGCCCGAGGCTGGGGTCCAGGGCTGGGGCTGGGCGGTGGCTGGGGCTGGGCTGGGGCTGGGTTAGGGCTGGGGCTTGGTCCAGGGCAGGGGCTGGGCTGGGGCTGGGCTGGGGCTGGGTCCAGGGCAGGGGCTAGTGCTGTGGCTGGGCTTGGGCAGTGCTGGGGCTGGGGCTGGGGCTGGGGCCGGGGCTGGGGCAGGGCTGGGGCTGGGGCTGGGTCCAGAGCTGGGGCTGGGCTGTGGCTGGGGCTGGGCTGGAGCTGGATCCAGGGGTGGGGCTGGGCAGGGGCTGGGGCTGGGCTGGGCTAGGGATGGGGCTGCGCTGGGGCCGAGGGGTGGGTCTGGGTCTGGGGCTAGGGCCTGAGGGTAGGGCTGGGCTAGGGCTGGGGCAGGGCTGGGGAAGGGCTGGGACCGGGGCTGGGGCAGGACTGAGGCTGGGAAAGGGCTGGGGCCGGGGCTGGGACTGGGGCTGGGCTGGGGCCGAGGGTGGGGCTGGGGCTGGGTCTGGGCCTGGGGCTGAGGGCAGGGCTGGGCTGAGGCCGAGGGTGGGGCTGGGGCTGGGGCTGGGCTGGGGCAGGGCTGGAACTGGGTCTGGGCTGGGGCCAAGGTTGGGGCTGGGGCTGGGGCTGTGCTGGGCCAGGGAAGGGGTGGGGGCTGGGTCCAGGGCTGGGGCTGGGCTGGGGCTGGGTGCAGGGCTGGGGTTGGGCTATGGCTGTATCTGGGCTGGGCTAGGGCTGGGGCTGGGCTGGGGCCAAGGGTGGGGCAGGGTCTGGGGCTCGGGCTTGGGCCTGAGGGTAGGGCTGGGCTAGTGCTGGGGCAGGGCTGGGGCTGGGCTAAGGGCAGGGCTGGGTTAGGGCTGTGGCTGTGCAGGGCGGGGCTAGGGCTGGGCTGGGGCCGGGGATGGGGCCGTGGGTGGGGCTGGGCTGGGGTCTGGGCTGGGCCTGGGGCAGGGCAGGGCCCGAGGCTGGGGTCCAGGGCGGGGGGCTGGGCGGTGGCTGGGGCTGGGCTGGGGCTGGGTTAGGGCTGGGGCTGGGTCCAGGGCAGGGGCTAGGCTGGGTCTGGGTCTGGGTCCAGGGCAGGGGCTGGGGCTGGGGCTGGGGCTGGGGCAGGGCTGTTGCTGGTGCGGGGTCCAGGGCTGGGGCTGGGGCTGGGGCTGGGACCAGGGCTGGGGCTGGGCTGGGGGCCGGGCTGGGGCTGGGGCTGGGGCTGGGGCTGGGTCCATAGCTGGGGCTGGGCTGGGGCAGGACTGGGGCTGGGGCTGGGTCCAGGGATGGGGCTGGGCTGGGGCAGGGCTGGGGCTGGGGCTGGGCTGGGGCCAAGATTGGGGCTGGGGCTGGGGCTGGGCTGGGGCAGGAAAGGGGCAGGGGCTTGGTCCAGGGCTGGGGCTGGGGCTGGGACTGGGGCTGGGGCTGGGCTGGGGCTGGGCTGTGGCTGCGGCTGGGCTGGGGCAGGAATGGGGCTGGGGCTGGGCTGGGGCTGGATCCAGGGCTGGGGCTGGGCTGTGGCTGTGGCTGGGCTGGGCTAGTGATGGGGCTGTGCTGTGACTGTGGCTGGGCTGAGGGCAGGGCTTGGGCAGGGCTAGGGATGGGGGCTGGGATGGGGCAGGACTGGGGCTGGGGCTGGGGCAGGGAAGGGGCTGGGGCTGGGCTGGGGCTGGGATGTGGCTGGGGCTGGGCTGGGCTAGGGCTGGGGCTGGGCTGGGACCGAGGCTGGGGCTGGGGCTGGGGCTGGGCGCAGGGCTGGGCTAGGGCTGGGGCTGGGGCTGGGCTGGGGCTCGGCTGAGGGCAGGGCTACGCTAGGGGTGGGGCTGGGGCAGGGCTGGGGCCGGGGCTGAGGCTGGGCTGGGGCTGGGCTGGGCTGGGTCCAGGGCAGGGGCTGGGCTGGGGCTGGGGCTGGGCCAGGGCAGGACTGGGGCTGGGGCTGGGGCTGGGTTCGGTGCAGGGCTGGGTCTGGGGGCAGGGATGGGGCTGAGTCTGTGTTGGGGGCTGGGCCAAGGATGGGGCCAGGGCTGGGGCTGGGGCTGGGCTAGGGGCTGGAGGCTGGGCTGGGGCTGAGGCAGGGCTGGGGCAGGGCAGGGGCTGCGGCAGGGCTGGGGCCGGGGCTGAGGCTGGGCTAGGGTCTGGGCTGGGCCTGGGACAGGGCTGGGCCCGAGGCTGGGGCAGGGCTGGGACTGAGGTTGGGGCCGGGGCTGGGGCTGGGCTGGGGGCAGGGCTGGGGCTGGGGCTGGGGCCGGGGCTGGGGCAGGGCTGGGGCTGGGACTGGGCTAGGGGCTGGAGGCTGGGCTGGGGCTGAGGCAGGGCTGGGGCAGGGCAGGGGCTGCGGCAGGGCTGGGGCCGGGGCTGAGGCTGGGCTAGGGTCTGGGCTGGGCCTGGGACAGGGCTGGGCCCGAGGCTGGGGCAGGGCTGGGGCTGGGCTAAGGGCAGGGCTGGGTTAGGGCTGTGGCTGTGCAGGGCTGGGCTAGGGCTGGGCTGGGGCCGGGGATGGGGCCGTGGGTGGGGCTGGGCAGGGGTCTGGGCTGGGCCTGGGGCAGGGCTGGGGCTGGGGCTGGGCTGAGGGCAGGGTTGGGGAAGGGCTGGGGATGGGGACAGGGCTAGGGCTGGAGCTGGGGCAGGGCTGGGTCCAGGCTGGCGCTGGGTTCGGGGCAGGCCTGGGGCTGGGCTGAGGGCAGGGCTGGGCTAGGCCTGGGTCTGGGGCAGGGCGGGGGCTGGGTCAGTGCTGGGCTAGGGCTGGGCTGGGGGCAGGGATGGGGCTGGGGCTGGGCTGGGGCTGTGGCTGAGGCTGGGGGTGGGGCTGGGGCTGGGTCCAGGGCTGGGGCTGGGCTGGGGAAGGGCTGGGGCTGGGGCTGGGCTGGGGCTGGGCTGGGGCTGGGTCCAGGGCTGGGGCTGGGCTGGAGCAGGGCTGGGGCTGGGGCTGGGCTGGGGCCGAGGGTGGAGCTGGGTTCGGTGAAGGGCTGGGCTGTGGCTGGGGCTGGGCTAGGGCAGGGCAGGGGCTGGGGCAGGGCTGGAGCTGGGGCTGGGGCTGGGACTGGGTCCAGGGCTGGGGCTGGGCGGTGGCTGGGGCTGGGCTGGGGCAGGGCTGGGGCTGGGGCTGGGCCTGGGCTGGGACCGGGACTGGGCTGGGGTAGGGCTGGGGACGAGGGTGGGGCTGGGGCAGGGGCTGTGGCTGGGGACAGGGCTGGGGCCGGGGCTGAGGGTGGGCTGGGGCGTGGACTGGGGCAGGGCTTGGGCCGAGGCTGGGCTGGGGCCGAGTCTGGGGCAGGGCTGGGGCAGGGCTGGAACTGGGGCTGGGCTGGGGCCAAGGTTGGGGCTGGGGCTGGGGCTGGGGCTGGGTTTGCGGACAGTGCTGGGGCTAGGGCTGAGTTAGGGGTAGGGCTGGGGCTGGGCTGGGGCCGGGGCTGGAACCAAGCCTTACCAGGGCTGGGGCTGGGGCAGGGCCGGGGCTGGGCTAAGGGCAGGGCTGGGGCTGGGGCTGGGGCCGGGGCTGAGGCACGGATGGGGCAGGGCAGGGGCTGCGGCAGGGCTGGGGCCGGGGCTGAGGCTGGGCTAGGGTCTGGGCTGGGCCTGGGACAGGGCTGGGCCCGAGACTGGGGCAGGGCTGGGGCTGGGCTAAGGGCAGGGCTGGGTTAGGGCTGTGGCTGTGCAGGGCTGGGCTAGGGCTGGGCTGGGGCCGGGGATGGGGCCGTGGGTGGGGCTGGGCAGGGGTCTGGGCTGGGCCTGGGGCAGGGCTGGACCCGAGGCTGGGGTCCAGGGCGGGGGCTGGGCGGTGGCTGGGGCTGGGCTGGGGCTGGGTTAGGGGTGGGGCTGGGCCCAGGGCAGGGGCTGGGCTGGGGCTGGGGCTGGGGCCAGGGCAGGGGCTAGTGCTGGGACTGGGCTGGGGCAGGGCTGGGGCTGGGGCTGGGGCCGGGGCTGGGGCAGGGCTGGGGCTGGGGCCTGAGGGTAGGGCTGGGCTAGGGCTGGGGCAGGACTGGGGCTGGGCTGGGACCAGGACTTGGCTGGGGCGGGGACTGGGGCAAGGCTGGGGCTGGGGCTGGGCTGGGGCAGGACTGGCCTGGGGCAGGGACTGGGGTAGGGCTGGAGCCGGGGCTGGGGTCGGGGCTAGGGCAGGACTAGGCTGGAGGCTTGGCCTTGGGCTGGGGCTGGGGCTGGAACCAAGTCTATGGCTGGGCTGGGGATGGGGCTGGGGCCGGGGCTGGGGCAGGACTGGGGCTGGGGCAGGGCTGGGGCCGGGGCTGGGGCTGGGGCTGGGTCTCAGGCAGGGCTGGGGCCGGGTCTGGGGCAGGGCTGGGGCTGGGCTGGGGCTGGGGCTGGGCTGAGGGCAGGGCTGGGACACGGCTGGGGCCGGGGCTGGGCTGGGTCTGGGCTGGGGCAGGGCTGGGGCTGGGGCTGGGCTGGGGCTGGGTCCAGGGCTGGGGCAGGGCTGGGGCTGGGCTGGGGCCGGGTCTGGGACAGGGCTGGGCCTGGGACTGGGCTGGGGTAGGGCTGGGGCAGGGACTGGGCTGGGGACGAGGGTGGGGCTGGGGCAGGGGCTGGGGCTGGGGACAGGGCTGGGCTAGGGCTGGGGCTGGGGGCAGGGGCTGGGGCCAGGGACATTGCTGGGGGCTGGGCTGGGCCTGGGCTGGGACCGACTCTGGGCTGGGGTAGGGCTGGGGCCCGAGCTGGGGCTGGGTTCAGTGCAGGGCTGGGGCTGGGGCATGGCGGGGGCTGGGGCTGGGGCTGGATCCGGGGCTGGGCTGGGACCGGGTCTCGGCTGGGGGTAGGGCAGAGGGCATGGTCTAGGCTGGGTTCGAGGTTGATGCTGGGGCAGGGTCTGGGGCTGGGGACAGGGCTGGGGCTGGCTAGGGCTGGGGTTTGGTGCAGGGCGGGGGCTGGGGCAGGGCTGGGCTAGGGCTGGGCTGGGGCAGGGCTGGGGCTGAGGCTAGGGCTGGGGGCTGCGCTGTAGCTGGGTCTGGGGCGGGGACTGGGACAGGGCTGGGGCTGGGAATGGTTCCAGGGCTGAGGCAGGGCAGTGGCTGGGGGCTGGGCTGGGGGCAGGGATGGGGATGGGGCTGTGCTGGGCTGGGGGAACAGATGGGGCTGGGGCTGGGGCTGGGGCTGGGGCTGCGCTGTAGCTGGGGCTGGGGCGGGGACTGGGACAGGGCTGGGGCTGGGACTGGGCTGAGGGCAGGGTTGGGGAAGGGCTGGGGCTGGGGACAGGGCTAGGGCCGGAGCTGGGGCAGTGCTGGGTCCGGGCTGGAGCTGTGTTCGGGGCAGGCCTGGGGCTGGGCTGAGGGCAGGGCTAGGCTAGGCCTGGGTCTGGGGCAGGGCGGGGGCTGGGTCAGGGCTGGGCTACGGCTGGGCTGGGGCAGGGATGGGGCTGGGGGCTGGGTTGAGGCCGTGGCTGAGGCCGGGGCTGGGGCTAGGGCTGGGTCCAGGGCTGGGGCTGGGATGTGGCTGGGGCTGGGCTGGGGCTGGGTCCAGGGCTGGGGCTGGGCTGTGACTGGGGCTGGGCTGGGGCAGGGCTGGGGCTGGGGCTGGGCTGGGGCTGGGTCCAGGGCTGGGGCAGGGCTGGGGCTGGGCTGGGGCCGAGGGTGGGGGCTGGGGCTGGGGCCGGGACTGGGACAGGGCTGGGCCTGGGACTGGGCTGGGGTAGGGCTGGGGCAGGGCTGGGCTTGGGACGAGGGTGGGGCTGGGGCAGAGGCTGGATCCAGGGCAGGGGCTGGGCTGGGGCTGGGGCTGGGCCGGGGCAGGGTTGGGGATGGGGCTGGGCAGGGCTGAGGGAACGGATGGGGCTGGGGCTGGGGCAGGGGCTGGGGCTGGGGCCAGGGCTGGGCTAGGGCTGTGGCTCTGGCAGGGCTGGGCTAGGGCTGGGCTGGGGCCGCAGGTGGGGCTGGGGCAGGGCTGGGGCTGGGGCTGGGTCCAGGGCTGGGGCTGGGCTGGGGCAGGGCTGGGGCTGGGGCTGGGCTGTGGATGAGGGTGGGGCTGGGCTGGGGTCTGGGCTGGGCCTGGTGCAGGTCTGGGCCCCAGGCTGGGGCAGGGCTGGGGTAGGGCTGGGGCTGGGGCTGGGCTGGGGGGCAGGAATGGGGCGGGGGCTGGGCTGGGCTCGGCTGGGGACAGGGGCTGGGGCCAGGGCTAGGGCAGGGCTGGGGCCGGGCTGGGGCTGGGGCTGGGCTGAGGGCAGGGTTGGGGAAGGGCTGGGGATGGGGACAGGGCTAGGGCTGGAGCTGGGGCAGGGCTGGGTCCAGGCTGGCGCTGGGTTCGGGGCAGGCCTGGGGCTGGGCTGAGGGCAGGGCTGGGCTAGGCCTGGGTCTGGGGCAGGGCGGGGGCTGGGTCAGTGCTGGGCTAGGGCTGGGCTGGGGGCAGGGATGGGGCTGGGGCTGGGCTGGGGCTGTGGCTGAGGCTGGGGGTGGGGCTGGGGCTATGTCCAGGGCTGGGGCTGGGCTGGGGAAGGGCTGAGGCTGGGGCTGGGCTGGGGCTGGGTCCAGGGCTGGGGCTGGGCTGGAGCAGGGCTGGGGCTGGGGCTGGGCTTGGGGCCCGAAGGGTGGAGCTGGGTTCGGTGAAGGGCTGGGCTGTGGCTGGGGCTGGGCTAGGGCAGGGCAGAGGCTGGGGCAGGGCTGGAGCTGGGGCTGGGGGCTGGGACTGGGTCCAGGGCTGGGGCTGGGCGGTGGGCTGGGGCTGGGCTGGGGCAGGGCTGGGGCTGGGGCTGGGCCTGGGCTGGGACCGGGACTGGGCTGGGGTAGGGCTGGGGACGAGGGTGGGGCTGGGGCAGGGGCTGTGGCTGGGGACAGGGCTGGGGCCGGGGCTGAGGGTGGGCTGGGGCGTGGACTGGGGCAGGGCTTGGGCAGGGCTGGAACTGGGGCTGGGCTGGGGCCAAGGTTGGGGCTGGGGCTGGGGCTGGGGCTGGGGCTGGGGGCTGGGTTTGCGGACAGTGCTGGGGCTAGGGCTGAGTTAGGGGTAGGGCTGGGGCTGGGCTGGGGCCGGGGGCTGGAACCAAGCCTTACCAGGGCTGGGGCTGGGGCAGGGCCGGGGCTGGGCTAAGGGCAGGGCTGGGTTAGGGCTGTGGCTGTGCAGGGCGGGGCTAGGGCTGGGCTGGGGCCGGGGGCTGGGGCCGTGGGTGAGGCTGGGCTGGGGTCTGGGGCTGGGCCTGGGGCAGGGCAGGGCCCGAGGCTGGGGTCCACGGCTGGGGGCTGGGCGGTGGCTGGGGGCTGGGCTGGGGCTGGGTTAAGGGCGGGGGGCTGGGTCCAGGGCAGGGGCTGGGCTGGGGCTGGGCTGGGGGCTGGGTCCAGGGCAGGGGCTAGTGCTGTGGCTGGGCTTGGGCAGGGCTGGGGCTGGGGCTGGGGCCGGGGCTGAGGCACGGATGGGGGCAGGGCAGGGGCTGCGGCAGGGCTGGGGCCGGGGCTGAGGCTGGGCTATTGTCTGGGCTGGGCCTGGGACAGGGCTGGGCCCGAGACTGGGGCAGGGCTGGGGCTGGGCTAAGGGCAGGGCTGGGTTAGGGCTGTGGCTGTGCAGGGCTGGGCTAGGGCTGGGCTGGGGCCGGGGATGGGGCCGTGGGTGGGGCTGGGCAGGGGTCTGGGCTGGGCCTGGGGCAGGGGCTGGACCCGAGGCTGGGGTCCAGGGCGGGGGCTGGGCGGTGGGCTGGGGGCTGGGCTGGGGCTGGGTTAGGGGTGGGGCTGGGTTAGGGGTGGGGCTGGGCCCAGGGCAGGGGCTGGGCTGGGGCTGGGGCTGGGGCCAGGGCAGGGGCTAGTGCTGGGTACTGGGCTGGGGCAGGGCTGCTGCTGGGGCTGGGGCTGGGGGCCGGGGCTGGGGCAGGGCTGGGGCTGGGGCCTGAGGGTAGGGCTGGGCTAGGGCTGGGGCAGGACTGGGGCTGGGCTGGGACCAGGACTTGGCTGGGGCGGGGGACTGGGGCAAGGCTGGGGCTGGGGCTGGGCTGGGGCAGGACTGGCCTGGGGCAGGGACTGGGGTAGGGCTGGGGCTGGGGCTGGGTCCAGGACTGGGGCTACGATGGGGCAGGGCTGGGGCTGGGGCTTGGTCCAGGGCTGGGGCTGGGGCTTGGTCCAGGGCTGGGGCTGGGCTGTGGCTGGGGCTGGGCTGGGGCAGGGCTGGGGTTGGGGCTGTGCTGGGGCTGGATCCAGGGCTGGGGCTGGGCTGTGGGTGTGGCTGGGCTGGGCTAGGGCTGGGGCTGTGCTGGGGCCTAGGGTGGGGCTGGGGCTGGGGCCTGAGGGTAGGGCTGAGCTAGGGCTGGGGGAGGGCTGGGGCTGGGCTGGGACCAGGACTGGGCTGGGGCGGGGGACTGGGGCAAGGCTGGGGCTGGGGGCTAGGCTGGGGCAGGGCTGGGGCTGGGCTGGGGCAGGACTGGCCTGGGGCAGGGACGGGGGTAGGGCTGGAGCCGGGGCTGGGGTCGGGGCTAGGGCAGGACTAGGCTGGAGGCTGGGCCTTGGGCTGAGGGCAGGGGTCTGGGGCAGGGCTGGGGTTTGGGGCTGAGATGGGGCAGGACTGGGGTCTGGGGCAGGGGGCCGGGGATGCGGACAGGGCTAGGGCCGAACTTGTGGCAGGGCTGGGGCCGGGCTGGGGCTGGGTTCGGGGCAGCGCTGGGTCTTTGGCTTGGGCTGGGCTGGGGCAGGGCTGGGGGGTGGAGCTGGGGCTGGGGCTGGATCCAGGGGCTGGAGCTAGTCTGTGGCTGTGGCTGGGCTGGGGCAGGGCTGGGGCCGGGGCTGAGGCTGGGCTGGGTTCTGGGCTGGGCCTGGGACAGGGCTGGGCTCGAGGCTGGGGCAGGGATGGGGTAGGGCTGGAGCCGGGGGCTGGGGCTGGGGCTGGGGCTGGGGCTGGGCTGGGCTAGGGCTGGGCTGGGTCCAGGGCTGGGGCTGGGGCTGGGGGCTGGGCTGGGCTAGGGCTGGGCAAGGGCTGGGCTGGGGCCAGGGCTGGGGGCTGGGGCTGGGGCCAGGGCTGGGGGCTGGGCGGTGGCTGGGTCTGGGCTGGGGTCTGGGCTGGGCCTGAGGCTGGGGCAGGGCTGGGGTAGGGCTGGGGCTGGGGCTGGGCTGGGGGGCAGGGATGGGGATGGAGCTGGGCTGGGCTGGGGGAAAGGGTGGGGCTGGGGCTGGGGCTGGGGCTGGGGCTTGGGCTGGGGCAGGGCTGGGCCTGGGCTGGGACCGACTCTGGGCTGGGGTAGGGCTGGGGCCCGAGCTGGGGCTGGGTTCAGTGCAGGGCTGGGGCTGGTGCATGGCGGGGGCTGGGGCTGGGGCTGGATCCGGGGCTGGGCTGGGACCGGGTCTCGGCTGGGGTAGGGCTGAGGGCATGGTCTAGGCTGGGTTCGAGGGTGATGCTGGGGCAGGGTCTGGGGCTGGGGACAGGGCTGGGGCTGGCTGGGGCTGGGTTTGGTGCAGGGCGGGGGCTGGGGCAGGGCTGGGCTAGGGCTGGGCTGGGGCAGGGCTGGGGCTGAGGCTAGGGCTAGGGCTGCGCTGTAGCTGGGTCTGGGGCGGGGACTGGGACAGGGCTGGGGCTGGGACTGGGCTGAGGGCAGGGTTGGGGAAGGGCTGGGGCTGGGGACAGGGCTAGGGCCGGAGCTGGGGCAGTGCTGGGTCCGGGCTGGAGCTGGGTTCGGGGCAGGCCTGGGGCTGGGCTGAGGGCAGGGCTAGGCTAGGCCTGGGTCTGGGTCAGGGCGGGGGCTGGGCTACGGCTGGGCTGGGGGCAGGGATGGGGCTGGGGCTGGGTTGAGGCCGTGGCTGAGGCTGGGGCTGGGGCTAGGGCTGGGTCCAGGGCTGGGGCTGGGATGTGGCTGGGGCTGGGCTGGGGCTGGGTCCAGGGCTGGGGCTGGGCTGTGGCCGAGGGTGGGGCTGGGGCTGGGGCCGGGACTGGGACAGGGCTGGGGCTGGGCTGGGGACAGGGCTGAGGCCGGGGCTCCAACAGGACTGGAGCCAGGCTGGGGCTGGGCTGAGGGCAGGGCTGGGGCAGGGCTGGGATTTGGGGCTGCGATGGGGCAGGACTGGGGCTGGGACATGGGCCAGGGCTGGGGACAGGGCTAGGGCCGGAGCTGGGGCAGGGCTGGGGCTGGGTTCGGGACAGGGATGGGGCTGGGGCTGGGGCTGGGTCCAGGGCTGTGGCTGGGCTGTGGCTTGGGCTGGGCAGGGGCAGGGATGGGACGGGGGCTGGGCTGGGGCTGGGGCCGGGGCTGTGGCCGGGGCTGGGGCAGGGCTGGGCCCGAGGCTGGGGCAGGGCTGGGGTAGGGCTGGGGCTGGGGCTGGGCTGGGGGCAGGGATGGGGCTGGGGCTGGGTCCAGGACTGGGGCTGGGCTGGGGCAGGGCTGGGGCTGGGGCTGGGTCCAGGACTGGGGCTGGGCTGGGGTAGGGCTGGGGCAGGGGCTGGGCTTGGGACGAGGGTGGGGCTGGGGCAGAGGCTGGGTCCAGGGCAGGGGCTGGGCTGGGGCTGGGGCAGGGCTGGACCCGAGGCTGGGGCAGGGCTGGGGTAGGGCTTGGGCTGGGGCTGGGCTGGGGCAGGGCAGGGGCTGGTGCTGTGGCTGGGACTGGGGCAGGGCTGGGGCTGGGCTGGGGACAGGGCTGGGGCTGGTGCTGTGGCTGGGACTGGGGCAGGGCTGGGGCTGGGCTGGGGACAGGGCTGAGGCCGGGGCTCCAACAGGACTGGAGCCAGGCTGGGGCTGGGCTGAGGGCAGGGCTGGGGCAGGGCTGGGATTTGGGGCTGCGATGGGGCAGGACTGGGGCTGGGACATGGGCCAGGGCTGGGGACAGGGCTAGGGCCGGAGCTGGGGCAGGGCTGGGGCTGGGTTCGGGACAGGGATGGGGCTGGGGCTGGGGCTGGGTCCAGGGCTGTGGCTGGGCTGTGGCTTGGGCTGGGCAGGGGCAGGGATGGGACGGGGGCTGGGCTGGGGCTGGGGCCGGGGCTGTGGCCGGGGCTGGGGCAGGGCTGGGCCCGAGGCTGGGGCAGGGCTGGGGTAGGGCTGGGGCTGGGGCTGGGCTGGGGGCAGGGATGGGGCTGGGGCTGGGTCCAGGACTGGGGCTGGGCTGGGGCAGGGCTGGGGCTGGGGCTGGGTCCAGGACTGGGGCTGGGCTTGGGCAGGGCTGGGGCTGGGGCTGGGCTGGGGCCAAGACTGGGGCTGGGGCTGGGGCTGGGCTGGGGCAGGGAAGGGGCGGGGGCTTGGTCCAGGGCTGGGGCTGGGCTGTGGCTGGGGCTGGGCTGGGGCAGGGCTGGGGCTGGGGCTGTGCTGGGGCTGGATCCAGGGCTGGGGCTGGGCTGTGGGTGTGGCTGGGCTGGGCTAGGGCTGGGGCTGTGCTGGGGCCTAGGGTGGGGCTGGGGCTGGGGCCTGAGGGTAGGGCTGGGCTAGGGCTGGGGGAGGGCTGGGGCTGGGCTGGGACCAGGACTGGGCTGGGCTGTGGCTTGGGCTGGGCAGGGGCAGGGATGGGGCGGGGGCTGGGCTGGGCTCGGCTGGGGACAGGGCTGGGGCCAGGGCTAGGGCAGGGCTGGGGCCGGGCTGGGGCTGGGGCTGGGCTGAGGGCAGGGTTGGGGAAGGGCTGGGGATGGGGACAGGGCTAGGGCTGGAGCTGGGGCAGGGCTGGGTCCAGGCTGGCGCTGGGTTCGGGGCAGGCCTGGGGCTGGGCTGAGGGCAGGGCTGGGCTAGGCCTGGGTCTGGGGCAGGGCGGGGGCTGGGTCAGTGCTGGGCTAGGGCTGGGCTGGGGGCAGGGATGGGGCTGGGGCTGGGCTGGGGCTGTGGCTGAGGCTGGGGGTGGGGCTGGGGCTGGGTCCAGGGCTGGGGCTGGGCTGGGGAAGGGCTGGGGCTGGGGCTGGGGCTGGGCTGGGGCTGGGTCCAGGGCTGGGGCTGGGCTGGAGCAGGGCTGGGGCTGGGGCTGGGCTGGGGCCGAGGGTGGAGCTGGGTTCGGTGAAGGGCTGGGCTGTGGCTGGGGCTGGGCTAGGGCAGGGCAGGGGCTGGGGCAGGGCTGGAGCTGGGGCTGGGGCTGGGACTGGGTCCAGGGCTGGGGCTGGGCGGTGGCTGGGGCTGGGCTGGGGCAGGGCTGGGGCTGGGGCTGGGCCTGGGCTGGGACCGGGACTGGGCTGGGGTAGGGCTGGGGACGAGGGTGGGGCTGGGGCAGGGGCTGTGGCTGGGGACAGGGCTGGGGCCGGGGCTGAGGGTGGGCTGGGGCGTGGACTGGGGCAGGGCTTGGGCCGAGGCTGGGCTGGGGCCGAGTCTGGGGCAGGGCTGGGGCAGGGCTGGAACTGGGGCTGGGCTGGGGCCAAGGTTGGGGCTGGGGCTGGGGCTGGGGCTGGGTTTGCGGACAGTGCTGGGGCTAGGGCTGAGTTAGGGGTAGGGCTGGGGCTGGGCTGGGGCCGGGGCTGGAACCAAGCCTTACCAGGGCTGGGGCTGGGGCAGGGCCGGGGCTGGGCTAAGGGCAGGGCTGGGTTAGGGCTGTGGCTGTGCAGGGCGGGGCTAGGGCTGGGCTGGGGCTGGGGCTGGGGCCGTGGGTGAGGCTGGGCTGGGGTCTGGGGCCAGGGCAGGGGCTAGTGCTGTGGCTGGGCTTGGGCAGGGCTGGGGCTGGGGCTGGGGCCGGGGCTGAGGCACGGATGGGGCAGGGCAGGGGCTGCGGCAGGGCTGGGGCCGGGGCTGAGGCTGGGCTATTGTCTGGGCTGGGCCTGGGACAGGGCTGGGCCCGAGACTGGGGCAGGGCTGGGGCTGGGCTAAGGGCAGGGCTGGGTTAGGGCTGTGGCTGTGCAGGGCTGGGCTAGGGCTGGGCTGGGGCCGGGGATGGGGCCGTGGGTGGGGCTGGGCAGGGGTCTGGGCTGGGCCTGGGGCAGGGCTGGACCCGAGGCTGGGGTCCAGGGCGGGGGCTGGGCGGTGGCTGGGGCTGGGCTGGGGCTGGGTTAGGGGTGGGGCTGGGTCCAGGGCAGGGGCTGGGCTGGGGCTGGGGCTGGGGCCAGGGCAGGGGCTAGTGCTGGGACTGGGCTGGGGCAGGGCTGGGGCTGGGGCTGGGGCTGGGGCTGGGGCCGGGGCTGGGGCAGGGCTGGGGCTGGGGCCTGAGGGTAGGGCTGGGCTAGGGCTGGGGCAGGACTGGGGCTGGGCTGGGACCAGGACTTGGCTGGGGCGGGGACTGGGGCAAGGCTGGGGCTGGGGCTGGGCTGGGGCAGGACTGGCCTGGGGCAGGGACTGGGGTAGGGCTGGAGCCGGGGCTGGGGTCGGGGCTAGGGCAGGACTAGGCTGGAGGCTTGGCCTTGGGCTGGGGCTGGGGCTGGAACCAAGTCTATGGCTGGGCTGGGGATGGGGCTGGGGCCGGGGCTGGGGCAGGACTGGGGCTAGGGCAGGGCTGGGGCCGGGGCTGGGGCTGGGGCTGGGTCTCAGGCAGGGCTGGGGCCGGGTTTGGGGCAGGGCTGGGGCTGGGCTGGGGCTGGGGCTGGGCTGAGGGCAGGGCTGGGACACGGCTGGGGCCGGGGCTGGGCTGGGTCTGGGCTGGGGCAGGGCTGGGGCTGGGGCTGGGCTGGGGCTGGGTCCAGGGCAGGGGCTGGGCTGGGGCTGGGGCTGGGGCCAGGGCAGGGGCTAGTGCTGGGACTGGGCTGGGGCTGGGCTGGGGCTGGGGCTGGGGCTGGGTCTCAGGCAGGGCTGGGGCCGGGTTTGGGGCAGGGCTGGGGCTGGGCTGGGGCTGGGGCTGGGCTGAGGGCAGGGCTGGGACACGGCTGGGGCCGGGGCTGGGCTCGGTCTGGGCTGGGGCAGGGATGGGGCTGGGGCTGGGCTGGGGCTGGGTCCAGGGCTGGGGCAGGGCTGGGGCTGGGCTGGGGCCGGGTCTGGGACAGGGCTGGGCCTGGGACTGGGCTGGGGTAGGGCTGGGGCAGGGACTGGGCTGGGGACGAGGGTGGGGCTGGGGCAGGGGCTGGGGCTGGGGACAGGGCTGGGCTAGGGCTGGGGCTGGGGCAGGGGCTGGGGCCAGGGACATTGCTGGGGCTGGGCTGGGCCTGGGCTGGGACCGACTCTGGGCTGGGGTAGGGCTGGGGCCCGAGCTGGGGCTGGGTTCAGTGCAGGGCTGGGGCTGGGGCTGGGTCCGGGGCTGGGGCTGGGCCCAGGGCTGGGGCTGAGCTGTGGCAGGGCTGGGGCTGGGGCTGGGTCCAGGACTGGGGCTGGGCTGGGGCAGGGCTGGGGCTGGGGCTGGGTCCAGGACTGGGGCTGGGCTTGGGCAGGGCTGGGGCTGGGGCTGGGCTGGGGCCAAGACTGGGGCTGGGGCTGGGGCTGGGCTGGGGCAGGGAAGGGGCGGGGGCTTGGTCCAGGGCTGGGGCCGGGCTGTGGCTGGGGCTGGGCTGGGGCTGGGCTGGGGCTGGGGCTGTGCTGGGGCTGGATCCAGGGCTGGGGCTGGGCTGTGGGTGTGGCTGGGCTGGGCTAGGGCTGGGGCTGTGCTGGGGCCTAGGGTGGGGCTGGGGCTGGGGCCTGAGGGTAGGGCTGGGCTAGGGCTGGGGGAGGGCTGGGGCTGGGCTGGGACCAGGACTGGGCTGGGGCGGGGACTGGGGCAAGGCTGGGGCTGGGGCTAGTCTGGGGCAGGGCTGGGGCTGGGCTGGGGCAGGACTGGCCTGGGGCAGGGACGGGGGTAGGGCTGGAGCCGGGGCTGGGGTCGGGGCTAGGGCAGGACTAGGCTGGAGGCTGGGCCTTGGGCTGGGGCCGGTGCTGGGGCAGGACTGGGGCTGGGGCAGGGCTGGGGCTGGGCTGGGGCTGGGGCTGGGCTGAGGGCAGGGCTGGGACACGGCTGGGGCCGGGGCTGGGCTGGGTCTGGGCTGGGGCAGGGCTGGGGCTGCGGCTGGGCTGGGGATGAGGGTGGGGCTGGGCTGGGTTCTGGGCTGGGCCTGGGGCAGGGCTGGACCCGAGGCTGGTGCAGGGCTGGGGCAGGGCTGGGCCTGGGCTGGGACCGACTCTGGGCTGGGGTAGGGCTGGGGCCCGAGCTGGGGCTGGGTTCAGTGCAGGGCTGGGGCTGGGGCATGGCGGGGGCTGGGGCTGGGGCTGGATCCGGGGCTGGGCTGGGACCGGGTCTCGGCTGGGGTAGGGCAGAGGGCATGGTCTAGGCTGGGTTCGAGGGTGATGCTGGGGCAGGGTCTGGGGCTGGGGACAGGGCTGGGGCTGGCTGGGGCTGGGTTTGGTGCAGGGCGGGGGCTGGGGCAGGGCTGGGCTAGGGCTGGGCTGGGGCAGGGCTGGGGCTGAGGCTAGGGCTGGGGCTGCGCTGTAGCTGGGTCTGGGGCGGGGACTGGGACAGGGCTGGGGCTGGGAATGGTTCCAGGGCTGAGGCAGGGCGGTGGCTGGGGCTGGGCTGGGGGCAGGGATGGGGATGGGGCTGTGCTGGGCTGGGGGAACAGATGGGGCTGGGGCTGGGGCTGGGGCTGGGGCTGCGCTGTAGCTGGGGCTGGGGCGGGGACTGGGACAGGGCTGGGGCTGGGACTGGGCTGAGGGCAGGGTTGGGGAAGGGCTGGGGCTGGGGACAGGGCTAGGGCCGGAGCTGGGGCAGTGCTGGGTCCGGGCTGGAGCTGTGTTCGGGGCAGGCCTGGGGCTGGGCTGAGGGCAGGGCTAGGCTAGGCCTGGGTCTGGGGCAGGGCGGGGGCTGGGTCAGGGCTGGGCTACGGCTGGGCTGGGGGCAGGGATGGGGCTGGGGCTGGGTTGAGGCCGTGGCTGAGGCCGGGGGCTGGGGCTAGGGCTGGGTCCAGGGCTGGGGCTGGGATGTGGCTGGGGCTGGGCTGGGGCTGGGTCCAGGGCTGGGGCTGGGCTGTGACTGGGGCTGGGCTGGGGCAGGGCTGGGGCTGGGGCTGGGCTGGGGCTGGGTCCAGGGCTGGGGCAGGGCTGGGGCTGGGCTGGGGCCGAGGGTGGGGCTGGGGCTGGGGCCGGGACTGGGACAGGGCTGGGCCTGGGACTGGGCTGGGGTAGGGCTGGGGCAGGGCTGGGCTTGGGACGAGGGTGGGGCTGGGGCAGAGGCTGGATCCAGGGCAGGGGCTGGGCTGGGGCTGGGGCTGGGCCGGGGCAGGGTTGGGGATGGGGCTGGGCAGGGCTGGGGGAACGGATGGGGCTGGGGCTGGGGCTAGGGCTTGGGCTGGCGTAGGGCTGGGCCTGGACTGGGACCGGGACTGGGCTGGGGATGAGGGTGGGGCTGGGGCAGGGGCTGGGGCTGGGGCCAGGGCTGGGCTAGGGCTGTGGCTCTGGCAGGGCTGGGCTAGGGCTGGGCTGGGGCCGCAGGTGGGGCTGGGGCAGGGCTGGGGCTGGGGCTGGGTCCAGGGCTGGGGCTGGGCTGGGGCAGGGCTGGGGCTGGGGCTGGGCTGTGGATGAGGGTGGGGCTGGGCTGGGGTCTGGGCTGGGCCTGGTGCAGGTCTGGGCCCCAGGCTGGGGCAGGGCTGGGGTAGGGCTGGGGCTGGGGCTGGGCTGGGGGCAGGAATGGGGCGGGGGCTGGGCTGGGCTCGGCTGGGGACAGGGCTGGGGCCAGGGCTAGGGCAGGGCTGGGGCCGGGCTGGGGCTGGGGCTGGGCTGAGGGCAGGGTTGGGGAAGGGCTGGGGATGGGGACAGGGCTAGGGCTGGAGCTGGGGCAGGGCTGGGGTCCAGGCTGGCGCTGGGTTCGGGGCAGGCCTGGGGCTGGGCTGAGGGCAGGGCTGGGCTAGGCCTGGGTCTGGGGCAGGGCGGGGGCTGGGTCAGTGCTGGGCTAGGGCTGGGCTGGGGGCAGGGATGGGGCTGGGGCTGGGCTGGGGCTGGGGCTGAGGCTGGGGGTGGGGCTGGGGCTATGTCCAGGGCTGGGGCTGGGCTGGGGAAGGGCTGGGGCTGGGGCTGGGCTGGGGCTGGGTCCAGGGCTGGGGCTGGGCTGGAGCAGGGCTGGGGCTGGGGCTGGGCTGGGGCCGAGGGTGGAGCTGGGTTCGGTGAAGGGCTGGGCTGTGGCTGGGGCTGGGCTAGGGCAGGGCAGAGGCTGGGGCAGGGCTGGAGCTGGGGCTGGGGCTGGGACTGGGTCCAGGGCTGGGGCTGGGCGGTGGCTGGGGCTGGGCTGGGGCAGGGCTGGGGCTGGGGCTGGGCCTGGGCTGGGACCGGGACTGGGCTGGGGTAGGGCTGGGGACGAGGGTGGGGCTGGGGCAGGGGCTGTGGCTGGGGACAGGGCTGGGGCCGGGGCTGAGGGTGGGCTGGGGCGTGGACTGGGGCAGGGCTTGGGCAGGGCTGGAACTGGGGCTGGGCTGGGGCCAAGGTTGGGGCTGGGGCTGGGGCTGGGGCTGGGGCTGGGGCTGGGTTTGCGGACAGTGCTGGGGCTAGGGCTGAGTTAGGGGTAGGGCTGGGGCTGGGCTGGGGCCGGGGCTGGAACCAAGCCTTACCAGGGCTGGGGCTGGGGCAGGGCCGGGGCTGGGCTAAGGGCAGGGCTGGGTTAGGGCTGTGGCTGTGCAGGGTGGGGCTAGGGCTGGGCTGGGGCCGGGGCTGGGGCCGTGGGTGAGGCTGGGCTGGGGTCTGGGCTGGGCCTGGGGCAGGGCAGGGCCCGAGGCTGGGGTCCACGGCTGGGGCTGGGCGGTGGCTGGGGCTGGGCTGGGGCTGGGTTAGGGCGGGGGCTGGGTCCAGGGCAGGGGCTGGGCTGGGGCTGGGCTGGGGCTGGGTCCAGGGCAGGGGCTAGTGCTGTGGCTGGGCTTGGGCAGGGCTGGGGCTGGGGCTGGGGCCGGGGCTGAGGCACGGATGGGGCAGGGCAGGGGCTGCGGCAGGGCTGGGGCCGGGGCTGAGGCTGGGCTATTGTCTGGGCTGGGCCTGGGACAGGGCTGGGCCCGAGGCTGGGGCAGGGCTGGGGCTGGGCTAAGGGCAGGGCTGGGTTAGGGCTGTGGCTGTGCAGGGCTGGGCTAGGGCAGGGCTGGGGCCGGGGATGGGGCCGTGGGTGGGGCTGGGCAGGGTTCTGGGCTGGGCCTGGGGCAGGGCTGGACCCGAGGCTGGGGTCCAGGGCGGAGGCTGGGCGGTGGCTGGGGCTGGGCTGGGGCTGGGTTAGGGGTGGGGCTGGGTTAGGGGTGGGGCTGGGCCCAGGGCAGGGGCTGGGCTGGGGCTGGGGCTGGGGCCAGGGCAGGGGCTAGTGCTGGGACTGGGCTGGGGCAGGGCTGGGTCTGGGGCTGGGGCCGGGGCTGGGGCAGGGCTGGGGCTGGGGCCTGAGGGTAGGGCTGGGCTAGGGCTGGGGCAGGACTGGGGCTGGGCTGGGACCAGGACTTGGCTGGGGCGGGGACTGGGGCAAGGCTGGGGCTGGGGCTGGGCTGGGGCAGGACTGGCCTGGGGCAGGGACTGGGGTAGGGCTGGGGCTGGGGCTGGGGCTGGGTCCAGGACTGGGGCTACGATGGGGCAGGGCTGGGGCTGGGGCTTGGTCCAGGGCTGGGGCTGGGCTGTGGCTGGGGCTGGGCTGGGGCAGGGCTGGGGCTGGGGCTGTGCTGGGGCTGGATCCAGGGCTGGGGCTGGGCTGTGGGTGTGGCTGGGCTGGGCTAGGGCTGGGGCTGTGCTGGGGCCTAGGGTGGGGCTGGGGCTGGGGCCTGAGGGTAGGGCTGAGCTAGGGCTGGGGGAGGGCTGGGGCTGGGCTGGGACCAGGACTGGGCTGGGGCGGGGACTGGGGCAAGGCTGGGGCTGGGGCTAGTCTGGGGCAGGGCTGGGGCTGGGCTGGGGCAGGACTGGCCTGGGGCAGGGACGGGGGTAGGGCTGGAGCCGGGGCTGGGGTCGGGGCTAGGGCAGGACTAGGCTGGAGGCTGGGCCTTGGGCTGAGGGCAGGGTCTGGGGCAGGGCTGGGGTTTGGGGCTGAGATGGGGCAGGACTGGGTCTGGGGCAGGGGCCGGGGATGCGGACAGGGCTAGGGCCGAACTTGTGGCAGGGCTGGGGCCGGGCTGGGGCTGGGTTCGGGGCAGCGCTGGTCTTTGGCTTGGGCTGGGCTGGGGCAGGGCTGGGGGTGGAGCTGGGGCTGGGGCTGGATCCAGGGCTGGAGCTAGTCTGTGGCTGTGGCTGGGCTGGGGCAGGGCTGGGGCCGGGGCTGAGGCTGGGCTGGGTTCTGGGCTGGGCCTGGGACAGGGCTGGGCTCGAGGCTGGGGCAGGGATGGGGTAGGGCTGGAGCCGGGGCTGGGGCTGGGGCTGGGGCTGGGGCTGGGCTGGGCTAGGGCTGGGCTGGGTCCAGGGCTGGGGCTGGGGCTGGGGCTGGGCTGGGCTAGGGCTGGGCTAGGGCTGGGCTGGGGCCAGGGCTGGGGCTGGGGCTGGGGCCAGGGCTGGGGCTGGGCGGTGGCTGGGTCTGGGCTGGGGTCTGGGCTGGGCCTGAGGCTGGGGCAGGGCTGGGGTAGGGCTGGGGCTGGGGCTGGGCTGGGGGCAGGGATGGGGATGGAGCTGGGCTGGGCTGGGGGAAAGGGTGGGGCTGGGGCTGGGGCTGGGGCTGGGGCTTGGGCTGGGGCAGGGCTGGGCCTGGGCTGGGACCGACTCTGGGCTGGGGTAGGGCTGGGGCCCGAGCTGGGGCTGGGTTCAGTGCAGGGCTGGGGCTGGGGCATGGCGGGGGCTGGGGCTGGGGCTGGATCCGGGGCTGGGCTGGGACCGGGTCTCGGCTGGGGTAGGGCTGAGGGCATGGTCTAGGCTGGGTTCGAGGGTGATGCTGGGGCAGGGTCTGGGGCTGGGGACAGGGCTGGGGCTGGCTGGGGCTGGGTTTGGTGCAGGGCGGGGGCTGGGGCAGGGCTGGGCTAGGGCTGGGCTGGGGCAGGGCTGGGGCTGAGGCTAGGGCTAGGGCTGCGCTGTAGCTGGGTCTGGGGCGGGGACTGGGACAGGGCTGGGGCTGGGAATGGTTCCAGGGCTGAGGCAGGGCGGTGGCTGGGGCTGGGCTGGGGGCAGGGATGGGGATGGGGCTATGCTGGGCTGGGGGAACAGATGGGGCTGGGGCTGGGGCTGCGCTGTAGCTGGGGCTGGGGCGGGGACTGGGACAGGGCTGGGGCTGGGACTGGGCTGAGGGCAGGGTTGGGGAAGGGCTGGGGCTGGGGACAGGGCTAGGGCCGGAGCTGGGGCAGTGCTGGGTCCGGGCTGGAGCTGGGTTCGGGGCAGGCCTGGGGCTGGGCTGAGGGCAGGGCTAGGCTAGGCCTGGGTCTGGGTCAGGGCGGGGGCTGGGCTACGGCTGGGCTGGGGGCAGGGATGGGGCTGGGGCTGGGTTGAGGCCGTGGCTGAGGCCGGGGCTGGGGCTAGGGCTGGGTCCAGGGCTGGGGCTGGGATGTGGCTGGGGCTGGGCTGGGGCTGGGTCCAGGGCTGGGGCTGGGCTGTGGCCGAGGGTGGGGCTGGGGCTGGGGCCGGGACTGGGACAGGGCTGGGCCTGGGACTGGGCTGGGGTAGGGCTGGGGCAGGGGCTGGGCTTGGGACGAGGGTGGGGCTGGGGCAGAGGCTGGGTCCAGGGCAGGGGCTGGGCTGGGGCTGGGGCAGGGCTGGACCCGAGGCTGGGGCAGGGCTGGGGTAGGGCTTGGGCTGGGGCTGGGCTGGGGCAGGGCAGGGGCTGGTGCTGTGGCTGGGACTGGGGCAGGGCTGGGGCTGGGCTGGGGACAGGGCTGGGGCTGGTGCTGTGGCTGGGACTGGGGCAGGGCTGGGGCTGGGCTGGGGACAGGGCTGAGGCCGGGGCTCCAACAGGACTGGAGCCAGGCTGGGGCTGGGACGAGGGCAGGGCTGGGGCAGGGCTGGGATTTGGGGCTGCGATGGGGCAGGACTGGGGCTGGGACATGGGCCAGGGCTGGGGACAGGGCTAGGGCCGGAGCTGGGGCAGGGCTGGGGCTGGGTTCGGGACAGGGATGGGGCTGGGGCTGGGGCTGGGTCCAGGGCTGTGGCTGGGCTGTGGCTTGGGCTGGGCAGGGGCAGGGATGGGACGGGGGCTGGGCTGGGGCTGGGGCCGGGGCTGTGGCCGGGGCTGGGGCAGGGCTGGGCCCGAGGCTGGGGCAGGGCTGGGGTAGGGCTGGGGCTGGGGCTGGGCTGGGGGCAGGGATGGGGCTGGGGCTGGGTCCAGGACTGGGGCTGGGCTGGGGCAGGGCTGGGGCTGGGGCTGGGTCCAGGACTGGGGCTGGGCTTGGGCAGGGCTGGGGCTGGGGCTGGGCTGGGGCCAAGACTGGGGCTGGGGCTGGGGCTGGGCTGGGGCAGGGAAGGGGCGGGGGCTTGGTCCAGGGCTGGGGCTGGGCTGTGGCTGGGGCTGGGCTGGGGCAGGGCTGGGGCTGGGGCTGTGCTGGGGCTGGATCCAGGGCTGGGGCTGGGCTGTGGGTGTGGCTGGGCTGGGCTAGGGCTGGGGCTGTGCTGGGGCCTAGGGTGGGGCTGGGGCTGGGGCCTGAGGGTAGGGCTGGGCTAGGGCTGGGGGAGGGCTGGGGCTGGGCTGGGACCAGGACTGGGCTGGGCTGTGGCTTGGGCTGGGCAGGGGCAGGGATGGGGCGGGGGCTGGGCTGGGCTCGGCTGGGGACAGGGCTGGGGCCAGGGCTAGGGCAGGGCTGGGGCCGGGCTGGGGCTGGGGCTGGGCTGAGGGCAGGGTTGGGGAAGGGCTGGGGATGGGGACAGGGCTAGGGCTGGAGCTGGGGCAGGGCTGGGTCCAGGCTGGCGCTGGGTTCGGGGCAGGCCTGGGGCTGGGCTGAGGGCAGGGCTGGGCTAGGCCTGGGTCTGGGGCAGGGTGGGGGCTGGGTCAGTGCTGGGCTAGGGCTGGGCTGGGGGCAGGGATGGGGCTGGGGCTGGGCTGGGGCTGTGGCTGAGGCTGGGGGTGGGGCTGGGGCTGGGTCCAGGGCTGGGGCTGGGCTGGGGAAGGGCTGGGGCTGGGGCTGGGGCTGGGCTGGGGCTGGGTCCAGGGCTGGGGCTGGGCTGGAGCAGGGCTGGGGCTGGGGCTGGGCTGGGGCCGAGGGTGGAGCTGGGTTCGGTGAAGGGCTGGGCTGTGGCTGGGGCTGGGCTAGGGCAGGGCAGGGGCTGGGGCAGGGCTGGAGCTGGGGCTGGGGCTGGGCGGTGGCTGGGGCTGGGCTGGGGCAGGGCTGGGGCTGGGGCTGGGCCTGGGCTGGGACCGGGACTGGGCTGGGGTAGGGCTGGGGACGAGGGTGGGGCTGGGGCAGGGGCTGTGGCTGGGGGACAGGGCTGGGGCCGGGGCTGAGGGTGGGCTGGGGCGTGGACTGGGGCAGGGCTTGGGCCGAGGCTGGGCTGGGGCCGAGTCTGGGGCAGGGCTGGGGCAGGGCTGGAACTGGGGCTGGGCTGGGGCCAAGGTTGGGGCTGGGGCTGGGGCTGGGGCTGGGTTTGCGGACAGTGCTGGGGCTAGGGCTGAGTTAGGGGTAGGGCTGGGGCTGGGCTGGGGCCGGGGCTGGAACCAAGCCTTACCAGGGCTGGGGCTGGGGCAGGGCCGGGGCTGGGCTAAGGGCAGGGCTGGGTTAGGGCTGTGGCTGTGCAGGGCGGGGCTAGGGCTGGGCTGGGGCTGGGGCTGGGGCCGTGGGTGAGGCTGGGCTGGGGTCTGGGGCCAGGGCAGGGGCTAGTGCTGTGGCTGGGCTTGGGCAGGGCTGGGGCTGGGGCTGGGGCCGGGGCTGAGGCACGGATGGGGCAGGGCAGGGGCTGCGGCAGGGCTGGGGCCGGGGCTGAGGCTGGGCTATTGTCTGGGCTGGGCCTGGGACAGGGCTGGGCCCGAGACTGGGGCAGGGCTGGGGCTGGGCTAAGGGCAGGGCTGGGTTAGGGCTGTGGCTGTGCAGGGCTGGGCTAGGGCTGGGCTGGGGCCGGGGATGGGGCCGTGGGTGGGGCTGGGCAGGGGTCTGGGCTGGGCCTGGGGCAGGGCTGGACCCGAGGCTGGGGTCCAGGGCGGGGGGCTGGGCGGTGGCTGGGGCTGGGCTGGGGCTGGGTTAGGGGTGGGGCTGGGTCCAGGGCAGGGGCTGGGCTGGGGCTGGGGCTGGGGCCAGGGCAGGGGCTAGTGCTGGGACTGGGCTGGGGCAGGGCTGGGGCTGGGGCTGGGGCTGGGGCTGGGGCCGGGGCTGGGGCAGGGCTGGGGCTGGGGCCTGAGGGTAGGGCCGGGCTAGGGCTGGGGCAGGACTGGGGCTGGGCTGGGACCAGGACTTGGCTGGGGCGGGGACTGGGGCAAGGCTGGGGCTGGGGCTGGGCTGGGGCAGGACTGGCCTGGGGCAGGGACTGGGGTAGGGCTGGAGCCGGGGCTGGGGTCGGGGCTAGGGCAGGACTAGGCTGGAGGCTTGGCCTTGGGCTGGGGCTGGGGCTGGAACCAAGTCTATGGCTGGGCTGGGGATGGGGCTGGGGCCGGGGCTGGG
Organism: Melanerpes formicivorus; assembly: GCF_026170545.1. Classification (NCBI taxonomy): domain Eukaryota; kingdom Metazoa; phylum Chordata; class Aves; order Piciformes; family Picidae; genus Melanerpes; species Melanerpes formicivorus. The sequence goes on along the minus strand of NW_027142366.1, from coordinate 20,016,699 downwards.
GCAGGACTGGGGCTAGGGCAGGGCTGGGGCCGGGGCTGGGGCTGGGGCTGGGTCTCAGGCAGGGCTGGGGCCGGGTTTGGGGCAGGGCTGGGGCTGGGCTGGGGCTGGGGCTGGGCTGAGGGCAGGGCTGGGACACGGCTGGGGCCGGGGCTGGGCTGGGTCTGGGCTGGGGCAGGGCTGGGGCTGGGGCTGGGCTGGGGCTGGGTCCAGGGCAGGGGCTGGGCTGGGGCTGGGGCTGGGGCCAGGGCAGGGGCTAGTGCTGGGACTGGGCTGGGGCTGGGCTGGGGCTGGGGCTGGGGCTGGGTCTCAGGCAGGGCTGGGGCCGGGTTTGGGGCAGGGCTGGGGCTGGGCTGGGGCTGGGGCTGGGCTGAGGGCAGGGCTGGGACACGGCTGGGGCCGGGGCTGGGCTCGGTCTGGGCTGGGGCAGGGATGGGGCTGGGGCTGGGCTGGGGCTGGGTCCAGGGCTGGGGCAGGGCTGGGGCTGGGCTGGGGCCGGGTCTGGGACAGGGCTGGGCCTGGGACTGGGCTGGGGTAGGGCTGGGGCAGGGACTGGGCTGGGGACGAGGGTGGGGCTGGGGCAGGGGCTGGGGCTGGGGACAGGGCTGGGCTAGGGCTGGGGCTGGGGCAGGGGCTGGGGCCAGGGACATTGCTGGGGCTGGGCTAGGCCTGGGCTGGGACCGACTCTGGGCTGGGGTAGGGCTGGGGCCCGAGCTGGGGCTGGGTTCAGTGCAGGGCTGGGGCTGGGGCTGGGTCCGGGGCTGGGGCTGGGCCCAGGGCTGGGGCTGAGCTGGGGCAGGGCTGGGGCTGGGGCTGGGTCCAGGACTGGGGCTGGGCTGGGGCAGGGCTGGGGCTGGGGCTGGGTCCAGGACTGGGGCTGGGCTTGGGCAGGGCTGGGGCTGGGGCTGGGCTGGGGCCAAGACTGGGGCTGGGGCTGGGGCTGGGCTGGGGCAGGGAAGGGGCGGGGGCTTGGTCCAGGGCTGGGGCCGGGCTGTGGCTGGGGCTGGGCTGGGGCAGGGCTGGGGCTGGGGCTGTGCTGGGGCTGGATCCAGGGCTGGGGCTGGGCTGTGGGTGTGGCTGGGCTGGGCTAGGGCTGGGGCTGTGCTGGGGCCTAGGGTGGGGCTGGGGCTGGGGCCTGAGGGTAGGGCTGGGCTAGGGCTGGGGGAGGGCTGGGGCTGGGCTGGGACCAGGACTGGGCTGGGGCGGGGACTGGGGCAAGGCTGGGGCTGGGGCTAGGCTGGGGCAGGGCTGGGGCTGGGCTGGGGCAGGACTGGCCTGGGGCAGGGACGGGGGTAGGGCTGGAGCCGGGGCTGGGGTCGGGGCTAGGGCAGGACTAGGCTGGAGGCTGGGCCTTGGGCTGGGGCCGGTGCTGGGGCAGGACTGGGGCTGGGGCAGGGCTGGGGCTGGGCTGGGGCTGGGGCTGGGCTGAGGGCAGGGCTGGGACACGGCTGGGGCCGGGGCTGGGCTGGGTCTGGGCTGGGGCAGGGCTGGGGCTGCGGCTGGGCTGGGGATGAGGGTGGGGCTGGGCTGGGTTCTGGGCTGGGCCTGGGGCAGGGCTGGACCCGAGGCTGGTGCAGGGCTGGGGCAGGGCTGGGCCTGGGCTGGGACCGACTCTGGGCTGGGGTAGGGCTGGGGCCCGAGCTGGGGCTGGGTTCAGTGCAGGGCTGGGGCTGGGGCATGGCGGGGGCTGGGGCTGGGGCTGGATCCGGGGCTGGGCTGGGACCGGGTCTCGGCTGGGGTAGGGCTGAGGGCATGGTCTAGGCTGGGTTCGAGGGTGATGCTGGGGCAGGGTCTGGGGCTGGGGACAGGGCTGGGGCTGGCTGGGGCTGGGTTTGGTGCAGGGCGGGGGCTGGGGCAGGGCTGGGCTAGGGCTGGGCTGGGGCAGGGCTGGGGCTGAGGCTAGGGCTGGGGCTGCGCTGTAGCTGGGTCTGGGGCGGGGACTGGGACAGGGCTGGGGCTGGGAATGGTTCCAGGGCTGAGGCAGGGCGGTGGCTGGGGCTGGGCTGGGGGCAGGGATGGGGATGGGGCTGTGCTGGGCTGGGGGAACAGATGGGGCTGGGGCTGGGGCTGGGGCTGGGGCTGCGCTGTAGCTGGGGCTGGGGCGGGGACTGGGACAGGGCTGGGGCTGGGACTGGGCTGAGGGCAGGGTTGGGGAAGGGCTGGGGCTGGGGACAGGGCTAGGGCCGGAGCTGGGGCAGTGCTGGGTCCGGGCTGGAGCTGTGTTCGGGGCAGGCCTGGGGCTGGGCTGAGGGCAGGGCTAGGCTAGGCCTGGGTCTGGGGCAGGGCGGGGGCTGGGTCAGGGCTGGGCTACGGCTGGGCTGGGGGCAGGGATGGGGCTGGGGCTGGGTTGAGGCCGTGGCTGAGGCCGGGGCTGGGGCTAGGGCTGGGTCCAGGGCTGGGGCTGGGATGTGGCTGGGGCTGGGCTGGGGCTGGGTCCAGGGCTGGGGCTGGGCTGTGACTGGGGCTGGGCTGGGGCAGGGCTGGGGCTGGGGCTGGGCTGGGGCTGGGTCCAGGGCTGGGGCAGGGCTGGGGCTGGGCTGGGGCCGAGGGTGGGGCTGGGGCTGGGGCCGGGACTGGGACAGGGCTGGGCCTGGGACTGGGCTGGGGTAGGGCTGGGGCAGGGCTGGGCTTGGGACGAGGGTGGGGCTGGGGCAGAGGCTGGATCCAGGGCAGGGGCTGGGCTGGGGCTGGGGCTGGGCCGGGGCAGGGTTGGGGATGGGGCTGGGCAGGGCTGGGGGAACGGATGGGGCTGGGGCTGGGGCTAGGGCTTGGGCTGGCGTAGGGCTGGGCCTGGACTGGGACCGGGACTGGGCTGGGGATGAGGGTGGGGCTGGGGCAGGGGCTGGGGCTGGGGCCAGGGCTGGGCTAGGGCTGTGGCTCTGGCAGGGCTGGGCTAGGGCTGGGCTGGGGCCGCAGGTGGGGCTGGGGCAGGGCTGGGGCTGGGGCTGGGTCCAGGGCTGGGGCTGGGCTGGGGCAGGGCTGGGGCTGGGGCTGGGCTGTGGATGAGGGTGGGGCTGGGCTGGGGTCTGGGCTGGGCCTGGTGCAGGTCTGGGCCCCAGGCTGGGGCAGGGCTGGGGTAGGGCTGGGGCTGGGGCTGGGCTGGGGGCAGGAATGGGGCGGGGGCTGGGCTGGGCTCGGCTGGGGACAGGGCTGGGGCCAGGGCTAGGGCAGGGCTGGGGCCGGGCTGGGGCTGGGGCTGGGCTGAGGGCAGGGTTGGGGAAGGGCTGGGGATGGGGACAGGGCTAGGGCTGGAGCTGGGGCAGGGCTGGGTCCAGGCTGGCGCTGGGTTCGGGGCAGGCCTGGGGCTGGGCTGAGGGCAGGGCTGGGCTAGGCCTGGGTCTGGGGCAGGGCGGGGGCTGGGTCAGTGCTGGGCTAGGGCTGGGCTGGGGGCAGGGATGGGGCTGGGGCTGGGCTGGGGCTGTGGCTGAGGCTGGGGGTGGGGCTGGGGCTATGTCCAGGGCTGGGGCTGGGCTGGGGAAGGGCTGGGGCTGGGGCTGGGCTGGGGCTGGGTCCAGGGCTGGGGCTGGGCTGGAGCAGGGCTGGGGCTGGGGCTGGGCTGGGGCCGAGGGTGGAGCTGGGTTCGGTGAAGGGCTGGGCTGTGGCTGGGGCTGGGCTAGGGCAGGGCAGAGGCTGGGGCAGGGCTGGAGCTGGGGCTGGGGCTGGGACTGGGTCCAGGGCTGGGGCTGGGCGGTGGCTGGGGCTGGGCTGGGGCAGGGCTGGGGCTGGGGCTGGGCCTGGGCTGGGACCGGGACTGGGCTGGGGTAGGGCTGGGGACGAGGGTGGGGCTGGGGCAGGGGCTGTGGCTGGGGACAGGGCTGGGGCCGGGGCTGAGGGTGGGCTGGGGCGTGGACTGGGGCAGGGCTTGGGCAGGGCTGGAACTGGGGCTGGGCTGGGGCCAAGGTTGGGGCTGGGGCTGGGGCTGGGGCTGGGGCTGGGGCTGGGTTTGCGGACAGTGCTGGGGCTAGGGCTGAGTTAGGGGTAGGGCTGGGGCTGGGCTGGGGCCGGGGCTGGAACCAAGCCTTACCAGGGCTGGGGCTGGGGCAGGGCCGGGGCTGGGCTAAGGGCAGGGCTGGGTTAGGGCTGTGGCTGTGCAGGGTGGGGCTAGGGCTGGGCTGGGGCCGGGGCTGGGGCCGTGGGTGAGGCTGGGCTGGGGTCTGGGCTGGGCCTGGGGCAGGGCAGGGCCCGAGGCTGGGGTCCACGGCTGGGGCTGGGCGGTGGCTGGGGCTGGGCTGGGGCTGGGTTAGGGCGGGGGCTGGGTCCAGGGCAGGGGCTGGGCTGGGGCTGGGCTGGGGCTGGGTCCAGGGCAGGGGCTAGTGCTGTGGCTGGGCTTGGGCAGGGCTGGGGCTGGGGCTGGGGCCGGGGCTGAGGCACGGATGGGGCAGGGCAGGGGCTGCGGCAGGGCTGGGGCCGGGGCTGAGGCTGGGCTATTGTCTGGGCTGGGCCTGGGACAGGGCTGGGCCCGAGGCTGGGGCAGGGCTGGGGCTGGGCTAAGGGCAGGGCTGGGTTAGGGCTGTGGCTGTGCAGGGCTGGGCTAGGGCAGGGCTGGGGCCGGGGATGGGGCCGTGGGTGGGGCTGGGCAGGGTTCTGGGCTGGGCCTGGGGCAGGGCTGGACCCGAGGCTGGGGTCCAGGGCGGAGGCTGGGCGGTGGCTGGGGCTGGGCTGGGGCTGGGTTAGGGGTGGGGCTGGGTTAGGGGTGGGGCTGGGCCCAGGGCAGGGGCTGGGCTGGGGCTGGGGCTGGGGCCAGGGCAGGGGCTAGTGCTGGGACTGGGCTGGGGCAGGGCTGGGTCTGGGGCTGGGGCCGGGGCTGGGGCAGGGCTGGGGCTGGGGCCTGAGGGTAGGGCTGGGCTAGGGCTGGGGCAGGACTGGGGCTGGGCTGGGACCAGGACTTGGCTGGGGCGGGGACTGGGGCAAGGCTGGGGCTGGGGCTGGGCTGGGGCAGGACTGGCCTGGGGCAGGGACTGGGGTAGGGCTGGGGCTGGGGCTGGGGCTGGGTCCAGGACTGGGGCTACGATGGGGCAGGGCTGGGGCTGGGGCTTGGTCCAGGGCTGGGGCTGGGCTGTGGCTGGGGCTGGGCTGGGGCAGGGCTGGGGCTGGGGCTGTGCTGGGGCTGGATCCAGGGCTGGGGCTGGGCTGTGGGTGTGGCTGGGCTGGGCTAGGGCTGGGGCTGTGCTGGGGCCTAGGGTGGGGCTGGGGCTGGGGCCTGAGGGTAGGGCTGAGCTAGGGCTGGGGGAGGGCTGGGGCTGGGCTGGGACCAGGACTGGGCTGGGGCGGGGACTGGGGCAAGGCTGGGGCTGGGGCTAGTCTGGGGCAGGGCTGGGGCTGGGCTGGGGCAGGACTGGCCTGGGGCAGGGACGGGGGTAGGGCTGGAGCCGGGGCTGGGGTCGGGGCTAGGGCAGGACTAGGCTGGAGGCTGGGCCTTGGGCTGAGGGCAGGGTCTGGGGCAGGGCTGGGGTTTGGGGCTGAGATGGGGCAGGACTGGGTCTGGGGCAGGGGCCGGGGATGCGGACAGGGCTAGGGCCGAACTTGTGGCAGGGCTGGGGCTGGGCTGGGGCTGGGTTCGGGGCAGCGCTGGTCTTTGGCTTGGGCTGGGCTGGGGCAGGGCTGGGGGTGGAGCTGGGGCTGGGGCTGGATCCAGGGCTGGAGCTAGTCTGTGGCTGTGGCTGGGCTGGGGCAGGGCTGGGGCCGGGGCTGAGGCTGGGCTGGGTTCTGGGCTGGGCCTGGGACAGGGCTGGGCTCGAGGCTGGGGCAGGGCTGGGGTAGGGCTGGAGCCGGGGCTGGGGCTGGGGCTGGGGCTGGGGCTGGGCTGGGCTAGGGCTGGGCTGGGTCCAGGGCTGGGGCTGGGGCTGGGGCTGGGCTGGGCTAGGGCTGGGCTAGGGCTGGGCTGGGGCCAGGGCTGGGGCTGGGGCTGGGGCCAGGGCTGGGGCTGGGCGGTGGCTGGGTCTGGGCTGGGGTCTGGGCTGGGCCTGAGGCTGGGGCAGGGCTGGGGTAGGGCTGGGGCTGGGGCTGGGCTGGGGGCAGGGATGGGGATGGAGCTGGGCTGGGCTGGGGGAAAGGGTGGGGCTGGGGCTGGGGCTGGGGCTGGGGCTTGGGCTGGGGCAGGGCTGGGCCTGGGCTGGGACCGACTCTGGGCTGGGGTAGGGCTGGGGCCCGAGCTGGGGCTGGGTTCAGTGCAGGGCTGGGGCTGGTGCATGGCGGGGGCTGGGGCTGGGGCTGGATCCGGGGCTGGGCTGGGACCGGGTCTCGGCTGGGGTAGGGCTGAGGGCATGGTCTAGGCTGGGTTCGAGGGTGATGCTGGGGCAGGGTCTGGGGCTGGGGACAGGGCTGGGGCTGGCTGGGGCTGGGTTTGGTGCAGGGCGGGGGCTGGGGCAGGGCTGGGCTAGGGCTGGGCTGGGGCAGGGCTGGGGCTGAGGCTAGGGCTAGGGCTACGCTGTAGCTGGGTCTGGGGCGGGGACTGGGACAGGGCTGGGGCTGGGAATGGTTCCAGGGCTGAGGCAGGGCGGTGGCTGGGGCTGGGCTGGGGGCAGGGATGGGGATGGGGCTATGCTGGGCTGGGGGAACAGATGGGGCTGGGGCTGGGGCTGCGCTGTAGCTGGGGCTGGGGCGGGGACTGGGACAGGGCTGGGGCTGGGACTGGGCTGAGGGCAGGGTTGGGGAAGGGCTGGGGCTGGGGACAGGGCTAGGGCCGGAGCTGGGGCAGTGCTGGGTCCGGGCTGGAGCTGGGTTCGGGGCAGGCCTGGGGCTGGGCTGAGGGCAGGGCTAGGCTAGGCCTGGGTCTGGGTCAGGGCGGGGGCTGGGCTACGGCTGGGCTGGGGGCAGGGATGGGGCTGGGGCTGGGTTGAGGCCGTGGCTGAGGCTGGGGCTGGGGCTAGGGCTGGGTCCAGGGCTGGGGCTGGGATGTGGCTGGGGCTGGGCTGGGGCTGGGTCCAGGGCTGGGGCTGGGCTGTGGCCGAGGGTGGGGCTGGGGCTGGGGCCGGGACTGGGACAGGGCTGGGCCTGGGACTGGGCTGGGGTAGGGCTGGGGCAGGGGCTGGGCTTGGGACGAGGGTGGGGCTGGGGCAGAGGCTGGGTCCAGGGCAGGGGCTGGGCTGGGGCTGGGGCAGGGCTGGACCCGAGGCTGGGGCAGGGCTGGGGTAGGGCTTGGGCTGGGGCTGGGCTGGGGCAGGGCAGGGGCTGGTGCTGTGGCTGGGACTGGGGCAGGGCTGGGGCTGGGCTGGGGACAGGGCTGGGGCTGGTGCTGTGGCTGGGACTGGGGCAGGGCTGGGGCTGGGCTGGGGACAGGGCTGAGGCCGGGGCTCCAACAGGACTGGAGCCAGGCTGGGGCTGGGCTGAGGGCAGGGCTGGGGCAGGGCTGGGATTTGGGGCTGCGATGGGGCAGGACTGGGGCTGGGACATGGGCCAGGGCTGGGGACAGGGCTAGGGCCGGAGCTGGGGCAGGGCTGGGGCTGGGTTCGGGACAGGGATGGGGCTGGGGCTGGGGCTGGGTCCAGGGCTGTGGCTGGGCTGTGGCTTGGGCTGGGCAGGGGCAGGGATGGGACGGGGGCTGGGCTGGGGCTGGGGCCGGGGCTGTGGCCGGGGCTGGGGCAGGGCTGGGCCCGAGGCTGGGGCAGGGCTGGGGTAGGGCTGGGGCTGGGGCTGGGCTGGGGGCAGGGATGGGGCTGGGGCTGGGTCCAGGACTGGGGCTGGGCTGGGGCAGGGCTGGGGCTGGGGCTGGGTCCAGGACTGGGGCTGGGCTTGGGCAGGGCTGGGGCTGGGGCTGGGCTGGGGCCAAGACTGGGGCTGGGGCTGGGGCTGGGCTGGGGCAGGGAAGGGGCGGGGGCTTGGTCCAGGGCTGGGGCTGGGCTGTGGCTGGGGCTGGGCTGGGGCAGGGCTGGGGCTGGGGCTGTGCTGGGGCTGGATCCAGGGCTGGGGCTGGGCTGTGGGTGTGGCTGGGCTGGGCTAGGGCTGGGGCTGTGCTGGGGCCTAGGGTGGGGCTGGGGCTGGGGCCTGAGGGTAGGGCTGGGCTAGGGCTGGGGGAGGGCTGGGGCTGGGCTGGGACCAGGACTGGGCTGGGACCAGGACTGGGCTGGGCTGTGGCTTGGGCTGGGCAGGGGCAGGGATGGGGCGGGGGCTGGGCTGGGCTCGGCTGGGGACAGGGCTGGGGCCAGGGCTAGGGCAGGGCTGGGGCCGGGCTGGGGCTGGGGCTGGGCTGAGGGCAGGGTTGGGGAAGGGCTGGGGATGGGGACAGGGCTAGGGCTGGAGCTGGGGCAGGGCTGGGTCCAGGCTGGCACTGGGTTCGGGGCAGGCCTGGGGCTGGGCTGAGGGCAGGGCTGGGCTAGGCCTGGGTCTGGGGCAGGGCGGGGGCTGGGTCAGTGCTGGGCTAGGGCTGGGCTGGGGGCAGGGATGGGGCTGGGGCTGGGCTGGGGCTGTGGCTGAGGCTGGGGGTGGGGCTGGGGCTGGGTCCAGGGCTGGGGCTGGGCTGGGGAAGGGCTGGGGCTGGGGCTGGGGCTGGGCTGGGGCTGGGTCCAGGGCTGGGGCTGGGCTGGAGCAGGGCTGGGGCTGGGGGCTGGGCTGGGGCCGAGGGTGGAGCTGGGTTCGGTGAAGGGCTGGGCTGTGGCTGGGGCTGGGCTAGGGCAGGGCAGGGGCTGGGGCAGGGCTGGAGCTGGGGCTGGGGCTGGGCGGTGGCTGGGGCTGGGCTGGGGCAGGGCTGGGGCTGGGGCTGGGCCTGGGCTGGGACCGGGGACTGGGCTGGGGTAGGGCTGGGGACGAGGGTGGGGCTGGGGCAGGGGCTGTGGCTGGGGACAGGGCTGGGGCCGGGGCTGAGGGTGGGCTGGGGCGTGGACTGGGGCAGGGCTTGGGCCGAGGCTGGGCTGGGGCCGAGTCTGGGGCAGGGCTGGGGCAGGGCTGGAACTGGGGCTGGGCTGGGGCCAAGGTTGGGGCTGGGGCTGGGGCTGGGGCTGGGTTTGCGGACAGTGCTGGGGCTAGGGCTGAGTTAGGGGTAGGGCTGGGGCTGGGCTGGGGCCGGGGCTGGAACCAAGCCTTACCAGGGCTGGGGCTGGGGCAGGGCCGGGGCTGGGCTAAGGGCAGGGCTGGGTTAGGGCTGTGGCTGTGCAGGGCGGGGCTAGGGCTGGGCTGGGGCTGGGGCTGGGGCCGTGGGTGAGGCTGGGCTGGGGTCTGGGGCCAGGGCAGGGGCTAGTGCTGTGGCTGGGCTTGGGCAGGGCTGGGGCTGGGGCTGGGGCCGGGGCTGAGGCACGGATGGGGCAGGGCAGGGGCTGCGGCAGGGCTGGGGCCGGGGCTGAGGCTGGGCTATTGTCTGGGCTGGGCCTGGGACAGGGCTGGGCCCGAGACTGGGGCAGGGCTGGGGCTGGGCTAAGGGCAGGGCTGGGTTAGGGCTGTGGCTGTGCAGGGCTGGGCTAGGGCTGGGCTGGGGCCGGGGATGGGGCCGTGGGTGGGGCTGGGCAGGGGTCTGGGCTGGGCCTGGGGCAGGGCTGGACCCGAGGCTGGGGTCCAGGGCGGGGGCTGGGCGGTGGCTGGGGCTGGGCTGGGGCTGGGTTAGGGGTGGGGCTGGGTCCAGGGCAGGGGCTGGGCTGGGGCTGGGGCTGGGGCCAGGGCAGGGGCTAGTGCTGGGACTGGGCTGGGGCAGGGCTGGGGCTGGGGCTGGGGCTGGGGCTGGGGCCGGGGCTGGGGCAGGGCTGGGGCTGGGGCCTGAGGGTAGGGCCGGGCTAGGGCTGGGGCAGGACTGGGGCTGGGCTGGGACCAGGACTTGGCTGGGGCGGGGACTGGGGCAAGGCTGGGGCTGGGGCTGGGCTGGGGCAGGACTGGCCTGGGGCAGGGACTGGGGTAGGGCTGGAGCCGGGGCTGGGGTCGGGGCTAGGGCAGGACTAGGCTGGAGGCTTGGCCTTGGGCTGGGGCTGGGGCTGGAACCAAGTCTATGGCTGGGCTGGGGATGGGGCTGGGGCCGGGGCTGGGGCAGGACTGGGGCTAGGGCAGGGCTGGGGCCGGGGCTGGGGCTGGGGCTGGGTCTCAGGCAGGGCTGGGGCCGGGTTTGGGGCAGGGCTGGGGCTGGGCTGGGGCTGGGGCTGGGCTGAGGGCAGGGCTGGGACACGGCTGGGGCCGGGGCTGGGCTGGGTCTGGGCTGGGGCAGGGCTGGGGCTGGGGCTGGGCTGGGGCTGGGTCCAGGGCAGGGGCTGGGCTGGGGCTGGGGCTGGGGCCAGGGCAGGGGCTAGTGCTGGGACTGGGCTGGGGCTGGGCTGGGGCTGGGGCTGGGGCTGGGTCTCAGGCAGGGCTGGGGCCGGGTTTGGGGCAGGGCTGGGGCTGGGCTGGGGCTGGGGCTGGGCTGAGGGCAGGGCTGGGACACGGCTGGGGCCGGGGCTGGGCTCGGTCTGGGCTGGGGCAGGGATGGGGCTGGGGCTGGGCTGGGGCTGGGTCCAGGGCTGGGGCAGGGCTGGGGCTGGGCTGGGGCCGGGTCTGGGACAGGGCTGGGCCTGGGACTGGGCTGGGGTAGGGCTGGGGCAGGGACTGGGCTGGGGACGAGGGTGGGGCTGGGGCAGGGGCTGGGGCTGGGGACAGGGCTGGGCTAGGGCTGGGGCTGGGGCAGGGGCTGGGGCCAGGGACATTGCTGGGGCTGGGCTAGGCCTGGGCTGGGACCGACTCTGGGCTGGGGTAGGGCTGGGGCCCGAGCTGGGGCTGGGTTCAGTGCAGGGCTGGGGCTGGGGCTGGGTCCGGGGCTGGGGCTGGGCCCAGGGCTGGGGCTGAGCTGGGGCAGGGCTGGGGCTGGGGCTGGGTCCAGGACTGGGGCTGGGCTGGGGCAGGGCTGGGGCTGGGGCTGGGTCCAGGACTGGGGCTGGGCTTGGGCAGGGCTGGGGCTGGGGCTGGGCTGGGGCCAAGACTGGGGCTGGGGCTGGGGCTGGGCTGGGGCAGGGAAGGGGCGGGGGCTTGGTCCAGGGCTGGGGCCGGGCTGTGGCTGGGGCTGGGCTGGGGCAGGGCTGGGGCTGGGGCTGTGCTGGGGCTGGATCCAGGGCTGGGGCTGGGCTGTGGGTGTGGCTGGGCTGGGCTAGGGCTGGGGCTGTGCTGGGGCCTAGGGTGGGGCTGGGGCTGGGGCCTGAGGGTAGGGCTGGGCTAGGGCTGGGGGAGGGCTGGGGCTGGGCTGGGACCAGGACTGGGCTGGGGCGGGGACTGGGGCAAGGCTGGGGCTGGGGCTAGGCTGGGGCAGGGCTGGGGCTGGGCTGGGGCAGGACTGGCCTGGGGCAGGGACGGGGGTAGGGCTGGAGCCGGGGCTGGGGTCGGGGCTAGGGCAGGACTAGGCTGGAGGCTGGGCCTTGGGCTGGGGCCGGTGCTGGGGCAGGACTGGGGCTGGGGCAGGGCTGGGGCTGGGCTGGGGCTGGGGCTGGGCTGAGGGCAGGGCTGGGACACGGCTGGGGCCGGGGCTGGGCTGGGTCTGGGCTGGGGCAGGGCTGGGGCTGCGGCTGGGCTGGGGATGAGGGTGGGGCTGGGCTGGTTTCTGGGCTGGGCCTGGGGCAGGGCTGGACCCGAGGCTGGTGCAGGGCTGGGGCAGGGCTGGGCCTGGGCTGGGACCGACTCTGGGCTGGGGTAGGGCTGGGGCCCGAGCTGGGGCTGGGTTCAGTGCAGGGCTGGGGCTGGGGCATGGCGGGGGCTGGGGCTGGGGGCTGGATCCGGGGCTGGGCTGGGACCGGGTCTCGGCTGGGGTAGGGCTGAGGGCATGGTCTAGGCTGGGTTCGAGGGTGATGCTGGGGCAGGGTCTGGGGCTGGGGGACAGGGCTGGGGCTGGCTGGGGCTGGGTTTGGTGCAGGGCGGGGGCTGGGGCAGGGCTGGGCTAGGGCTGGGCTGGGGCAGGGCTGGGGCTGAGGCTAGGGCTGGGGCTGCGCTGTAGCTGGGTCTGGGGCGGGGACTGGGACAGGGCTGGGGCTGGGAATGGTTCCAGGGCTGAGGCAGGGCGGTGGCTGGGGCTGGGCTGGGGGCAGGGATGGGGATGGGGCTGTGCTGGGCTGGGGGAACAGATGGGGCTGGGGCTGGGGCTGGGGCTGGGGCTGCGCTGTAGCTGGGGCTGGGGCGGGGACTGGGACAGGGCTGGGGCTGGGACTGGGCTGAGGGCAGGGTTGGGGAAGGGCTGGGGCTGGGGACAGGGCTAGGGCCGGAGCTGGGGCAGTGCTGGGTCCGGGCTGGAGCTGTGTTCGGGGCAGGCCTGGGGCTGGGCTGAGGGCAGGGCTAGGCTAGGCCTGGGTCTGGGGCAGGGCGGGGGCTGGGTCAGGGCTGGGCTACGGCTGGGCTGGGGGCAGGGATGGGGCTGGGGCTGGGTTGAGGCCGTGGCTGAGGCCGGGGCTGGGGCTAGGGCTGGGTCCAGGGCTGGGGCTGGGATGTGGCTGGGGCTGGGCTGGGGCTGGGTCCAGGGCTGGGGCTGGGCTGTGACTGGGGCTGGGCTGGGGCAGGGCTGGGGCTGGGGCAGGGCTGCGGCTGTGGACAGGGCTGGGGCCGGGGCTGGATCCAAGGCTTGGGCAGGGCTGGGGCTGGGGCCGGGGCTGGGCTGGGGGCAGGGCTGGGGATGGAAGCAAGTCTTGGGCACGGCTGGGGCTGGGGCCAGGGTTGAGGGTGGGGCTGGGCTAGTCCTGGGCTGGGGCTGGGGCTGGGAGCAGAGCTGGGGCAGGGCTGGGGATGGGGGCTGGGCTGGGGCAGGACTGGGGCTGGGGCTGGATCCACGGCTTAGGCAGAGCTGGGGCTGGGGCTGGGGTTGAGGGTAGGGCTGGGCTAGGGCTGGGCTGGGGCCGGGGCTGGGCTGGGGGCAGGGCTGGGGCTGAGGGTGGGGCTGGGCTGGGGTCTTGGCTGGGCCTGGGGCAGGGCTGGGCCTGAGGTTGGGGCAGGGCTGGCGTAGGGCTGGGGCCGAGGCTGGGAGCAGGGCTGAGACTGAGGTTGGGGCCGGAGCTGGGGCTGGGGCTGGGGCTGGGTTGGGGCTGGGGCTGGGGCGGGGACAGGTGTTGTGGATTGTTTTGAGCAAGAGGGGCCTTGGATCCCAGGAACGACTGTGCAATTCAGGCCTTGAAGAATTCTCTGTTGATAATATAGTGGCAGAGTAGGAGATGTGAGAAAGTGCTGATTGCTTGGTATGCTGAAGTCCAGCTGCCCCTGAGATGGGAGGCAAGCAAGATAAGGAGGAGGCGAGATCTGGGAAAGAGAGCAATTAGGCCGGATAGAAGAATTCCACAGAGTTGTGAAAACAATGATGTAACCTTTTAGAGAGCAACCAATAGTATGTTGCCAAGTGGGCATAATTATAGCAAACTCTATATAAGATGTGTCTGATGCTCAATAAAGTTGGAATCCGCTGATCAAATTGGTCGAATAAGCAGCCCCCTTCTTGCAGTAAGTGGCGCTCGAACACGGGACCCTAATGAAGACAAAGGTTAGGGTTTAAGAAGTTCTTCGGGACGTGGGAGACTCACAGTAAGCCGGGAGGCAAGAAGAAGAAGAAGAAGAAGAAGAAGACAAAGGTTAGGGTTTAAGAAGTTCTTCGGGACGTGGGAGACTCGCAGTAAGCCGGGAGGCAAGAAGAAGGCCGGCCCGGGATAGCAGTACCGGAGGCTGCAAGAAAAGGGAAGACAGCCTTGAAGCCGAAGACGCTGTAGAGCCGGGAACTGCTTAAACGAGGACTGTGTGCACAGGTATTAACGTTTAAATACGGACATGGATAGGCAGGCAGCGTATGATTTATTTATATGCTTTTTAGAAAAATGACAGTGTAAATTAAATTTTACAAAGGAGTTGGTGCCGCTGCTAAGCTATGTAGGAGAGTTAGGATATTTTAAGGACCCAAATGAGGTGTTTGAAAGATTGCAGTGGAAAAAGTCTGGACAAGACTTGTGGCTGCATGGGTTAGATGATGAAAAACGAGCAAAGGAGTGTGGAAAATAATGGAAGATGGTTATGACAGCACTGGATCAGCATCATGCTGAGCAAGTGGCAGCTTATCAAGCCAGGGTACGATTAGATCATACGGACCCAAATGGAGCAAGTGTTACACATGCTGGGTTGCCTTTGTCAGAAGAGGTTCAGGATTATTTAAGAAAGGAGAAGGCTGCGTGTGTAAAAGGACTAGGTGGCAGAGTTGAATTACAATCTGTAACACAGGACTCTGCTGAGGAGCCTTCCCTGTCTCTTTTAGCTGAGCAAATTGTACAGGAGAAGAAAGTAGGTGAGGGAGAGAAGACAAACAGGGCGATAGATCCTGGAGGTGGTGTTAAAGATCATGCAAGAAAGCACACAGAGTATTGGCAAAAGGTTGCAGAACACTTAAACGCCGAAGGAGATCAGGAAGGGCTTAGCCGGCTGGCTGCTTCACATCAAGCTTTTCTAGTAATGTATACACAGGTCCCTGGGGGAGCAGAATGTTGTCCAGGCTGATGTAACCCAATTGCCATGGAAATTGTTATCTCAATTACGACAGACTGCGAGTCAGTTTGGGATTCAATCTGAACCAGCTAGACAGATGATTGATTTTATTTACATGAACTATAATATGTTGCCTAGAGATTCTTATAATGTTATGAAGCTGATCCTAACAGCATCTCAATTTATGACAGTTTTGAATGAGTGGGAACACCTAGCTAGACAATCAGCTGGAGTACAAAGACAGCAAAACAATCCATTATTTGGTGTAACAGTAGATCAGTTGTGTGGAACGGGACAGCATGAGAGACCAGAGTTACAGGCACTTTTACAGCCACCTGTTTTGCAAGCATCAGCCCAGATAGTGAGGATGGCTTTTGACAAGCAGAAGGATGGAAATGCAAATCCTCACTATATGGGAATTAAGCAAGGTAGACAGGAACCTCTTGGTGAATTTGTGGATAAGTTGCTTGCCTCACTTAGAGCAGCAAGCGTAGGAGAAGGTATCCGAGAGGCAATTTTAAGGCAGTGTTTAATGCAGAATGGGAACCAGCAGACGCAGCAGCTTATTACATCAGCAGATCCTAGATGGACGGTAGCCGAATTGTTGCAGAGGGCTCAGGACTTGCCAAGCAATCCGATGGCCATGTTGACGGAGGTGATTGGTAAGGGATTACAAAAACAGGCTGAGGCGTTGTCAATGACAATGACAAAACAGTTTGAGCATAGTCAGCCGGTTATGGCAGCCTTAGTACCTTTGCGCACAGACTCGAAAGGGCAAGGCTGATGCCGAATTTTGCCCCAAAAGGCAAGAATAACTGCCTAAGAGACTCAGTTTAAGTCAGATAGACAGGAGGTATTTTATTAGCAACGTGTTGGAGAAATCACTAAATGGATTTCTGCCTTTCCCGTAACAAAAGCATGTCTTTTATACAGTTTTGGATGTGGTATTGCATCAGATCACATACATAATCATATCTCTGCATACATATTCATAAGAGGCGTGGTGTAGGTGGAGCGTGGGCAGGGACATCTCTTTTGAGGATCTTCTTGGTGGTCAATTCCCGGTGTGCCTGGCTTAGTTTTACTGACTGGACAAGGCTGTTAGGGTCAGTTTGACCTTTCTGGTTCTGAATCATGCTTTCTCCGTCAGTCCTTATCACAGTGTCCCAGGCCTCAGCTGATTTATTACTCTATGTGGTTTGTGCTCCCTTCCATTGCTTCACATTCTCGAAAGCTATCTGTTTTGGGGCTTCATTTCCCCCTTTTTTTCTTATAACTTACGAATTCTTTCGTCAAATTCTAATCCTATAGGGCTCTGATATGCTCGTACCATAGCCCAAACCATTTGGGTCCTTTTCATTATAATTCTTAGTCTCCACCACATACAAATATTTGTGAGAGTTAATAGTAACAGAACTACAATTACTATTAGTATTGGGTGTACCAGATAGTTGAAGACCTGTGTAGCTGTTGGGGAGTATCCTGTAAAGATGTCCCACCAATGATGCTGGCCTACTTGTTCTACTTTGGTCAGGACATCTGTTATTTTTTCTGAATTATGTTCTACCTGCTATACCATTCGTTTAGTCATTTGATTCACCTGTTGCACCAATTTCTTCACTTTAGGATGTGCGAGCATCGCTTTAAGAATTTTGACGTCCATCCCTATTTGTAATTTCGGTATCTTTTGATATAGATTAAAATCTGCGTTAATTAGCTGTTGAGTAGTTATTGGGACAGTATAGTGAAAATCACGACCCACTATTTTGGTGAAGTTGCACACACAGAAGTTAGTATTGTTAGTCTCCTCTTGGCAATTATCTATAGTGACGTTGTCACAAGCTGTCCTCACGCAAGCACACCCATTCCCTATATAGTAAACTTGTGATTGTGTTCTATTATGTGAAAGCATTTCAAAGGTACATACACTATTTTTGACATCTAAGCATAAATCTTCTGCTTCTACTACAGCGTTTTCGCAAACATAGCCTAATTGTCCTCTAGGAATACATGCCTCTGTGCTAACCGATTGCCACCTATTTTTGGTATAATCATAACTGGCCCAGACATTGTGGTCTATTGGTCTGACAATGACATGTTGATGTATTGTCCCTAGAGTGAGGATAGGAAAGATAGCTCTTTCTTCTGCCGTACTGATGGTGAGGACATGGGCTTCAATGTGATCTCGTTGAGGCTCATAAGTGAAATTTACTAATTGCCACCAGGCTTGGTGGTCCTTCTCAAATTGTGTAGTATGATTGTCCTTTAATATTGTTTCCCTTATTTCTTGAGGTAATGTACTTGACATTCCCTCTCTCATTATTCCTGCCGCTACTGATTGTACCCATTGTTGTGTCTGAGAGCATTGGATAGCGAGTGCAATGTCTCCACTAAGTTCCCCTGTATAGTCAGCGAGCTTCACAAAGTCCTCTGCAGTACCCATAATAATGTGTTTTTGCTCATCCTAGTAATACTGATCTCTTTTTGGTACCATTTGTTGATGTAATTGAAAATGAAAATGCATGTTGTTTTGTTATGAATTTTGATTTTCCCTCTAGGTGTAAAATTATAGCGAACTGGTGAGATAACATATAAATCCCTTCTCCCTACATTCAGTGTGGTAAGGGTCAAAGCATCCACTTTCACACATGCTCAATTGTGCAGGCTTCTTATCTGAAGAAAACAAATTCCCAGTTCTGAATGTTTATCTTTAAGACAGCTCCTTCTCAGCCGTGATGTCTCCAATTAACCAGTGTCCTTGCAAGTCTGCAAGATAGGTTTCTTTCCCTTTACCCTCTAAACAGGTTTCACAAGATCCTGACCCTTAATCCCAGTGCACTCTAAGTCTTACAATTTTAACACAAATCACCAGTATATTCATCACAATTCCCCCCGCTTTTTTTTTTTTTTTTTGTCACCATTGATTTGTGTTAAAATTTCCAGATATTTCAGAACCTTCTTAATTGGATCATAATTAAGTTCATCTGTTCTGATCACATTCTGATCATAATTCTCTACTTGTAACTCATTGACATGAGCAATCTTACTTAAAGGTCTTAGTATTTTGTAACAACAATTGCAGAGTATTATGCATAGCAATATTACAATTATTCCAACAATATTACAAACAAATGTTTAAGCCAATTTAGATTTGGTAACCAGAAAGTTAATTTATCCCATGTTTCTTTAAATCCACAAGAAGTATCATCTAAAGAAATCTGATGTAATATCTGATTGTGGTTTACAATCGCCTGTAAATCTGTTTCCACTCGTTCATCTAGATTAACATAACTACAACAACTTACATGTATGACTACACACACACACCCTTCCTTAACATATAAAAAAAATCCAAAGCTAATCTATTCTGAGTAGATATTTTCGAGAGACTATTGATTTCAATTTGCTGCGCTTTTATTGCATCTATGCTTGCATTCATCATGATTTCAACTGTAGCAGAAAAATTTACCACTGCTTTTTTTTTTTTTTTTTTTTTTTTTTTCAAGTTCAAGTCTTTTCTCTCCGGTCTGATCAAGATTCCACACATGGGAACGTGGTTTTTGATTTCGATTGGACTACTTATGTACCAATAGGGTTAGGATCAAAATTAGGCTCCACTAGTATATGTGAACTCTGCCTCCTCAGCCTGCTGGGGTGCAACCAGCAGCCGGGTGTATTTTCTTCTCGGCAGCAGTTACATTCTTCAGGAGCCCTACAGATTTTTTTTTTTAACTCCTTAACCCACTTCAAAATTCCATTTGGAGTCTCTTCTCTACTTCCTTGGTTAGTTTGTTTACCATTTCCCATTGTGCTTTTGTTATGTCAATTCCTCTTCCTTCAAAATCTTATGTCTCTTACTTTTCCTTTTACTAATCCTTTTAATTATTCCTGATATTTCCCAACTAAATTTTCTCTAGTCTTTATTTCCCACTTATTCCAATCCCTTTCAATAATTTTCCATGGGGATTTAAATCCTTTTTCTCACCACAAAATAGGTTTTCTGTATTTACCAGCCCAAACTGCCTATTTTCAAATTCAGCATTCAGGACAAAATATTATTTTGATCATACTTTTGACCCCAGATTATCATAACAGTTATTGTGATCGATGTTCGACTTCATGGGAAATGCTGTCTCCTCTTAGTCTTGATTCTTCTGCACATTAGTGAAGGAATAGTTGTTAATACCTATTTACTACAAACCTTAACTTATGCTAATACCAAAAAAATCCTTAAGACCTTAAAAAACTATGTTAAAATTAATCCATCAAATCAGTGTCTAAAAAGAAATAAAATTGTTACATTAACTAAAAAACACTTTCCAAAATTAAAACCTGTTTATACATTCCTTAACTATATTACATGGAGCTCCTTTGAAATGCCTAGGCAGACAACTAAGAAGGTTCGAACCAAAAGAAAATCTTACAATTTGAACTCTTAACTAAGTGCATACACCTTACTGCAATCACTATGTACTAAGTACTTATAAATACCAAATGCTTACTTATTCATTATGCTTATTAGAAAAACTTAACAAAACTCTAAATAACAAATCTCTGAAAGACGTTACAATCAGAAATGACAAAATGAGTACTGTTGCTTTAAATCAAAACAGAGTAGTGCGGCTAAAGCCGCTGCGGGGGAAAGGGGTGGGTGGCTGCTGCCGTGGCAGCTGCTCCGCTGCTACTGTCGGTGCTGTCGGTGTCGGTGGTGCGTCAGCCGGTACCGCCTTGGTTGGAGCCGTCGGTATCCGCGGGGGGCCGGCAGGGCTCGCGGGAGGAGTGCGGTGGCAGGAACGCTGTAACCGCGAGCCTCCAAGCGCTCCATTTTTTCTAAGAGGGGCCGTAAAGCAAAGTCGGCGCTGTTTGAATTCCTCGCTGCCGGTGTTATCTTCCGAGTCCGAGCCGTCGCTGGCGATGTCAGAGGAAGGTTCCCCGCTGTGTGCAAACGGCAGTGGTGACGGCTGGTAAACGCGGTGTGGTCGCCGCAAGATGTATCGGGGGCGGCCCCGGTCGATCGGTCGACAGTTCTCAGACACATCTTTCAGCTGCAACTCAGATACACCTGGCGCTGCATCTCGTCCTGACAAAGTTGCTCTAACTGCAGCAGCCATTCGCTGTTTCAGTTCGTAGGTTTTAACACAGTTCATGCATTCTCGCCACGACTTTGCAGCTTTATAGCAGTTTTATCACCATCTATAACCAAGTCCCACAACTTGTTCCTGTATTCTCTCCAACAAGCTTCATCAAAATAACTATCTCCGCTAGGGAAATGCCCTTAAGCGGATCTATGGGCCAAAAGTCCAGGCATTACTTTAGACGATATCTCCGCCTTACGCTTTTCGATGACACTGTATTTCGCCTGATGACTGCTTATAGGGTCGGCCTTGCCCTTTCGAGTCTGTGCGCAAAGGTACTAAGGCTGCCATAACCTGCTGACTATGCTCAAGCTGTTTTGTCATTGTCATTGACAACACCTCAGCCTGTTTTTGTAATCCCTTATCAATCACCTCCATCAACATGGCCATCGGATTGCTTGGCAAGTCCTGAGCCCTCTGCAACAATTCGGCTACTGTCCATCTAGGATCTGCTGATGTAATAAGCTGCTGCGTCTGCTGGTTCCCATTCTGCATTAAACACTGCCTTAAAATTGCCTCTCGGATACCTTCTCCTATGCTTGCTGCTCTAAGTGCGGCAAGCAACTTATCCACAAATTCACCAAGAGGTTCCTGTCTACCTTGCTTAGTTCCCATATAGTGAGGATTTGCATTTCCATCCTTCTGCTTGTCAAAAACCATCCTCACTATCTGGGCTGATGCTTGCAAAACAGGCGGCTGTAAAAGTGCCTGTAACTCTGGTCTCTCATACTGTCCCGTTCCACACAACTGATCTACTGTTACATCAAATAGTGGGTCGTTTTGCTGTCTTTGTACTCCAGCTGATTGTCTAGCTAGGTGTTCCCACTCATTCAAAAATGTCATAAATTGAGATGCTGTTAGGATCAGCTTCATAACATTATAAGAATCTCTAGGTAACATATTATAGTTCATATAAATAAAATCAATCATCTGTCTAGCTGGTTCAGATTGAACCCCAAACTGACTCGCAGTCTGTCGTAATTGAGATAACAATTTCCATGGCAATTGGGTTACATCAGCCTGAAAAACATTTTGCTCCCCAGGGACCTGTGTATACATTACTGGAAGAACTTGATGTGAAGCAGCCAGCCGGCTAAGCCCTTCCTGATCTCCTTCGGCGTTTAAGTGCTCTGCAACCTTTCGCCAATACTCTGTGTGCTTTCTTGCATGATCTTTAACACCACCTCCAGGATCTATCGCCCTGTTTGTCTCCTCTCCCTCACTTACTTTCTCCTCCTGTACAATTTGCTCAGCTAAAAGATACGGGGAAGGCTCCTCAGCAGAGTCCTGTGTTACAGATTGTAATTCGACTCTGCCACCTAACCCTTTTACACACGCAGCCTTCTCCTTTCTTAAATAATCCTGAACCTCTTCTGACAAAGGCAACCCAGCATGTGTAACACTTGCTCCATTTGGGTCCGTATAATCTAATCGTACCCTGGCTTGATAAGCTGCCATTTGCTCAGCACGATGCTGATCCAATGCTGTCATAACCATCTTCCACCATTTTCCACACTCCTTTGCTCGTTTTTCATCATCTAAGCCATGCAGCCACAAGTCTTGTCCAGACTTTTTCCACTGCAATTTTTCAAACACCTCATTTGGGTCCTTAAAATATCCTAACTCTCCTGCATAGCTTAACAGCGGCACCAACTCCTTTGTAAAATTTAACTTACACTGTCGCTTTTCTAAAAAGCATATAAATAAATCATACGCTGCCTGCCTATCCATGTCCGTATTTAAACGTTAATACCTGTGCGCACAGACCTCGTTTAAGCAGTTTCCGGCTCTACAGCGTCTTCGGCTTCAAGGCTGTCTTCCCTTTTCTTGCAGCCTCCGGTACTGCTATCCCGGGCCGGCCTTCTTCTTGCCTCCCGGCTTACTGCGAATCTCCCAACGTCCCGAAGAACTTCTTAAACCCTAACGTTTGTCTTCATTAGGGTCCCTGTTCGGGCGCCACTTACTGCAAGAAGGGGGCCGCTTTAACGACCAATTTGATCAGCGGATTCCACTTTATTGAGCATCAGACACATCTTATATACTGTTTGCTATAATTATGCCCACTTGGCAACATACTATTGGTTGCTCTCTAAAAGGTTACATCATTGTTTTCACAACTCTGTGGAATTCTTCCATCCGGCCTAATTGCTCTCTTTCCCAGATCTCGCCTCCTCCTTATCTTGCTTGCCTCCCATCTCAGGGGCAGCTGGACTTCAGCATACCAAGCAATCAGCATTTTCTCACATCTCCTCTCCGCCAGTATATTATCAACAGAGAATTCTTCAAGGCCTGAATTGCACAGGTGTTCCTGGGACCCATGTCCCCTCTTGTCTGACAACAGCAGACTGTATATAAGATGTGTCTGATGCTCAATAAAGTTGGATTCCGCTGATCAAATTGGTCGAATAAGCGGCCCCTTCTTCCAGTAGGCTGGGGCCGGGAGTGGGCTAGGGTAGGGCTGGGGCCGGGCTCGGCTGGGCTGGGGCTGGGGCCAGCTAGGGGCAGGGCTGGAGATGGGGCTGGGCTGGGGGCAGGGCTGGGGCTGGGGCTTGGGCTGGCACAGGCCTGGTTCTGGGCTGGGACCAGGACTGGGCTGGGGTGGGGACTTGGGACAGGGCTGGGGCCGGGGCTGGTGCAGGGCTGGGGCCGGGCTGGGTCTGGGGCAGGGCTGGGGTAGGGCTGTGGCTGGGGCTGGGCTGGGTCTGGGGCTGGGTCCTGGGCTGGGGCTGGGCTGTGGCTGGGGCTGGGGCAGGGCTGGGGCTGGGGCTGGGCTGGGGCTGGGCTGTGGCTGGGGATGGGGCCAGGTCTGGGGCTGGGGCTGGGGTTGCGACCAGGGCTGGGGCCGGGCTGGGGCTGGGCTAAGGTCAGGTCCGGGCTAGGGCTGGGGCTGGAGGCTGGGCTGGGGCCGGGGCTGAGGCCGGGGCTGAGGCTGGTGGTGGGTCTGGGGCTGGGCTATGGCTCTGGCTGTGGCGGGGGTTGGGACCAGGGCTGGGGCTGGGCTGTGGCTGGGGCTGGGCTGGGGTAGTGCTGGGGCTGGGCTGGGGCTGGGGCTGGGTTCAGGGCTGGTGCTGGGCTGTGGCTGGGGTTGGGCAGGGCGCAGGGATGGGGCCGGGCTGGGGCTGGGCTGACGGCAGGGCTGGGCTAGGGCTGGGGACAGGGCTGCAGCCGGGGCTGGGGCAGGGCTGAGGGCAGGTCTGGGGCAGGGCTGGGTTAGGGCTGGGGGCAGGGGTGGGCTAGCACTGGCCTGGTGCCAAGGCTGGGGCTGGGACTGGGGCTGGGCTGGGGCTTGGCTGGGGCTGGGGCTGGGCTGGGGGCAGGGATGGGGATGGGGCTGGGCTGGGCTGGGCGCAGGGCTGGGGATGGGGCTGGGGCTTGGCCTGGGGTTGGGCTGAGGGCAGGCTGGGCTAGGGTTGGGGCTGGAGGCTGGGCTGGGGCCGGGGCTGAGGCCGGGGCTGAGGCTGGTGGTGGGTCTGGGGCTGGGCTGTGGCTGGGGCTGGGGGCTGGGCTGGGGGCAGGGATGGGGATGGGGCTGGGCTGGGCTGGGCGCAGGGCTGGGGATGGGGCTGGGGCTTGGCCTGGGGCTGGGCTGAGGGCAGGCTGGGCTAGGGCTGGGTCTGGGGCTGGGCTGTGGCTGGGGCTGGGGGCTGGGCTGGGACTGGCCTGGGGTCAGGGCTGGTGCTGGGGCTGGCCGGGGCTAAGGGTAGGGCTGGGCTAGGGCTGGGCAGGGGCCGGGGCCGGGGCTGGGGCTGGGTCCAGGGCTGGGGCTGGGCTGGGGCTGGGGCTGGGCTGGGGCAGGGCTGGGGCTGGGCCTGGGCTGGGGCAGGGCTGGGCCTTGGGCTGGGGCTGGGGACAGTGATGGGGCCCGAGCTGGAGCAGGGCTGGGGCCGGGCTGGGGCTGGGTTCGGGGCAGGGCTGGGGCTGTGTCCAGGCCTGGGGCTGGGCTGTGTTCAGGGCTGGGCTAGGGCTGGGGCTGGGGCAGGGTGGGCTAGGGCTGGGCTGGGACCGGGGATGGGGCAGGGGTTGGGGCAGGGCTGGGACCGGACTGGGGCTGGGGCTGGGTTGAGGGCAGGGCTGGGGCTGGTGCTGGGCTAGGGCCAGGGCTGGGGCCGGGGGTGTGGCTGTGTCTGGGCTGGAGCTGGGCCGTGGCTGGGTCTGGGCTGGGGCAGGGCTGGGGCTGGGTCTGGGACGGAGCTGGGCTGTGGCTGGGGCTGGGCTGGAGCTGGGCTGTGGCTGGGGCTGGGCTGGGGGCAGGGTTGGGGCTGGGGCTGGGGCTGGGGCAGGGCTGGGGCAGGGCTGGGGACAGGGCTGGGGATGGGGAAGGGCTGGGTAAGGGCTGGGGGCAGGGGTGGGCTAGCGCTGGCCTGGTGCCAAGGCTGGGGCTGGGACTGGGGCTGGGCTGGGGCTGGGCTGGGACCAGGACTGGGCTGGGGTGGGCCTGGGCTAGGGCTGGGACTAGGGCTGGGGCGGGGACTGGGGTAGGGCTGGGGCAGGGCTGGGTCTGGGAGCAGGGCTGGGACTGAGTTTGGGGCCGGGGATGGGGCTGGGTTGGGGCCAGGGCTGGGGCAGAACTCGGCTGGAGGTTGGGTTTTGGGCTGGGGCGGGCTGGGGGCAGGGCTGGGGGCAGGGCTGGGGCCGGGGCTAGAACCAATTCTTGGGCAGGGCTGGGGTTGCGGCTGGGGCTGGGGGCCGCGGACAGGGCTGGGGCTAGGGCTGAGGTAGGGGTAGGGCTGGTGCTGGATTGGGGCCAGGGCTGGGGCAGGACTAGGCTTGAGGCTGGGACTTGGGCAGGGTCCGGGGCTGGAACCAAGGCTTGGGCAGGCCTGGGGCTGGGGACGGGGCTGGGGCTGGGGCCAGGGCTGGGGCAGGGCTGAGGCTGGGCTGGGGCTGGGGCTTGGGCTGGGGCACGGCTGGGGCTGGGGCTGGGGCTGGGGCAGGACTGGGCTGGGGGCCGGGCCGGGGCTGGGCTGAGGGCACGGCTGGGCTAGGGCTGGGCCTGAGGCAGGGCTGGGCTAGGGCTGGGGGCAGGGCTGGGCTGGGGCTGGGGCCGAGGCTGGGGGTGGGGCTGGTGTCAGAGCTGGGGCAGGGCTGGGGATGGGGGCTGGGCTGGGGCAGGACTGGGGCTGGGGCAGGGCTGGGGCTGGGGACAGGGCTGGGGCCGGGGCTGGAACCAAGGCTTGGGCAGGGCTGGGGCAGAGGCAGGGCTGGGGCTGGGGACAGGGCTGGGGCCGGGGCTGGAACCAAGGCTTGGGCAGGGCTGGGGCAGGACTGGGCTGGGGTCTGGGCCGGGGCTAGGGCACGATTGGGCTGGGGTTAGGGCTGGGGCTGGGGCAGGTCTGGGGCAGGAGCTGGGGCTGGGGCAGGCCTGGGGCTGGGCTGGTGCCGGGCTGGGGCTGGGCTGAGGGCACGGCTGGGCTAGGTCTAAGCCTGGGGCAGGGCTGGGCTACGGCTGGGGGGCAGGGCTGGGGCTGGGCGGGGGCTGGGGCTGGGCTGGGGGCAGGAATGGGGCTGGGGCTGGGGCTGGGGCTTGGGCTGGGGCGGGGCTGGGGCTTGGGCTGGGGCAGGGCTGAGGCTGGGACTGGGGCTGGGGCGGGGACTGGGGCTGGGCTGGGGCAGGGCTGGGGGTACGGCTGGGGACAGGGCTGGGGCTGGGGCTGGAGCTGGGACTCGGCTGGGTCCAGGGCTGGGGCCGGGGCTGGTGGCTGGGGGCAGGGCTGGGGCAGGGCTGGGGATGGGGGCTGAGCTGGGGCAGGTCTGGGGCTGGGGCCTGGGGCTGGGGGCAGGGCTGGGGCAGGGGCAGGGCTGGGGCTGGGGACAGGGCTGAGGCCGGGGCTGGAACCAAGGCTTGGGCAGGGCTGGGGCAGGGGCCAGGGCTGGGGCTGGGGCTGGGGCAGGACTGGGGCTGGGGCTGGGGCTGGGGCTGGGGCTGGGGCTGGGGCTGGGACTGGGATAGGGCTGGGGCTGGGCTGGGGCTGGGGCTGGGGTTGGGGTGGGGACTGGGACAGGGCTCGGGCTTGGACTGGGTCCAGGGCTGGGGCTGGGCTGTGACTGGGCCTGGGGACAGGGCTGGGGCTGGGGTTGGGGTTGGGGCTGGGGTGAGGGCAGGGCTGGGGATGGGAGCTGGGCTGGGGCAGGACTGGGGCTGGGGCAGGGCTGCAGCTGTGGACAGGGCTGGGGCCGGGGCTGGATCCAAGGCTTGGGCAGGGCTGGGGCTGGGGCCGGGGCTGGGCTGGGGGCAGGGCTGGGGATGGAAGCAAGTCTTGGGCAGGGCTGGGGCTGGGGCCAGGGTTGAGGGTGGGGCTGGGCTAGTCCTGGGCTGGGGCTGGGGCTGGGGCCAGGGTTGAGGGTGGGGCTGGGCTAGTCCTGGGCTGGGGCTGGGGCTGGGAGCAGAGCTGGGGCAGGGCTGGGGATGGGGGCTGGGCTGGGGCAGGACTGGGGCTGGGGCTGGATCCACGGCTTAGGCAGAGCTGGGGCTGGGGCTGGGGTTGAGGGTAGGGCTGAGCTAGGGCTGGGCTGGGGCCGGGGCTGGGCTGGGGGCAGGGCTGGGGCTGAGGGTGGGGCTGGGCTGGGGTCTCGGCTGAGCCTGGGGCAGGGCTGGGCCTGAGGTTGGGGCAGGGCTGGCGTAGGGCTGGGGCCGAGGCTGGGAGCAGGGCTGAGACTGAGGTTGGGGCCGGAGCTGGGGCTGGGGCTGGGGCTGGGTTGGGGCTGGGGCTGGGGCGGGGACAGGTGTTGTGGATTGTTTTGAGCAAGAGGGGCCTTGGATCCCAGGAACGACTGTGCAATTCAGGCCTTGAAGAATTCTCTGTTGATAATATAGTGGCAGAGTAGGAGATGTGAGAAAGTGCTGATTGCTTGGTATGCTGAAGTCCAGCTGCCCCTGAGATGGGAGGCAAGCAAGATAAGGAGGAGGCGAGATCTGGGAAAGAGAGCAATTAGGCCGGATAGAAGAATTCCACAGAGTTGTGAAAACAATGATGTAACCTTTTAGAGAGCAACCAATAGTATGTTGCCAAGTGGGCATAATTATAGCAAACTCTATATAAGATGTGTCTGATGCTCAATAAAGTTGGAATCCGCTGATCAAATTGGTCGAATAAGCGGCCCCCTTCTTGCAGTAAGTGGCGCTCGAACACGGGACCCTAATGAAGACAAACGTTACGGTTTAAGAAGTTCTTCAGGACGTGGGAGATTCGCAGTAAGCTGGGAGGCAAGAAGAAGGCCGGCCCGGGATAGCAGTACCGGAGGCTGCAAGAAAAGGGAAGACAGCCTTGAAGCCGAAGACGCTGTAGAGCTGGGAACTGCTTAAACGAGGTCTGTGCGCACAGGTATTAACGTTTAAATACGGACATGGATAGGCAGGCAGCGTATGATTTATTTAAATGCTTGTTGGAAAAGCGACAGTGTAAGTTAAATTTTACAAAGGAGTTGGTGCCGCTGTTAAGCTATGCAGAAGAGTTAGGATATTTTAAGGACCCAAATGAGGTGTTTGAAAGATTGCAGTGGAAAAAGTCTGGACAAGACTTGTGGCTGCATGGGTTAGATGATGAAAAACGAGCAAAGGAGTGTGGAAAATAATGGAAGATGGTTATGACAGCACTGGATCAGCATCATGCTGAGCAAATGGCAGCTTATCAAGCCAGGGTACGATTAGATCATACGGACCCAAATGGAGCAAGTGTTACACATGCTGGGTTGCCTTTGTCAGAAGAGGTTCAGGATTATTTAAGAAAGGAGAAGGCTGCGTGTGTAAAAGGGCTAGGTGGCAGAGTTGAATTACAATCTGTAACACAGGACTCTGCTGAGGAGCCTTCCCTGTCTCTTTTAGCTGAGCAAATTGTACAGGAGAAGAAAGTAGGTGAGGGAGAGAAGACAAACAGGGCGATAGATCCTGGAGGTGGTGTTAAAGATCATGCAAGAAAGCACGCAGAGTATTGGCGAAAGGTTGCAGAACACTTAAACGCCGAAGGAGATCAGGAAGGGCTTAGCCGGCTGGCTGCTTCACATCAAGCTTTTCTAGTAATGTATACACAGGTCCCTGGGGAGCAGAATGTTGTCCAGGCTGATGTAACCCAATTGCCATGGAAATTGTTATCTCAATTACGACAGACTGCGAGTCAGTTTGGGATTCAATCTGAACCAGCTAGACAGATGATTGATTTTATTTACATGAACTATAATATGTTGCCTAGAGATTCTTATAATGTTATGAAGCTGATCCTAACAGCATCTCAATTTATGACAGTTTTGAATGAGTGGGAACACCTAGCTAGACAATCAGCTGGAGTACAAAGACAGCAAAACGACCCACTATTTGATGTAACAGTAGATCAGTTGTGTGGAACGGGACAGCATGAGAGACCAGAGTTACAGGCACTTTTACAGCCGCCTGTTTTGCAAGCATCAGCCCAGATAGTAAGGAGGGCTTTTGAAAAGCAGAAGGATGGAAATGCAAATCCTCACTAGATGGGAATTAAGCAAGGTAGATAGGAACCTCTTGGTGAATTTGTGGATAAGTTGCTTGCCGCACTTAGAGCAGCAAGCGTAGGAGAAGGTATCCGAGAGGCAATTTTAAGGCAGTGTTTAATGCAGAATGGGAACCAGCAGACGCAGCAGCTTATTACATCAGCAGATCCTAGATGGATGGTAGCCGAATTGTTCCAGAGGGCTCAGGACTTGCCAAGCAATCCGATGGCCATGTTGACGGAGGTGATTGGTAAGGGATTACAAAAACAGGCTGAGGTGTTGTCAATGACAATGACAAAACAGTTTGAGCATAGTCAGCAGGTTATGGCAGCCTTAGTACCTTTGCGCACAGACTCGAAAGGGCAAGGCTGATGCCGAATTTTGCCCCAAAAGGCAAGAATAACTGCCTAAGAGACTCAGTTTAAGTCAGATAGACAGGAGGTATTTTATTAGCAACGCGTTGGAGAAATCACTAAATGGATTTCTGCCTTTCCCGTAACAAAAGCACGTCTTTTATACAGTTTTGGATGTGGTATTGCATCAGATCACATACATAATCATATCTCTGCATACATATTCATAAGAGGCGTGGTGTAGGTGGAGCGTGGGCAGGGACATCTCTTTTGAGGATCTTCTTGGTGGTCAATTCCCGGTGTGCCTGGCTTAGTTTTACTGACTGGACAAGGCTGTTAGGGTAGTTTGACCTTTCTGGTTCTGAATCATGCTTTCTCCATCAGTCCTTATCACAGTGTCCCAGGCCTCAGCTGATTTATTACTCTATGTGTTTTGTGCTCCCTTCCATTGCTTCACATTCTCGAAAGCTATCTGTTTTGGGGCTTCATTTCCCCCTTTTTTTCTTATAACTTACGAATTCTTTCGTCAAATTCTAATCCTATAGGGCTCTGATATGCTCGTACCATAGCCCAAACCATTTGGGTCCTTTTCATTATAATTCTTAGTCTCCACCACATACAAATATTTGTGAGAGTTAATAGTAACAGAACTACAATTACTATTAGTATTGGGTGTACCAGATAGTTGAAGACCTGTGTAGCTGTTGGGGAGTATCCTGTAAAGATGTCCCACCAATGATGCTGGCCTACTTGTTCTACTTTGGTCAGGACATCTGTTATTTTTTCTGAATTATGTTCTACCTGCTATACCATTCGTTTAGTCGTTTGATTCACCTGTTGCACCAATTTCTTCACTTTAGGATGTGCGAGCATCGCTTTAAGAATTTTGACGTCCATCCCTATTTGTAATTTCGGTATCTTTTGATATAGATTAAAATCTGCGTTAATTAGCTGTTGAGTAGTTATTGGGACAGTATAGTGAAAATCACGACCCACTATTTTGGTGAAGTTGCACACACAGAAGTTAGTATTGTTAGTCTCCTCTTGGCAATTATCTATAGTGACGTTGTCACAAGCTGTCCTCACGCAAGCACACCCATTCCCTATATAGTAAACTTGTAATTGTGTTCTATTATGTGAAAGCATTTCAAAGGTACATACACTATTTTTGACATCTAAGCATAAATCTTCTGCTTCTACTACAGCGTTTTCGCAAACATAGCCTAATTGTCCTCTAGGAATACATGCCTCTGTGCTAACTGATTGCCACCTATTTTTGGTATAATCATAACTGGCCCAGACATTGTGGTCTATTGGTCTGACAATGACATGTTGATGTATTGTCCCTAGAGTGAGGATAGGAAAGATAGCTCTTTCTTCTGCCGTACTGATGGTGAGGACATAGGCTTCAATGTGATCTCGTTGAGGCTCATAAGTGAAATTTACTAATTGCCACCAGGCTTGGTGGTCCTTCTCAAATCGTGTAGTATGATTGTCCTTTAATATTGTTTCCCTTATTTCTTGAGGTAATGTACCTGACATTCCCTCTCTCATTATTCCTGCCGCTACTGATTGTACCCATTGTTGTGTCTGAGAGCATTGGATAGCGAGTGCAATGTCTCCACTAAGTTCCCCTGTATAGTCAGCGAGCTTCACAAAGTCCTCTGCAGTACCCATAATAATGTGTTTTTGCTCATCCTAGTAATACTGATCTCTTATTGGTACCATTTGTTGATGTAATTGAAAATGAAAATGCATGTTGTTTTGTTATGAATTTTGATTTTCCCTCTAGGTGTAAAATTATAGCGAACTGGTGAGATAACATATAAATCCCTTCTCCCTACATTCAGTGTGGTAAGGGTCAAAGCATCCACTTTCACACATGCTCAATTGTGC
The DNA here is from genome assembly GCF_026170545.1 of Melanerpes formicivorus. Classification (NCBI taxonomy): domain Eukaryota; kingdom Metazoa; phylum Chordata; class Aves; order Piciformes; family Picidae; genus Melanerpes; species Melanerpes formicivorus. Next base: position 19,986,482 of record NW_027142366.1, on the reverse strand, counting down.
AGGCTTCTTATCTGAAGAAAACAAATTCCTAGTTCTGAATGTTTATCTTTAAGACAGCTCCTTCTCAGCCGTGATGTCTCCAATTAACCAGACAGTGTCCTTGCAAGTCTGCAAGATAGGTTTCTTTCTCTTTACCCTCTAAACAGGCCTCACAAGATCCTGACCCTTAATCCCAGTGCACTCTAAGTCTTACAATTTTGACACAAATCACCAGTATATTCATCACAATTCCCCCCTTTTTCTTTTTTTTCTTTTTTTTCTTTTTTTTTTTTTTTTGTCACCATTGATTTGTGTTAAAATTTCCAGATATTTCAGAACCTTCTTAATTGGATCATAATTAAGTTCCTCTGTTTTGATCACCTTCTGATCATAATCATTTGCTTGTAACTTATTGGCATAAACAATTTTACCTAAAGGTCTCACCATTTTAAAACAACAATTACAATGAATTACACAGATCAGTATTACAATTATTCCAACAGGTATTGCAAACAAAAATTTTTTAAAGCAACTTATATTTGATAAGCAAGAAGTTAACTTATCCCATATTTCCTTAAATCCACAAGAAGTATCATCTAAAGAAATCTGATGTAATATCTGATTGTGGTTTACAATCGCCTGTAAATCTGTTTCCACTCGTTTATCTAGATTAACATAACTACAACAACTTACATGTATGACTACACACACACCCCCTTCCTTAACATATAAAAAAAATCCAAAGCTAATCTATTCTGAGTAGATATTTTCGAGAGACTATTGATTTCAATTTGCTGCGCTTTTATTGCATCTATGCTTGCATTCATCATGATTTCAACTGTAGCAGAAAAATTTACCACTGCTTTTTTTTTTTTTTTTTTTTTTTTCAAGTTCAAGTCTTTTCTCTCCGGTCTGATCAAGATTCCACACATGGGAACGTGGTTTTTGACTTCGATTGGACTACTTATGTACCAATAGGGTTAGGATCAAAATTAGGCTCCACTAGTATATGTGAACTCTGCCTCCTCAGCCTGCTGGGGTGCAACCAGCAGCCGGGTGTATTTTCTTCTCGGCAGCAGTTACATTCTTCAGGAGCCCTACAGATTTTTTTTTTAACTCCTTAACCCACTTCAAAATTCCATTTGGAGTCTCTTCTTGTTAGCTTGAGACACTGCTGTCCAATACTACATGCATCACAGCAACGTTCTTTAGGCTTTGGACCATATTTAAGGAGTGTCTTTTTACTTATGCTTCCCCTGGAATCCCTCCCAAGTCCTTCCAGGGGGTTTTCATATTTACGTCCTTACTCTGTCGCCCTCCCATGGCTGTTCCCGGAATAGTCTCTTTCTCCCACAAGCACTATATGCCAATATATATTCTAACACACAATTTCCAATCGCTTTGTCTGTCTCCGACCTGGCTTCTCGCGAAGAACAGGAAATGCGGATCAGGACTCCCTCTCGCTTCGCAGCGATGCTGCATCTCATCCAATCCCACTCTTACGCATTCATTCAAACTTTCCTACCTTTCCAGTCTATCAGAGTACACTGCTTTACCACGAGATGTTGCTGGCCAACCGTATAGTACCGATACTAGTCAGCTTCAGGCTGTTGCAGAGGATATCACAATAAATTCTTACACACAAAAGAGATTACAGTTTACACAAAATACCGAGTACTAAATTACGAGACTCTTGCAGACAACATAACAATGTTAGACAAACGTATAACACAAATATATCCTCTCAGAAGCACAGCAACAACATTAAGATGAAAGAGAAACATACACCCGATTAACAAACACCCAGTGGGGACTCCAACCCCTATTTCCAGTGGGGACTCCAACCCCTGTTTCCAGTGGGGACTCCAACCCCTATATACGGGATTATGCCAGGGCGTCCCCGGGCCTTCCCATCAGGTGACCACGTCTGGTCCCCGTTTCCCAGTCAAAGCGCTTTTATCCCCAAACAAATAAACAGTTAAAATACCTCTTGATTGGAGCAGGAGATGCAGGTAACCCTTTGTCCACCAACGAGCGCTGGTCCGGGGGGGTCTCTTCTGACAAAAAGTCGTCAGGGGCGCCCAGAGGGTCCCGGCCCCGGACCCGGCTCGGGAGGACCCTTTAAGGTCTGCATCTCCTGTCTGGCTCCTGGCTGGCTCGCCAGAAAATGATGCCGAATTTTGCCCCAAAAGGCAAGAATAACTGCCTAAGAGACTCAGTTTAAGTCAGATAGACAGGAGGTATTTTATTAGCAACGCGTTGGAGAAATCACTAAATGGATTTCTGCCTTTCCCTTAACAAAAGCATGTCTTTTATACAGTTTTGGATGTGGTATTGCATCAGATCACATACATAATCATATCTCTGCATACACATTCATAAGAGGCGTGGTGTAGGCGGAGCGTGGGCGGGGACATCTCTTTTGAGGATCCTCTTGGTGGTCATTCCGGTGGCCTTCATCATGGGCAGGGATCTTCTGATGAGTCTTCCTCTCTTAAACTTTTGAACCCTTTCCTAATTTGGTCAATTCCCGGTGTGCCTGGCTTAGTTTTACTGACTGGACAAGGCTGTTAGGGTCAGTTTGACCTTTCTGGTTCTGAATCATGCTCACTTCGTCAGCCCTTATCACTTATCTCCTTTTTCTGTCACAGTGTCCCAGGCCTCAGCTGATTTATTACTCTATGTGTTTTGTGCTCCCTTCCATTGCTTCACATTCTCGAAAGCTATCTGTTTTGGGGCTTCACTGCCCTGCCCTGCCTTGCCCTGCCCTGCCCTGCCTTGCCCTGCCCTGCCCTGCCTTCCCCAGTTCTCTCCTGCCCTTCCCTGCCCTGCCCTGCTTTCCCTTGCCTTGCCTTTCTCAGCCCTGCCCTGCTTTGCCTTGCCCAGAACTGGCCTGCACTGCCTTGCCCTGCCCTGCCCTGCCCTGCCCTGCCCTGCCCTGCATTGCCCTGTCCTGCCCTGCCCTGCCCTGCCCTGCCTTGCCCTGCCTTGCCCTGCCCTGCCCTGCCCTACCCTGCCTTACCATACACTGCCCTGCCCTCCATTTCCGTGCCCTTCCTTACCCTGTCCTACCCTGCCCTGCTCTACTTTGCCCTCCCCTACCCTGCCCTGCCCTGCCTTACCCTGCCCTGCCTTGCACTACCCAGGCCTTCATTTCCCTGCCCTGCCTTGCACTGCCCAGGCCTTCATTTCCCTGCCCTGCATTGCCCTGCCCCTCCCTGCCCTGCCCTGCCCTCCCCTGCCTTCCCCAGCCGTGCCCTGCCCTACTTTGCCCTCCCCTCCCTTGCCCTTCCGTGCTCTGCCCTGCCCTGACTTGCCCTGCCCTGCTTTACCATAACCTGCCATGCCCTGACCTGCTTTGCCCTCCCCTGCCCTGCCCTACTGTGCCTTGCACTTACCTGCCCTGCCCTGCCTTGGCCTGCCCTGCTCTGCTCTGCCTTGCACTGCCCTGCCTTGCTCTACCCTGCCTTGCACTGCCCTGCCCTGCCCTGCCCTGCCTTGCCCTGCCTTGCCCTTCCCTGCCTTGCCGTGCCTTGCCAAGACCTGCCCTGCCCTACCTTGCTCTGCCCTGCCCAACCCTACCCTACCCTGCCCTGTCTTGCCCTGCCTTGCCCTCCCGTGCCTTGCCCTGCCTTGCCCTGCCCTGCCCTGCCCTGCCTGGCCCTGCCTTGCCCTGCCTTCCCCAACCCTGCCTTGTCCTGCTTTGCACTGCCCTGCCCAGCCCTACCTTGCACACCTCTGCCCTGCCCTGCCTTGCATTGCCCTACCTCGCACTGCCTTGCCCTACCCAACCATGCGCAACCCTGCCCTGCCTTCCCTGCCCTGCCTTACCCTGCCCTGCCTTGCCCTGCCCTGCCTTGCCCTTCTCTAACCTGCCCTGCTCTACTTTGCTCTCCCCTGCCCAGTCCTGCCCTAACCTGTCTTACTCTGCCCTGCCTTTTCCTGCCTTGCCCTCCTTTGCCAAGCCCTACCTTGCACTGTGCTGCCCAGCCCTGCCCTGCCCTGCCTGCCTTGCCCTGCCCTGCCTTGCCCAACCTTGCCCTGCCCTGCTTTGCCCTGCATTGCCCTGCCCAGCATTCTCTTGCCTTGACTTTCCCAGCCCTGCCCTCTCCTGCTCCTCCTTGCCCTGCCCTGCACTGCCCTGCCCTGGCCTGCTTTTCCCAGTCCTCCCCTGCCCTGCCCTGCCCTGCCCTGCCCTGCCCTGCCCTGCCTTGCCTTCCCCGCTTCTGCTCTGACCTGTCTTGCCTTGCCCTGTCCTGCCCTGCTCTGACTTCCCCTGCCCTGCCCTGTCTTCCCTTGCCCAGCTCTGTCCTGCCCTGCCCTGCCCTGCCCTCCCTTCCCTTGCCTTGCCTTTCTCAGCCCTGCCCTTCTTTGCCTTGTCCATAACTGGCCTGCACTGCCTTGCCCTGCCTTGTCCAGCCCTGCCCTGCCCTGCCTTGCCCCATCCTTTGCCCAGCTCTATCCTGCCCTGCCCTGCCCTGCCTTCCCTTACCTTGCCTTTCCCAGCCCTACCCTGCCCTGCATTGCCCTGCCCTGCTTTGCCTTGCCCTGCCTTGCCCAGCTCTTTCCTGCCCTTCCTTGCCCTGCCCAGGCTTCCCTTGCCTTGACTTTCCCAGCCCTGCCCTCTCCTGCTCTTCCTTGTCCTGCCCTGCCCTGCTTTTCCCTGTCCTCCCCTGCTCTGTCTTGCCCTGCCCTGCCTTGCCTTGCCCAAACCCTGCCCTGCTCTGCCTTGCCCAGCTCCATCCTGCCCTTCCCTGCCCTGCCCTGCCTTCCCTTGCCTTGCCTTTCTCAGCCCTGCCCTGCTTTGCCTTGCCAAGCCCTGCCCTGCGCTGCCCTGCCCTGCCCTGCCCTGCTCTGCCCTGCCCTGCCTTGCCCTGCCCTTCCTTGCCCTGCCCTTCCTTGCCCTGGCCTACTCTGCCCTGCTCTGCTTTGCTCTCCCCTGCCCAGCCCTGCCCTAGCCTGTATTGCCCTGCCTTGCCCTCCCCTGCCTTGCCCTCCCCTGCCTTCCCCTGCCCTGCTTGACCTGCCCAGCCCTGCCCTGCCTTGACCAGCTGTTTCCTGCCTTGCCCAGCTGTTTCCTGCCCTGCCTTCCCTTGCCTTGCCTTTACTTTCCCAACCCAGCCCTCCTCTGCTCTGCCTTGCACTGCCCTGCCCTGTTTTGCTGAGCCCTGCCCTGGCCTGCCCTACACTGCCTTGTACTGCCTTACCCAGCCGTGTCCTCCTCTGGCCGGCCCTGCCCTGCCCTGCCCTGCTTTGCCCTGCCCTGCCTGCCTTGCCCTGCCCTGCCTTGCCCAACCTTGCCCTGCCCTGCTTTGCCCTGCATTGCCCTGCCCAGCATTCCCTTGCCTTGACTTTCCCAGCCCTGCCCTCTCCTGCTCTTCCTTGCCCTGCCCTGCCCTGCTTTTCCCAGTCCTCCCCTGCCCTGTCCTGCCCTGCCCTGCCCTGCCCTGCTCTGCCTTGCCTTCCCCTGCCCTGCTCTGCCCTGCCCTGCCCTGCCTTACTCTGCTCTGCTTTGCCCTCCCCACCTTGCCCTGCCCTACCGTACTCTGCTCTGCTTTGCCCTCCCCTGCCCTGTCCTGCCCTGCCCTGCCCTGCCTTGCCCTGCCCAGCCCTACTTTACAGTACTCTGCCCAGCCCAGCCCTGCCCTGCCTTGCCTTGCCCTGATGTACCTTGACTTGCCTTTCCCTGCCTTGCCCTTCCCAGCCCTACCTTGCACTGCCCTGTCCTACCCTCCCCAGTCCTGAAATGCATTGCCCTGCCATGCCCTGCTGTAACTTGCCCTGCCCTACCTTGCACTGCCCTCCCTTGGCCTGCCCTCCCCTGCCTTGCCCAGCCCTTCCTTGCGCTGACTTGCCCTGCCCTGCCCAGCTCTACCTTGCTCTGCCCTGTTCTTCCCTTCCCTACCCTGCCCTGCCCCTCCCAAGCCCTGCCTTGTCCTGCCTTGCCCTGCCCTGCCCAGCCCTACCTTGCTCTGCTCTGCCCAGCCCTGCCCCTCCCTGCCATGCCCTGCCCCTCCCTGTCATTCCCTGCCTTGCTGAACACTGCCCTACCTTGCCCAGACCTTCCCTGCCTAGCCCTGCCTTGCCATGCCCTGCCCTGCCCTCCCCTGCATTGCCCTGCACTGCCCTGCACTGCCCTCCCCTGCATTGCCCTGCCCTGCACTGCCCTGCCCTGCCTTACCCTGCCTTTACCTGCCTTGCCTTCCCCGTGTTGCAGTTTGAGCTGGGTGCTCCCCTGCAATGTTTACTTCCTGTGTCCAGAAGTCCAGCCCAGGGGTGGACACAGGAAATTCTGTAGTATTTCCTACCACAATTCTTTGCACCACTATAAGATGCAGTGCGGAGTCTAGCACGCTCTCTTTTCTTCCTCCTCCGTCAGCCGGTAACTGGGGAGATGTCTCCTGGCTTTGGGCCTGGCTAGGCCCAAGGCCATGGGGGGATGGGCAGTCTGAGATCTGGCCAGCTGAGACTAGCCTAGCAGTGGGAGGGGGAAGAAGGAGCCCTGGGGGTCTTGGGTGTACCCTCAGGTGGGGATGGGATCTCTCTGGGTCTGTTTTGGGATCTTTCTTTGTCACTGCGCTTTTGGCTTTCTGTAAAAGTTCTCTGCTTTCTATTTAAACTTTCCATCACTTTGCAATCTGTTTGCCCTGCCTGGTATTGCCCTGCTCTGCCTTTCCCAGTCCTGCCTTGCCCTGCCTGGCCCAGCCCTGCCTTGCCCTACTTTGCACTGCCCTGCCCTGCCCTTCCCTGCCCTAACCTGCCTTGCCCTACCTTGCCCTGCCCAGACTTGCCCTGTCCTGCCTTGCCCTCCCCTGCCTTATCCTGCCCTGCCTGGTATTGCCCTGCTCTGCCTTTCCCAGTCCTGCCTTGCCCTGCCTGGCCCAGCCCTGCCTTGCCCTACCTTGCACTGCCCTGCCCTGCCCTTCCCTGCCCTAACCTGCCTTGCCCTTCCTGGCACTACTTTGCCCTGCCTTGCCCTGCCCTGCCTTACCCTAACTTGCCCTGCCCTGCCTTACCCAGCCCTGTTCTGCCCTGCCTACCCCTGCCCTGCTTGACCTGCCTTCCCCAGTCGCACCGTGCCCTACTTTGCCCTCCCCTCCCTTGCCCTGCCCTGCCTTGCCCAGCCCTGCTCTTCCTTGCCCTGCCCTGCTCTGCTTTGCTCTCCCCTGCCCACCCTGCCCTACCCTGTCTTGCCATGCCCTGCTGTCCCCTCCCTTGTCCTGCCCTGCCCTGCCCTGCCTTGCTCTGCCCTGCCCTGTTTTGCCAAGCTCTGCCCTGATCTGCCCTACACTGCCTTGCACTACCTTGCCCTGCCCTGCACTATCCTGTCTTGAAATGCCCTGCCCTGCCCTCCCCTGCCTTCTCCTGCCCTGTCTTCCCATGCCCTGCCTTCTCCTGCCTTGCACTGCCCTGCCCAGCCCTACCTTGCCCTGCCCTGCCCTACCCTTCTTTGCCCTGCCCTGCACTGCCTTGCCCTGCCCTTCCTTGTCCTTCTCTACCCTGCCCTGCTCTGCTTTGCTCGCCCCTGCCCAGTCCTACCCTAACCTGCCTTGCCCTGCCCTGCCTTGCACTGCCCAGCCCTACCTTCCCCTGCCCTGCCCTGCCTTCAAAGCTCTGCCGTGCCGTGACCTGGCTTGGCATGCCCTGACCTGCCTTGCCTTGCCCTGCCTTTCCCTGCTCATACTTGCCCTCCCAAGGCTGCCCTGCCCTGCCCTGCCCTACCTTGCCCTCCCCTGCCTTCCCCTGCCCTGCTTGACCTGCCTTCCCCAGACGTGCCCTGCCCTACTTTGCCCTCCCCTCCCTTGCCCTTCCCTGCTCTGCCCTGCCCTGACTTGCCCTGCCCTGCCCTACTTTACCCTCCCCTGCCTTCCCCAGCCTTGTCCTGCCCCACCTTGCCCTGCCCTTCCCTGCCCTGCCTTTCCCTCCCTCTCCCTGCCTTACCCAGCCCTGCCTTGCCCTACCCTGCCCTGCCCTACCCTGGCCTGCCCTGCCCTGGCCTGCCCTGCCCTGCCCTGTCTTGCCCTGCCCTGCCCTACCTTGCCCTGCACTGCCTTGCCCTGCCCAGTCCTGCTCTCCATTACACTGCCCTGCCCTGCCCTGCCCTGCCCTGCTCTGCCTTGCCCTTCCCTGCCCTACCCTGCCTTGCCCTGCCCTGCCCTGCCTTCCCCTGCCCTACCCTGCCTTGCTCTGCCTTACTCTGCTCTGCTTTGCACTGCCCTGCCTTGCTCTGCCCTGCCCAGCCCTACCTTGCACTGCTCAGCCCTGCCCTGTCCTGCCCTGCCCTGCCTTGCCTTGCCCTTCCCTGCACTGCCTTGCCCTGCCCTGCCCTACCTTCCTCTGCCCTGCCTTGTTGAGGATTGTTTTGAGCAAGAGGGGCCTTGGGTCCCAGGAACACCTGTGCAATTCAGGCCTTGAAGAATTCTCTGTTGATAATATAGTGACGGAGTAGGAGATGTGAGAAAGTGCTGATTGCTTGGTATGCTGAAGTCCAGCTGCCCCTGAGATGGGAGGCAAGCAAGATAAGGAGGAGGCGAGATCTGGGAAAGAGAGCAATTAGACCGGATAGAAGAATTCCACAGAGTTGTGAAAACAATGATGTAACCTTTTAGAGAGCAACCAATAGTATGTTGCCAAGTGGGCATAATTATAGCAAACTGTATATAAGATGTGTCTGATGCTCAATAAAGTTGGATTCCGCTGATCAAATTGGTCGAATAAGCGGCCCCCTTCTTACAGCAAATGGCGCCCGAACAGGGACCCTAATGAAGACAAAGGTTAGGGTTTAAGAAGTTCTTCGGGACGTGGGAGATTCGCAGTAAGCCGGGAGGCAAGAAGAAGGCCGGCCCGGGATAGCAGTACCGGAGGCTGCAAGAAAAGGGAAGACAGCCTTGAAGCCGAAGATGCTGTAGAGCCGGAAACTGCTTAAACGAGGTCTGTGCGCACAGGTATTAAAGTTTAAATACGGTTATGGATACGCAGGCAGCGTATGATTTATTTATATGCTTTTTAGAAAAGCGACAGTGTAAGTTAAATTTTACAAAGGAGTTGGTGCCGCTGTTAAGCTATGCAGGAGAGTTAGGATATTTTAAGGATCCAAATGAGGTGTTTGAAAGATTGCAGTGGAAAAAGTCTGGACAAGACTTGTGGCTGTGTGGGTTAGATGATGAAAAACGAGCAAAGGAGTGTGGAAAATGGTGGAAGATGGTTATGACAGCACTGGATCAGCATCGTGCTGAGCAAATGGCAGCTTATCAAGCCAGGGTACGATTAGATCATACGGACCCAAATGGAGCAAGTGTTACACATGCTGGGTTGCCTTTGTCAGAAGAGGTTCAGGATTATTTAAGAAAGGAGAAGGCTGCGTGTGTAAAAGGGTTAGGTGGCAGAGTTGAATTACAATCTGTAACACAGGACTCTGGTGAGGAGCCTTCCCTGTCTCTTTTAGCTGAGCAAATTGTACAGGAGAAGAAAGTAGGTGAGGGAGAGGAGACAAACAGGGCAGTAGATCCTGGAGGTGGTGTTAAAGATCATGCAAGAAAGCACACAGAGTATTGGCGAAAGGTTGCAGAATACTTAAATGCCGAAGGAGATCAGGAAGGGCTTAGCCGGCTGGCTGCTTCACATCAAGCTTTTCCAGTAATGTATACACAGGTCCCTGGGGAGCAAAATGTTGTTCAGGCTGATGTAACCCAATTGCCATGGAAATTGTTATCTCAATTAAGACAGACTGTGAGTCAGTTTGGGATTCAATCTGAACCAGCCAGACAGATGATTGATTTTATTTATATGAACTATAATATGTTACCTAGAGATTCTTATAATGTTATGAAGCTGATCCTAACAGCATCTCAATTTATGACATTTTTGAATGAGTGGGAACACCTAGCTAGACAATCAGCTGGAGTACAAAGACAGCAAAACGATCCATTATTTGGTGTAACAGTAGATCAGTTGTGTGGAACGGGACAGTATGAGAGACCAGAGTTACAGGCACTTTTACAGCCGCCTGTTTTGCAAGCATCAGCCCAGATAGTAAGGAGGGCTTTTGAAAAGCAGAAGGATGGAAATGCAAATCCTCACTATATGGGAATTAAGCAAGGTAGACAGGAACCTCTTGGTGAATTTGTAGATAAGTTGCTTGCCGCACTTAGAGCAGCAAGCGTAGGAGAAGGTATCCGAGAGGCAATTTTAAGGCAGTGTTTAATGCAGAATGGGAACCAGCAGATGCAACAGCTTATTACATCAGCAGATCCTAGATGGACGGTAGCCGAATTGTTGCAGAGGGCTCAGGACTTGCCAAGCAATCCGATGGCCATGTTGACGGAGGTGATTGATAAGGGATTACAAAAACAGGCTGAGGTGTTGTCAATGACAATGACAAAACAGCTTGGTTCTTCTGCACATTAGTGAAGGAATAGTTGTTAAAATTACTACCTATTAACTACAAACCTTAACTTATGCTAATACCAAAAAATCCTTAAGACCTTAAAAAACTATGTTAAAATTAATCCATCAAATCAGTGTCTAAAAAGAAATAAAATTGTTACATTAACTAAAAAACACTTTCCAAAATTAAAACCTGTTTATACATTCCTTAGCTATATTACATGGAGCTCCTTTGAAATGCCTAGGCAGACAACTAAGAAGGTTCGAACCAAAAGAAAATCTTACAATTTGAACTCTTAACTAAGTGCATACACCTTACTGCAATTACTATGTACTAAGTACTTATAAATACCAAATGCTTACTTATTCATTATGCTTATTAGAAAAACTTAACAAAACTCTAAATAACAAATCTCTGAAAGACGTTACAATCAGAAATGACAACATGAGTACTGTTGCTTTAAATCAAAACAGAGTAGTGCGGCTAAAGCCGCTGCGGGGGAAAGGGGTGGGGGCTGCTGCCGTGGCAGCTGCTCCGCCGCTACTGTCGGTGCTGTCGGTGTCGGTGGTGCGTCAGCCGGTACCGCCTTGGTCGAAGCCATCGGTATCCGCGGGGGCCGGCAGGGCTCGCGGGAGGAGTGCGGTGGCAGGAACGCTGTAACCGCGAGCCTCCAAGCGCTCCATTTTTTCTAAGAGGGGCCGTAAAGCAAAGTCGGCGCTGTTTGAATTCCTCGCTGCCGGTATTGTCTTCCGAATCCGAGCCGTCGCTGGCGATGTCAGAGGAAGGTGTTCATAAAAAGGGGTCGAACACACAGCTGCCTTTTTCCGGCTTTTTCCCCGCTGTGTGCAAACGGCAGTGGTGACGGCTGGTAAATGCGGTGTGGTCACCGCAAGATGTATTGGGGGCGGCCCCGGTCGATCGGTCGACAGTTCTCAGACACATCTTTCAGCTGCAACTCAGATACACCTGGCGCTGCATCTCATCCTGACAGAGTTGCTCTAACTGCAGCAGCCATTCACTGTTTCAGTTCGTAGGTTTTAACACAGTTCATGCATTCTCGCCACGACTTTTGCAGCTTTATAGCAGTTTTATCACCATCTATAACCAAGTCCCACAACTTGTTCCTGTATTCTCTCCAACAAGCTTCATCAAAATAACTATCTCCGCTAGGGAAATGCCCTAAAGTAGATCTATGGGCCAAAAGTCCAGGCATTACTTTAGACGATATCTCCGCCTTACGCTTTTCGATGACACTGTATTTCATCTGATGACTGCTTATAGGGTCGGCCTTGCCCTTTCGAGTTTGTGTGCAAAGGTACTAAGGCTGCCATAACCTGTTGACTATGCTCAAGCTGTTTTGTCATTGTCATTGACAACACCTCAGCCTGTTTTTGTAATCCCTTATCAGTCACCTCCATCAACATGGCCATCGGATTGCTTGGCAAGTCCTGAGCCCTCTGCAACAATTCGGCTACCATCCATCTATGATCTGCTGATGTAATAAGCTGCTGCGTCTGCTGGTTCCCATTCTGCATTAAACACTGCCTTAAAATTGCCTCTCGGATACCTTCTCCTACGCTTGCTGCTCTAAGTGCGGCAAGCAACTTATCTACAAATTCACCAAGAGGTTCCTGTCTACCTTGCTTAATTCCCATATAGTGAGGATTTGCATTTCCATCCTTCTGCTTTTCAAAAGCCCTCCTTACTATCTGGGCTGATGCTTGCAAAACAGGCGGCTGTAAAAGTGCCTGTAACTCTGGTCTCTCATACTGTCCCGTTCCACACAACTGATCTACTGTTACACCAAATAATGGATCGTTTTGCTGTCTTTGTACTCCAGCTGATTGTCTAGCTAGGTGTTCCCACTCATTCAAAAATGTCATAAATTGAGATGCTGTTAGGATCAGCTTCATAACATTATAAGAATCTCTAGGCAACATATTATAGTTCATGTAAATAAAATCAATCATCTGTCTAGCTGGCTCAGATTGAACCCCAAATTGACTCGCAGTCTGTCTTAATTGAGATAACAATTTCCATGGCAATTGAGTTACATCAGCCTGAACAACATTTTGCTCCCCAGGGACCTATGTATACATTACTAGAAAAGCTTGATGTGAAGCAGCCAGCCGGCTAAGCCCTTCCTGATCTCCTTCGGCGTTTAAGTGCTCTGCAACCTTTCGCCAATACTCTGTGTGCTTTCTTGCATGATCTTTAACACCACCTCCAGGATCTACTGCCCTGTTTGTCTCCTCTCCCTCACCTACTTTCTTCTCCTGTACAATTTGCTCAGCTAAAAGAGACAGGGAAGGCTCCTCACCAGAGTCCTGTGTTACAGATTGTAATTCGACTCTGCCACCTAACCCTTTTACACACGCAGCCTTCTCCTTTCTTAAATAATCCTGAACCTCTTCTGACAAAGGCAACCCAGCATGTGTAACACTTGCTCCATTTGGGTCCGTATAATCTAATCGTACCCTGGCTTGATAAGCTGCCACTTGCTCAGCACGATGCTGATCCAATGCTGTCATAACCATCTTCCACCATTTTCCACACTCCTTTGCTCGTTTTTCATCATCTAACCCATGCAGCCACAAGTCTTGTCCAGACTTTTTCCACTGCAATCTTTCAAACACCTCATTTGGGTCCTTAAAATATCCTAACTCTTCTGCATAGCTTAACAGCGGCACCAACTCCTTTGTAAAATTTAACTTACACTGTCGCTTTTCTAAAAAGCATTTAAATAAATCATACGCTGCCTGCCTATCCATGTCCGTATTTAAACTTCAATACCTGTGCGCACAGTCCTCGTTTAAGCAGTTCCCGGCTCTACAGCGTCTTCGGCTTCAAGGCTGTCTTCCCTTTTCTTGCAGCCTCTGGTACTGCTATCCCGGGCCGGCCTTCTTCTTGCCTCCCGGCTTACTGCGAATCTCCCACGTCCCGAAGAACTTCTTAGACCCTAACCTTTGTCTTCATTAGGGTCCCGTGCTCGAGCGCCACTTACTGCAAGAAGGGGCCGCTTATTCGACCAATTTGATCAGCAGAATCCAACTTTATTGAGCATCAGACACATCTTATATACAGTTTGCTATAATTATGCCCACTTGGCAACATACTATTGGTTGCTCTCTAAAAGGTTACATCATTGTTTTCACAACTCTGTGGAATTCTTCTATCCGGCCTAATTGCTCTCTTTCCCAGATCTCGCCTCCTCCTTATCTTGCTTACCTCCCATCTCAGGGGCAGCTGGACTTCAGCATACCAAGCAATCAGCACTTTCTCACATCTCTTACGGTGCCACTATATTATCAACAGAGAATTCTTCAAGGCCTGAATTGCACAGGTGTTCCTGGGACCCAACGCCCCTCTTGCTCAAAACAATCCACAACAAGAATCCAGTCAGTTCGCAGAGGTAAAAGCTGTCCAGCTAGCTCTCAACGTAGCTGAACGTGAGAGATGGCCAAAGCTTTATCTCTACACCGACTCATGGATGGTAGCCAATGCTCTATGGGGTTGGCTAAAGAACTGGAAGAAGAGTGGTTGGCAGAGAAAAGGAAAACCCATTTGGGCAGCCAACCTATGGCAGGACATTGCTGTTACAGTTTGAGCTGGGTGCCCCCCTGCAGTGTTTACTTCCTGTGTCCAGAAATCCAGCCCAGGGGTGGACACAGGAAATTATGTAGTATTTCATACCACAATCCTTTGCACCACTATAAGATCCAGTGCGGAGTCTAGCACTAGCTGTTTTCTTCCTCCTCCGTCAGCCGGTAACTGGGGGAGATGTCTCCTGGCTTTGGGCCTGGCTAGGCCCAAGGCCACCGGGGTATGGGCAGTCTCAGATATGGCCAGCTGAGACTAGCCTAGCAGTGGGAGGGGGAAGAAGGAGCGCTGGGGGTCTTGGGTGTACCCTCAGGTGGGGATGGGATCTCTCTGGGTCTGTTTTGGGATTTTTCTTTGTCACTGCGCTTTTGGCTTTCTGTAAATGCTCACTGCTTTCTATTTAAACTTTCCATCACTTTGCAATCTGTTTGTCTGAGTGTTTATTGTTGCCAGGGGTGGGGAAGGGGGCTGCCTCAACCCAGCACATTCTTGCTAGCAGAGGATGGTTAAGGTGGGCAGAGGATCTGCCCCCAACCCCTTTACAATTGCTGATCGAATCGAGATAATTCCAGTGAAAGTGAGACACATCGATGCTCACATTCCTAAGAGCAAAGCTACTGAGGAACAGCAACACAACCATCAGGCAGATCTAGCTGCAAGAGTTTCTCAAGTAGACATGGACTCTAATCTTGATCTTGACTGGAAACACCGAGGTGAGATATTCTTAGCTCGGTGGGCTCATGATTCGTCAGGACATCAAGGCAGAGATGCAACATACCAATGGGCTCGTGACAGATCCATAGACATTTCCATGGATGCTATCACACAAGTCATCCATGACTGTGACATTTGTGCTGCTATTAAGCAGGCAAAACGACTTAAGCCATTGTGGTATGGTGACAGATGGTCCAAGTACAAGTATGGTGAAGCTTGGCAGATTAACTACATCACTCTACCACATTCTTGTTCTGGTAAGCAATACGTGCTTACTATGGTAGAGGCAAACACTGGATGGTTGGAAACTTATCCAGTTCCACATGCAACTGCACGCAACACCATTCTCGGTCTGGAGAGACAGATCCTGTGGAGACACGGAACTCCAGAGAGGATTGAGTCAGACAACGGAACTCATTTCAAGAACAACCTTGTAAAGAACTGGGCAAAAGATCACGGTATTGAGTGGATATTCCACATTCCCTACTATGCATCAGCTTCAGGGAAGATTGAACGCTACAACGGTTTGTTGAAGACCACTCTTAAAGCCATGGGAGGTGGATCTTTGAAAAACTGGGAAAAACATCTAGCACAAGCAACCTGGCTGGTAAATAGTAGAGGTTCAGTGAACCGAGCTGGACCTGCACATTCAGATTTGCTACGGAAAGTAGAAGGTGATAGAGTTCCTGTTGTTAGAGAAAAGAATCTGTTAGGTAAAACTGTTTGGGTATTTTCACCCTCAGGAGAGGCTAAACCTGTCCAAGGGGTGGTTTCAGCTGAAGGTCCGGGTCACACTTATTGGGTAATGCAAGAGAATGGTGAAATTCAGTGTATTCCACAAAGAAATTTAGCTTTAGCTGAAAGAGGTTAATTTCGAACTGCTGTACAGTTACATCGCATCCAGAGGAAGAATCAATGAGGAATCTATGGTGCACGGACCCTGAGATCCTTGAGAGCCCTGAGTCAACTAAGAGACCCTGAGATTCCCTGTTTCCCTTTTCTTTGCTTCGTCAGCGAAGAAATGAACTGTTTTCCATTTTTCTCACTTTCTGATTTTCTTGGACTTTTGAATCATCTACATCTGAGCATAGCCGGAATGGACTATGAACTTTACTCACGAACTGTAAATATCGTTTTGGATTGGATGGACAGTATGAACAGCCAGTGAAATTGTTTAGAAGGGGTGGACTGTGACCGTTTGAGGCTGTGCCTTTAAGAAAGGGAATATGGTGGATGGAAGTTGGTAAACGGAAAGAATAATCTAAACTAATTTCATTGGTGAAGTGGGAGGAAGCACCTTCTGAACTGGGAGTGAACTGGGAGTGAACTGGGCACTCCGGCACTTCTATCTTTAGTCTTGCTTCCGCCTCTTCTTTGGGCAGCAGCTCTCTCTGTGCTGGGCTTTCTGCCAAGGCTTCAGCTTTGAAGCCGATAAGATACCAGGCCTGTATTAACTCCTTTCTAATTAACACAAAACTGCTTTTAAATTCTTTCTTTCTTCTTTCTCCCTTTTCTGACCTACTCTGGGGAAAGGGGGGGAGAGAGGGGAGAGCGGAGGTGGGGAACCCCTCGGCAAGGGGGGGTTACTCTCATTTCTGTGTTACTTTATTGTATATCTTTGTATATATTGTAGATATTGTAAATTTGTAAATATTCCCCTGCATATCCTACATTGCTTTGTGAATATAAAGCTCCACTGCTTTGCTAATTCAGCTTGTGAGTTTTTTTTTTCCTTTCCCTTCAATTTTCTCTCCCCTTACTTACAGGGGGGAGGGAAGAGGCTTCTTGGCCTTACCCTTCCTAACCCACCACAGCAGGGCAGGTTTGGGACAGGCATGGCAGGGCAGGGTAAGGCAGGGCAGGGCAAGGCAAGGCAGGGGAGGACAGAGCAGGACAAGGCAGGGCAAGATAGGGCATGGGCGGGCAAGGCACGGCAAGGTAGGGCAGGGCAAGGCAGGTCAAGACAGAGCAGGGCAAGGCAAGGCAGGGCAGGACAGGGGAAACTAGAGGAGGTAAGTTAGGGCAGGGCAGGGCATGGCAGGGCAGGGCCAGGCAGGGCAAGGTAGAGCATTGCTGGGCAAAATAGTGCAGGGCAGGGCAGGGCAGGACTGGGCAAACAGTGCTGGGCTAGGCAGGGCAGGGCAAGGCAGGGCAGAGCAGGGCTGGGCTAGGCAAGGCAGGGCAGGGCTGGGCAAGGCAGGGCAGAGCAGGGTAAGGCAGGGCAGGGCAGGGCAAGGCAGGGCAGGGCATGGCAAGGCAGGGCAGGGCAGGGCTGGGCAGGGGAGAGCAAAGCAGAGCAGGGCACAGTAGGGCCGGGCAAGGAACGGCAGTGTAGACGATGGAGATTGGGAATCAATACAGCTGACCAATGTGATCGAGTATTGTTCCTTTATTGTTCCAGTGTTGCAAGCCTATGGTGCAGGCCTGAGGTGCAGGCCTATGGAGTAGGCCTGTAGTGCAAGTATAGCACGGTAAAGTGTAGAAGAAACAGGAGACAGGAAAGGCAGAAGGGCGTAGCAAGGCAACTGCTACAACTTCTATAAACTCGGAGTGCCCTGTTGGCATAGCTCCATTGGTTCCCTATGAGTCACCACACATTGCACTATTACAGATTATTGGTCCAACTACTAATGACACAACGAGGTTGTTGATGCAGGTGCATGTCCTGTTGTCCCAAGATAACTGTCCATGTTTATAGCTACCTGTGGTGGGTTGGAAGGGTAAGGCCAAGAAGCCTCCTCCCTTCCCCCTTGTAAGGTAAAAGGGAAAAAAAATTGAAGGGAAAGGAAAAAAAAAACTCACAAGCTGAATTAGCAAGGCAGTGGAGCTATATTTACAAAGCAGTGTAGGATTTGCAGGGGAATATTTACAAATTTACAATATCTACAATATATACAAAGATATACAATAAAGTAACACAGAAATGAGAGTTCCCCCCTCGGCTGAGGGGGGGTTTCACACCTCCGCTCTCCCCTCTTTCCCCCTTTCCCCAGAGTGGGATAGAAAGAGAGAGAAAAGAGAGAAAAAAAAAATGTTAGAAGCAGTTCATGTTAATTGGAAGGGAGTTAATACCGGCCTTTATCTGGTCTTCAAGGCCGAGGCCTTGGCAGAAAGCCCAGCACAGAGAGAGAGCTGCAGCACGAAGAAGAGGCGGAAGCAAGACTGACAGAGAAGTGCTGGAAATGCCCAGTTCACTCCCAGTTCAGAAGGTGCTTCCTCCCACTTCACCAATGAAACTAGTTTAGATTATTCTTTCCGTTTACCAACTTCCGTCCACCATATTCCCTTTCTTAAGGGGACAACGTCAACCGGCCACACTACCAGTGTCTTGTTTTAGTTCCATGCTGCAGGCACAGCACTGTTTTACTCCACTGCTAGCTGACTCTGCATTTATGCTGAGCATGGCCTACCGCCATGTCAGGCTCTAGGACTGCACTGCCAGATTGCTCACACTGCTTGTCGCTGACATTGCCACACGGCAGGGCAAGGCAGGGCAGGGCAGAGTAAGGCACAGCAGGGTAGGGCAAGGCAGGGCAGGGCAGGGTAGGGCAAGGCAGGGGATAGCAGGGCATGGCAAGACAGGGTGGGGCAGGGCTGGGCACGGGAGAGCAAGGTAGGGCAGGGCAGGGCTCTGAAGGCAAGGCAGGGCAGGGCAAGGCAGGGCAGGGCAAGGCAGGACTGGGCAAGGAAGTGCAAGGCACGGTAGGGCAGCGAAAGACAGGGCAAGGAAGGGCAGGGCAGGGCCTGAGAAGGCAGGGAAAGGTAGGGCAGGGGAAGGCAGTGCAGGGTAGGGCAGGGCCGGGCACACCAGGGCAAGGAAGTGCAGGGCAAGGCATGGCAGTGCAGGGCAGGGTTGGGCAGGATTGGGCAGGGCAACGCAGGAGAGGGCAGGGCAGGGCAAGGCAGGGCAGGGCAGGACTGGGGAAGGCAGGGCAAGGCAGGGCAGGGGAAGGCAGGGCAGGACAGGGCAGGGGAAGGCAGGTCTGGGGAAGGAAGGGCACCACAGGGCAGGGGAAGGCTAGGCAGGGCAAAGCAGGGGAAGGGAAGGCAGGGGAGGGTAGGGCAGGGCAGGGCAGAGCAGGGCAGGGCTGGGCAGGGGAGAGCAAATCAGAGAAGGGCAGGGCAGGGCAGGGCATGGAAGGGCAGGACAAGGAAGGGCAGGGCAAGGCAGGGCAGGGCAGGGCAAGGCAGGGCAGGGCAAGACAGGGCAGGGAATGGTTGGGCAGGGAAAAGCAGGGCAAGGCAGGGCAGGGCAGAGCAGGGCAGTGCAAGGAAGGGCAGGACAAGGCAGGGTAGGGCAAGGCAGGATAGTGGAGGGCAGAGCAGGGCAGGGCAGAGGAAGAGCAAGGCAGGGCAGGGCAGGGCAGGGAAGGGCAGGGAAGGGAAGGGCAGGGCAAGGCAGTGTGAGGCAGAGCAGGGCAAGGCAAGGCAGGACAGGGCAGGGCAGGGCAAGGCAAGACTGGCCAGGGTAGGGCAAGACAGGGCATGGCAGGGTAGGGGAAGGCAGGGCAGAGGAAGGCAGGGCAAGGGAAGGCAGGACAGGGATGGGCAGGGGAGGTCAGGGCAGGGGAAGAAAGGGCAGAGGAAGACAGGGCAGGGCATGGCAAAGCAAGACAGGACAAGGGAGGGCAGGGCAGGGCAAGGCAGGGCAGGGCAGGGTAAGGCAGGGAAGGGCACAGCAGGGCGGAGAAGGCAGGGCAGGGCAAGGAAGGGCAAGGCAGGGCAGGGCAGTGTAAGTCAGGGAAGGGCACAGCAGGGCAGAGAAGGCAGGGCAGGACAAGGCAGGCAGGGAAGGGCAAGGCAGGTTAGGGCAAGGCAAGGCAGGGCAGGGCAGGGCAGGGCAGTGCAAGGCAGGGCAGGGCAGGGCAGGGTAGTGCAATGCAGAGCAGGGCAGGGCAGGGCAAGGCTGGGCCAGGCTGTGGAGAGCAGGGCAAGGCAGGGCACGGAGGGAAGGGTTGGGCAAGGCAGGGCTGGGCAGTGGAGAGAAGGGCAATGCATGGCATGGGACTGCAAGGCAGGGCAAGGCAGGGCAAGGCAGGGCAGGGCAGTGTAAGTCAGGGTAGGGCACAGCAGGGCAAAGGAGGCAGGGCAGGGCAGGACAAGGCAAGGCAGGGCAGGGCAGGGTAAGGCAGGGAAGGGCACAGCAGGGCAGAGAAGGCAGGGCAGGGCAAGGAAGGGCAAGGCAGGGCAGGGCAGTGTAAGTCAGGGTAGGGCACAGCAGGGCAGAGAAGGCAGGGCAGGGCAGGGCAGGGGAAGGCAGGGCAGGACAAGGCAGGCAGGGAAGGGCAAGGCAGGTTAGGGCAAGGCAAGGCAGGGCAGGGCAGGGCAGGGCAGTGCAAGGCAGGGCAGGGCAGGGCAACGCAGGGTAGGGCAACGCAGGGTAGGGCAAGGCAGGGCAAGGCAGGACCGGGCAAAGCAGGACCAGGCAAGGCAGGGCAGGCCAGGGCAAGGTATGGCAGGGCAGGGTAAGGCAGAGTATGGCAAGCTAGGTCAGGGCAACATGGGGCAGGGCAAGTCAGGGCAGGGCAAGGCAGGACAGGGCAAGGTTAGGCAGGGCAGGGCAAGAAAGAGCCGGGAAGAGCAGGGCAGGGCAGGGAAGAGCAGGGCAACACAGGACAGGGCAGGGCAAGGCAGGGCAGGGCAGGGTAAGGCAGGGCAGGGAAGGAGAAGGCAGGGCAGGGCAGGGCAGGGTAAGGCAGGGCACAGCAAGGCAGTTGAGGGCTGGGCAAGGCAGGGCAGGGGACTGCAAGGCAGGGCAAGGTAGGGCAGGGCAAGGCAGGACAGGGCAGGGTAAGGCACGGCAGGGCAGAGCAGAGTTGGCCATGGCAGGGGAGAGCAGGGCAAGGCAAGGCAGGGCAGTGCAGGGCAGGGAAAGGGAAGGCAGGGCAAGGCAGGGCAGTGCAAGGAAGGGCAGGGCAAGGCAGGGTAGGGCAAGGCAGGATAGTGGAGGGCAGAGCAGGGCAGGGCAGGGCAGGGCAGGGCAGGGCAGGGCAAAGCAGGGTAGGGTAGGGCAGGGTAGGGCAGGGCAGGGCAAGGCAGTGCAATGCAGAGCAGGGTAAGGCAGGGCCGGGCAGTGGAGAGCAGGGTTGGGCAAGGCACAGCAAGGCAGTTGAGGGCTGGGCAAGGCAGGGCAGGGTAGGGCAAGGCAGGGCAGGGGACTGCAAAGAAGGGCAAGGTAGGGCAGGTCAAGGTAGGGCAGGGCAAGGCAGGGTAAGACAGGGCAGGGCAGGGTAAGTCAGGGTAGGGCACAGCAGGGCAAAGGCAGGGCAAGGCAGGGCAGGGCAGGGCAGGGCAGGGCATGGTTGGCCATGGCAGGGGAGAGCAGGGCAAGGAAAGGTAGGGCAGGGAAATGGAAGGCAGGGCAGGGCAAGGCAGGGCAGGGCAGGGCAAGGCAGGGCACGGCAAGGCAAGGCAGGGGAAAGCAGGACAAGGCTGGGCAAGGCATGGCAATACAGGGCAGGGCATGCCAGGGCATGCCAGGGCAAGGCAGGGCAGGGTAGGGCAGGGCAGGATAGGGCAGAACAGTGCAAGGCAAGGCAGGGCAGAGTAGGGCAGGGCATGATAGGGCAGAATGGTGCAAGGCAAGGCAAGGCAGAGCAAGGCAGAGGAAGGCAGGGCAAGAGAGGGCAGGGTAGGGCAGGGCAAGGTAGAGCAGCGTAGGGCAAGGCAGGGCAGGGCAGGGCTGGGCAGGGTAGGCCAGGGCAAGGCAGAACAAGGGCGGAAAGAGCTAAGCAGGGGAAGTCTGGGCAAGTCATGGAAGGGCAGGACAGTGCAAGGAAGGGCAGGGCAAGGCAGGGCAGGGTAGGGCAGGGCAGGATAGGGCAGAACAGTGCAAGGCAAGGCAAGGCAGAGCAAGGCAGAGGAAGGCAGGGCAAGAGAGGGCAGGGTAGGGCAGGGCAAGGTAGAGCAGCGTAGGGCAAGGCAGGGCAGGGCAGGGCAGGGCAGGGCAAGGCAGGGCAGGGCAGGGCAGGGCTGGGCAGGGTAGGGCAGGACAAGGCAGAACAAGGGCAGGAAGAGCTAAGCAGGGGAAGTCTGGGCAAGTCATGGAAGGGCAGGACAGTGCAAGGAAGGGCAGGGCAAGGCAGGGCAGGGTAGGGCAGGGCAGGGAAGGGCAGAGCAGAGCAGGGTGGGCAGGGAAGGGAAGGGCAGAGCAGGGCAAGGCAGGTGAAGCCCCAAAACAGATAGCTTTCGAGAATGTGAAGCAATGAGCACAAACCACATAGAGTAATAAATCAGCTGAGGCCTGGGACACTGTGACAGAAAAAGGAGATAAGTGATAAGGGCTGACGAAGTGAGCATGATTCAGAACCAGAAAGGTCAAACTGACCCTAACAGCCTTGTCCAGTCAGTAAAACTAAGCCAGGCACACCGGGAATTGACCAAATTAGGAAAGGGTTCAAAAGTTCAAGAGAGGAAGACTCATCAAGAGACCCCTGCCCATGATGAAGGCCACCGGATTGACCACCAAGAGGATCCTCAAAAGAGATGTCCCCGCCCACGCTCCGCCTACACCACGCCTCTTATGAATATGTATGCAGAGATATGATTATGTATGTGATCTGATGCAATACCACATCCAAAACTGTATAAAAGACATGCTTTTGTTACGGGAAAGGCAGAAATCCATTTAGTGATTTCTCCAACGCGTTGCTAATAAAATACCTCCTGTCTATCTGACTTAAACTGAGTCTCTTAGGCAGTTATTCTTGCCTTTTGGGGCAAAATTCGGCATCACAGGAAAGGGCCTGGGGGGGCACGGCAAGTTAGGGCAGGGCAGGGTAGCGTATAGGCAGGGCATAACGTAGCTGGGCAAGGCTGGGCAATGCAGGGCATGGCAGGGCAGGGCAGGGAAGGGCAGAGCAATTCAGTGCAGGGCAGGGCTAGTCAGAGCAGGACAAGGCAGGACAGGACAGGGCAGAGCAAGTCAGTGCCAGGCAGGGCATGGCAGGCTAGGGCAAGGCAGGGCAAGTCAGGGCAAGGTAGGGCAGGAGAGGGCAGGGCAGGGCAGGGAAGGGAAGGACCAGGCAAGGCTGGGCAGGGTAGGACAGGGAAGAGCAGGGAATGGCAGGGCAGGGGAAGGTTGGTCAGGGAAGGGCAGGGCAAGGCAGGGCAGGGCAAGGCAGGGAAAGGGAAGGCATGGCAGGGCAAGGCAGTGCAGGGCAGGGCAAGTCAGGGCAGGGCACTGCAAGGCAGAGCAAGGTAGGGCAGGGCAGGGAAAGGCTGGGCACGGAAGAGCAGGGCAAGGCAGGACAGGGCAGGGCAAGGCTGGGCAGGGCAGGGCATGGCATGGCAAATCAGGGCAGGGCAGGGCAACGCAGGGTAGGGTAGGGCAGGATAGGGCAGGGCAGGGCAGGGCAGTGCAATGCAGAGCAGGGCAGGGCAGAGCAGGGCAAGGCAGGGTAGGGCAGTGGAGAGCAGGGTAAGGCAGGGGTGGGCAGGGCAGGGTTGAGCAAGGCAGGGCAGGGGACTGCAAGGCAGGGCAAAGTAAGGCAGGTCAAGGCAGGGTAAGACAGGGCAGGGCAGGGTAAGTCAGGGTAGGGCACAGCAGGGCAAAGAAGGCAAGGCAGGGCAGGGCAGGGGAAGGCAGGGCAGAGCAATGCAGGGCAGGGCACGGTAATGCAGGGCAGGACAGGACAGGGAAAGGGAAGGCTGGGCAGGGCAAGGCAATGCAAGGCAGGGCAGGGCTAGGCAGGGGAAGGCAGAGCAGGGCAGGGCAAGGCAGGGTAGGGCAGGGCAGGGCAAGGCAATGCTGGGCAGGGCAAGGCAAGGCAAGGCAGAGGAAGGCAGGACAAGGCTGGGCAAGGCATGGCAATGTAGGGCAGGGCAGGGCAAGGTAGAGCATGGCGAGGTAGGGCATGTGGCAGGATAGGACAGGACAGTGCAAGGCAAGGCAAGGCAAGACAGAGCAGGGAATGGCAGGGCAGGGCAAGGCAGAGTAAGGCAGGGCAAGAGAGGGCAGGGTAGGACAGGGCAGGGCAGGGCAAAGCAGGGAAAGGCAGGTCAAGGGAGGACACGGCAGGGCAAGGAATGGCAGAGCAGGGCAGGGCTGGGCATGGTAGGGCAGGGCAGGGTAAGGCAGGGCAAGGCAGGGCAGGGCAGGGCAAGGCAGGGGAAAGTAGAGCAGGGCAGGGCAAGGCAGGGTAGGGTAGAGCAGTGCAGGGCAAGGCAAAGCAGGGGAAGGCAGGACAAGGCTGGGCAAGGCATGGCAATGCAGGGCAGGGCACGCCAGGGCAAGGCAGGGCAGGGCAGGATAGGGCAGGACAGTGCAAGGCAAGGCAAGGCAAGACAGAGCAGGGAATGGCAGGGCAGGGCAAGACAGAGAAAGGCAGGGCAAGAGAGGGCAGGGTAGGACAAGGCAGGGCAGGGCAGGGGAAGGCAGGGCAAGGCAAAGCAGGGCAATGCAGGTCAAGGCAGGGCAGGGCAGGGCAAGGAATGGCAGGCAAGGGCAAGTCAAGACAGGGCAGGGCAGGGCAGGGCACGGCAAGGAAGAGCAGAGTAGGGCAAGGCAGGGCAGGGCAGGGCAGGGCAAGGTAAGGCAGGGCAGGGCAGGGAAAGGGCAGGCAGGGCAGGCAGGGCAGGGCAAGGCAGGAGAAGGCAGGGCTAGGCAAGGTAGGGCAGGAGAGGTCAGGGCAGGGCAGGGTAAGACAGGACCGGGCAAGGCTGTTCAGGGAAGGGCAGGGCAAGGCAGGGTAGGGTAGGGCAGGGAAAGGGAAAGGGAAGGCATTGCAGGGCAAGGCAGGGTAGGGTAGGGCAGGGAAAGGGAAGGCATGGCAGGGCAAGGCAGTGCAGGGCAGGTCAAGGCAGGGCAGGGCACTGCAAGGCAGAGCAAGGTAGGGCAGAGCAAGGAAGGGCAGGGCAGGGCAGGGCAGGGAAAGGCAGGGCAGGGAAGGACAAGACAGGGTAGGGCAGGGCAAGGCAGGGCAGGGCAAGGCAGGGCAGGGAAAGGCAAGGCACGGCAGGGCAAGGCAGGTTAGGGCTAGGCAGTGCAGTGCAAGGCGGAGCAAGGCATGGTAGGGCAGGGCAGGGTAGGGCAGGGCAGGGCAAAGCAGGGTAGGGTAGGGCAGGGTAGGGAAGGGCAGGGCAGGGCAGAGCAGTGCAATGCAGAGCAGGGCAGTGCAGAGCAGGGTAGGGTAGGCTAGGATAGGGCAGGGCAGAGCAGTGCAATGCAGAGCAGGGCAGTGCAGAGCAGGGCAAAGCAGGGCAGGACAGGGAACGGCAGAGCAATTCAGTGCAGGGCAGGGCTAGGCAGGGCAGGGCAGGATAGGGCAGGATGGTGCAAGGCAAAGCAAGGCAAGGCAGAGCAGTGAATGGCAGGGCAGGGCAAGGCAGAGGAGGGCAGGGCAAGAGAGGGCAGGGTAGGACAAGACAGGGCAGGGCAAGGGAATGCACGGCAAGGCAAGGCAGTGCAGGGCAGTGCAGGGCAAGCAGGTCAAGGCAGGACAGAGTAGGGCAAGTCAAGGCAGGGCAAGGCACAGCAAGGCAGTAGAGGGCTGAGCAAGGCAGGGCAGGGTAGGGCAAGACAGGGCAGGGTACTGCAAGGCGGGGCAAGGTAGGGCGGGGCAAGGCAGAGTAAGACAGGGCAGGGCAGGATAAGTCAGGGTAGGGCACAGCAGGGCAAAGAAGGCAGGGCAGGGCAGGGCAGGGCAGGGTTGGCCATGGCAGGGGAGAGCAGGGCAAGGAAAAGCAGGGCAGGGCAGGGCAGGAAAAGGGAAGGCAGGGCAGGGCAAGGTAGGGCAAGGCAGGGCAGGGCAGGGCAAGGCAAGGCAGGGCAGGCTAGGGCAAGGTATGGCAGGGCAGGGTAAGGCAGGGTAGGGCAACCCAGGGCAGGGCAATGTGGGGCATGGCAAGGCAGGGCAGGGCAAGGTTGGGCAGGGCAGGGCAGGGACAGGCTGGGCAGGGAAAATCAGGGTAAGGCAGGACAGGGCATGGCAAGGTTGGGCAGGGCAGGGCAAGCCTGGGCAGGGCAAGGCAGGGCAGAGCAGGGTAGGGCAAGACAGGGTAGGGCAGTGCAGGGCAAGGCAAGGCACGACAGGGCAAGGCAAGGCACGGCAGGGCAAGGCAAGGCAAGGCAGCGAAAGGCAGGACAAGGCTGGGCAAGGCATGGCAAAGCAGGGCAGGGCATGGCAGGGTAAGGCAGGGCAGGGTAAGACAGGGCAGGGTAGGGCAGTGTAAGGCAGGGCAGGGCAAGGCAGGGCAGGGAAGGGCAGGGTAAGGCAGGGCAGGGCAGGGTAAGGCAGGGCAGGGCAGGGCAAGGCTGGGCCGGGCAGTGGAGAGAAGGGCAAGGCAGGGAAGGAAGTGCAGGGTTGGGCAAGGCACAGCAAGGCAGTTGAGGGCTGGGCAAGGCAAGGGAAGGGTAGGGCAAGGCAGGGCAGGGGACTGCAAAGAAGGGCAAGGTAGGGCAGGGCAAGGCAGGGTAAGATAGGGCAGGGCAGGATAAGTCAGGGTAGGTCACAGCAGGGCAAAGAAGGCAGGGCAGGGCAGGGCAGGGGAAGGCAGGGCAGGGCAAGGCAGGGCAGGGCAGGGCAAGGCAGGGCTGGGCAGGGCAGGGCAAGGCAGTGCAGGGCAGGGCAAGGCAGGGCTGGGCAGGGCAGGGCAAGGCAAGGCAGGCGAAAGCAGGACAAGGCTGGGCAAGGCAGGGCAAGCGGGGGCAGAGAAGGGAAGGGCAGGGAAGGGAAGGACAGGGAAGGGAAGGGCATGGTAAGGCAGGAAAGGGAAGGGCATGGTAAGGCAGGGAAGGGAAGGTGTGGTGGGTTAATGCCTTTTTCTGAAAACAAAAGAAGAAAGCAGGGGGAGGGCTTGCAGGTACTTTACCCTCCCTGCAGGGCGTTTCCCCCCTGGGAAAGCTGAGTCTGTTCCACTGCCCCCCTCCCTGCCCAGCTAGGGTATAAAAAGCAGGACATCATAGCTGTTGGATCTCCTTTTTGGATCCTGCCACTGCTGGATGAGAGCTACTGCAGCTGCCCTCCTGCTCCTCAGCCACGTGGCCGGACCTGATCCTTTTCCCTGCTGCCTCTGCACCTCCTCAGAGAAAGACTGGTTTTGTATTATTTTTTTCTGTCCCACTCCTTCTTGTTCCTTGCCCTTGTGAACCTTTTTTTTTTTTTTCCCTGTTATTGTTATGTATATAATTTGAAGTAAAAAATTTATTTGCCTCTCTACTTCCAAGCTGACTCCAGATTGTTGCTTAGTGGATTTGCTCCTTACCCTTTTTTTTTCCTCCTCTCCCTGTTTGGAGGGAGGAGGTGGGGGGGAGTGGGGAAGAGATTCTCAGCCTTTTCCCCATTTGAGCTTTTAACTCTCAGTTAAGGCTCAAACCACTACAATTTTTGGCGCCTCCAACATGGGGTTTGGAAATTGATCTTGTATTGGGAAAGCAATACTTTTTTTTCTGAAAAAGGAGCTAGAAGTAGAAATGGCAATTTTAAAGAACCTGATGGTCCAAGCCTTTGCATGGGCTTTTGGCTGGATCTTTTGGACCCACATCTACAAATTAATAACTTACCATGTGGTGTGGTTAATGATAGAGATGCTGATCAAGTGGATAAAAACTTTACCAATTAAGTTAGGCATGTATCTCTTGAATTCATTGAATTTCACTGTCAGTGGTAACTTTTCTAACATAGGAAACTTTCCTGAAGCAAGTTATGAAACCAATGGTGTAGATAAAAGTGCCTGTGATGGAAAATTGCTCTACATTGCAATATGCTCCATATGCCTAAATGTAATCCTTATAGTGGCATTTGCTGGGACCATGTTGGGTGGAGGACTAGCTAACCCATTAAGAGCTGTTTGGAGGGTGATAACACACTCCTTTGTGCTCTTTAATGACTGGGGGCGTGTCTGCTGTGGGCATTGTAAGCACTCTGTAGACACAAAGAGGGTGGGGTCGGGTTGTAATGACTGTGCCAGTTCTCAGCCTGAGCCCCAGGCACAAGCGTTTGACCCACCACCAGCAGTCCCACAGTGGACCCCTGATGCTCCTGCCAATGCAGTCTCTCTAGCACCGGTCACCACACGCAGGAAAAGAAATCAAAAATCATCGCCAAGCACAGATGGTGAGGAAGGAACCTCAGCAGGCCCCAGCACCTCACAGAACCCAGTGGTGGATGAAGATGATTCAGACCAGGAAATAACTGTTACATCGCTGCCCAGAAAGGAACTAAGGCAAACTCGTCTGGACTACGCAAAGAAAGAGGGTGAGCCAATACTAAGATGGGCCCTGAGATGCTGGGACGAGGGGGTGGACACAGTGGACCTGGATAAGAGGGAGGCGAAGCTCCCTGACTCGTGATGCTGGTCTGGACAAAGAGTTAGCCAAACTTGATGGAATACACACTCTCTGGGCCCGGATTCTGAACGCCATCAAGAGCCGGTACCGCTCAAGAGATGACCTGCCCTGGGCCCCAGTTAGATGGACAACTATGGAACAGGGCATTCGGTATCTGAGGCAGATGGCCATGATGGAAATAATTTATGGGGATGGCCAGCTCCCTTTGGACCCAGATGAGGTGCCCATGAGACGGCCCTTCGTAAAGAAACTCACCCAGGGTGCTCCTCAGAAATATGCTCACACATTAGGAGGGATACTCTTGACTGGACAGGATGGAAGTCCTAAAACTGTCTGTGAGTTTGCCAATGATTTAAGGGAATATGAGGACAGCGTAAATCAGAAACCCCTGATCTCAGCCATAGAAACTATGGCTAAAGACATTGTCAAAGAGATCAAGACCTCCATGTCTGAACTGAAAAAGGGGAGCGATGCCTCCTTTTCCCCTTCTCCTTCAGAATGGGTCCAGGTTTCGGCAATCAGGAATAGGCGACCTTCCCCTAGGAGATCACCCCAAGCCAATCGGGGAATGTCAAGGGGGTCTCTGTGGAGGTTCCTCTGTGACCATGGAGAGGACATGGACACCTGGCATGGCCAACCCACCTCTGCCTTCTGGAACAGGGTGCGGGAACTGCAAGGTGGGCACCACGGGGATAACTCATCCAGGAGAAGAGCTGCCCCAGTTTCCTGGAGTGGTCCCTCTCACTCAAGAGACCCTTCCCCTAGTAACACAGGACCGTGTGACAAGTGTGGACATTGCCGCCAGCATTAGAGGTGCCCTACCTCCAGCCAGGTGGAGGCCAGGGATAACAGAGTATACTGGGATGTGTACGTGAAATGGCCTGGCACTTCAGAAGCCCTGAAGTACCGAGCTTTGCTGGACACAGGGGCCCAATGCACCCTGATACCATCGGGGTACAAAGGGGCTGAGTCCATAAGCATTCAAGGAGTCACAGGAGGCTCACAAGACTTGACTGTACTGCAAGCTGAGATAAGCTTGACCAGGAATGGATGGGGAAAGCACGACATAGTGACTGGTCCAGATGCACCTTGCATTCTTGGCATTGACTTTCTGTGGGAGGGATGCTTCAAGGACCCTAGGGGGCACAAGTGGGCATTTGGGGTGGCAGCTGTGGAGACTGCAGGCAAAGAACAGCTGTCCACCATGCCCGAGCTTTCAGATGACCCCTCCGTAGTGGGCAGCCATAAGGTGCAGGATTTGAAGTTACCTATTGCCTCTCGCATAGTACATCGCAGGCAATACAGGACCAACAGAGACTCTCTACACCCCATACACCAACTGATTCAATGACTGGAGAGCCAGAGGGTGATCAGCAAGGCTCACTCCCCCTTCAACAGCCCGATATGGCCAGTGCGGAAGGCAAATGGGGAATGGAGACCGACTGCGGACTACCATGGCCTGAATGAAGTGACTCCTTGTAGTGGTTTGAGCCTTAGCTGAGAGTTAAAAGCTCAAATGGGAAAAGGCTGAGAATCTCTTCCCCACTCCCCCCCCACCTCCTCCCTTCAAACAGGGAGAGGAGGAAAAAAAAGGGGTAAGGAGCAAATCCACTAAGCAACAATCTGGAGTCAGCTTGGAAGTAGAGAGGCAAATAATTTTTTTCTTCAAATTTTATATATATATATAACAATAACAGGGAAAAACAAGGTTCACAAGGGCAAGGAACACGAATGGATGGGAGTGGGACAGAAAAAAAAATAATACAAAACCAGTCTTTCTCTGAGGAGGTGCGGAGGCAGCAGGGAAAAGGATCAGGTCCGGCCACGTGGCTGAGGAGCAGGAGGGCAGCTGCAGTAGCTCTCATCCAGCAGAGGCAGGAGCCAAAAAGGAGATCCAACTGCTATGATGTCCTGCTTTTTATACCCTAGCTGGGCAGGGAGGGGGAAATGGAACAGACTCAGCTTTCCCAGGGGGGAAACGCCCTTCAGGGAGTGTAAAGTACTCGCAAGCCCTCCACCCTGCTTTCTTCTTTTGTTTTCAGAAAGAGGCGTTAACCCACCACACTCCTCCAATCAGCGCTGCTGTGCCGGACATGCTGGAGCTCCAGTATGAGCTGGAATCAAAGGCGGCCAAGTGGTATGCCACAATTGACATTGCTAATGCCTTTTTCTTCATTCCCATTGCAGAAGAATGCCGGCCACAGTTTGCTTTCACCTGGAGGGGAGTACAGTATCAATGGAATCGGTTACCTCAGGGCTGGGTCCATAGCTCAACCATCTGCCATGAGGTGATACAGACTGCCTTGGAGAAAGGTGGAGCTCCTGAGCATCTGCAGTTCATTGATGACATCATTGCATGGGGTGAGACAGCAGAGGAAGTTTACCAGAAGGGTAAGAGGATAATTGACATCCTGCTGGAGGCTGGCTTTGCCATCAAGAGAAGCAAGGTGAAAGGGCCTGCCAGGGAGATCCAGTTCCTGGGTGTTCAATGGCAGGATGGCCGTCGCCACATCCCTCAGGAGGTGGTGAACAGGGTAGCCACTATGGTGCAGCCCACGAACAAGAAAGAGACACAGTCATTTTTGGGGCTTGTGGGCTTCTGGAAAATGCACATTCCCGGGTACAGTCAAATTGTGAAGCCTCTCTTCCATGTAACAAGGAAGAAAAATGATTTTGTGTGGGGACCTGAGCAGCAGGTGGCGTTTGACCAGATCAAACGAGAGGTGGTCCATGCTATGGCTCTGGGACCTGTTTGAACTGGGCCAGAGATCAAGAATGTGCTGTACACTGCGGCTGGTGAGAATGGTCCTACATGGAGCTTGTGGCAGAAGGCTCCTGGTGAAACCAGGGGCAGGCCCCTAGGTTTCTGGAGTAAGGGGTACAAAGGCTCTGAGTCCAACTACACCACGACAGAGAAGGAAATCCTAGCTGCCTATGAGGGCGTCCGGGCTGCCTCTGAGGTAATTGGGACTGAATCACCTCTATTTCTAGCTCCGAGACTTCCAGTCCTGACCTGGATGTTCAAAGGGAGAGGCTCAACCCCACATCATGCCACAGATGCCACCTGGAGTAAGTGGATGGCCCTGATAACTCAGCGAGCTCAGATGGGGAACTTCGAACACCCTGGCATTGTGGAAGTGATCACCAACTGGCCAGAGGGTGCTGACTTTGGAATGCCACCAGAGCAGACAGTGACCCGTGCTGAGGAGGCTCCCCCATATAACGATCTCCCTGACAACGAGAAGGGCTATGCTCTATTTACAGATGGGTCCTGCCGGCTTGTAGGAAGCAAGCGGAGATGGAAGGCAGCTGTCTGGAGCCCAACAAGGCAAGTGGCAGAAGCAAGGGATGGAGAAGGTGAACCCAGTCAGTACGCAGAGGTAAAAGCTGTCCAGCTGGCCCTGGATATAGCAGAACAAGAGAACTGGCCAGTGCTGTACCTCTACACTGACTCCTGGATGGTAGCCAATGCCTTGTGGGGGTGGCTGAAGGAATGGAGGAGGAACGGGTGGCAGAGAAAAGGGAAGCCTGTTTGGGCCACTGACCTGTGGCAAGACATCGCTGCCCGCCTGGACAGGCTGCCAACCAAGGTACGGCACATCAATGCACACATCCCCAAGAGCAGAGCCACAGAGGAGCACAAGCACAACCACCAAGCAGACCTGGCTGCTAAGATCTCCCAAATAGACTTGGACTGGGAACACAAGGGTGAGCTGTTCTTAGCTCACTGGGCCCAGGACACTTCTGGCCACCAAGGGAGAGATGCCACATACCAGTGGGCTTGGGACAGATCCGTGGACATCTCTATGGAGGCCATCTCACAGGCCATCCATGAGTGTGACATCTGTGCTGCCATCAAGCAGGCCAAGCGCATGAAGCCTCTGTGGTATGGGGGGAGATGGTCAAAATATAAATATGGAAAGGCCTGGCAGATCGACTCCATCACCCTTCCTCGGTCTCACAGTGGCAAGCAGTATGTACTGACCATGGTGGAGGCAAGTACAGGGTGGCTGGAGACCTATCCAGTTCCTCATGCCACTGCTCGCAACACCATCCTGGGCCTAGAGAGACATATCCTGTGGAGACACGGCACCCCCGGGAGGATTGAATCAGACAATGGAACCCACTTCAGGAACCATCTCATAAGGGACTGGGCAAAGGAACATGGGATTGAGTGGATTTACCACATCCCATACCATGCACCAGCTGCAGGGAAGGTCGAGCGCTACAATGGCTTGCTAAAGACCACCCTAAAAGCCATGGCGGGTGGAACCTTCAGGAACTGGGAAAAGCACCTAGCTCAAGCCACTTGGTTAGTGACCAGCAGAGGATCTGTGAACCAAGCTGGTCCTGCCCAGTCCAACCTGCTGCAAACAGTGGATGGAGATGGAGTTCCTGTGATTGCTGAGAAGAATCTGCTGGGGAAGTCAGTGTGGGTTTTCCCTGCTGCTGGTGGGGGCAAACCAACCCGAGGGGTGGTCTTGGCTGAGGGGCCTGGTCACAGGTACTGGGTCATGTTAGAAACTGGGGACATTCAGTGTATCCCACAGCAGAATGTGACTCTGGCTGAGAGGGGATGAACTCTACAGAAGGGCATGGTAAGGCAGGGCAGGGCAGGGCAGGGCAGGGAAGGGCAGAGCAATTCAGTGCAGGGCAGGGCAAGGCAGGATAGTGGAGGGCAGGGCAGGGCAGGGCAAGGCAGGATAGTGGAGGGCAGGGCAGGGCAGGGCAGAGGAAGGGCAAGGCAGGGCAGGGGAGGGCAGGGCAGACCAAGGGAGGGCAAGGCAGGGCTGGTCAGGGCAGGGTAAGGCTGGGCAGGGTAAGGCAGGGCAGGGCAGGGGAAGGCAGGGCAGGGTAAGGCAGGGCAGGGCAGTGCAGGGCAGGGTTGGCCATGGCAGGGGAGAGCAGGGCAAGTTAAGACAGGGCAGGGCAAGGCAGGAAAAGGGAAGGAAGGGCAGGGCAAGGCAGTGCAGGGATGTCAAGTCAGGGCGGGGCGGGGCAGGGCAGGGCAATGCTGGGCCGGGCAAGGCAAGGCAGAGCAAGGAAGGGCCTTGCAGGGCAGTGCAAAGAAGGGCTGGGCAAGGCAGGGCAGGGCAAGGCAGGATAGTGGAGGGCAGGGCAGGGCAGGGCAGAGGAAGGGCAAGGCAGGGCAGAGGAGGGGAGGGCAGAGCAAGGAAGGGTAAGGCAGGGCAGGGCAGGGAAGGGCAGAGCAATTCAGTGCAGGGCAGGGCTAGGCAGGGCAGGGCAAGGCAGGACAGGGCAGGGCAGAGTAAGTCAGTGCCAGGCAGGACATGTCAGGGTACGGCAAGGCAGGGCAAGTCAGGGCAGGAGAGGGCAGGGCAGGGCAGGGCAAAGCAAGACCGGGCAAGGCTGGGCAGGGTAGGACAGGGAAGAGCAGGGAATGGCAGGGCAGGGGAAGTTTGGTCAGGGAAGGGCAGGGCAAGGCAGGGCAGGGCAGGGCAAGGTATGGCAGGGCAGGGTAAGGCAGGGTAGGGCAACCCAGGGCAGGGCAATGTGGGGCAGGGCAAGTCAGGGCAGGGCAAGACAAGGCACAGCAGGGCAAGGCAGGATTGGGCAAGGCATTGCAGGGCAAGGCAGGGCAAGGCATGGCAGGGCAGGGCTAGGTATGGCAGGGCAGGGTAAGGCAGAGTAGGGCAAGCTAGGGCAGGGCAACGTGGGGCAGGGCAAGTCAGGGCAGGGCAAGGCAGGACAGGGCAAGGTTGGGCAGGGCAGGGCAGGGAAGAGCAGGGCAAGGCAGGGTAGGGCAGGGCAGGGCAAGACAGGGCAGGGCAGGGCAAGGCACAGCAGGGCAAGGCAGGATTGGGCAAGGCATTGCAGGGCAAGGCAGGGCAAGGCATGGCAGGGCAGGGCTAGGTATGGCAGGGCAGGGTAAGGCAGGGTAGGGCAAGGCAGGGCAAGGCATGGCAGGGCAGGGCAAGTCAGGGCAGGGCAAGGCAAGGCACAGCAGGGCAAGGCAGGATTGGGCAAGGCATTGCAGTGCAAGGCAGGGCAAGGCATGGCAGGGCAGGGCTAGGTATGGCAGGGCAGGGTAAGGCAGAGTAGGGCAAGTTAGGGCAGGGCAACGTGGGGCAGGGCAAGTCAGGGCAGGGCAAGGTAGGACAGGGCAAGGTTGGGCAAGGCACAGCAAGGGAGTTGAGGGCTGGGCAAGGCAGGGTAGGGCAGGGCAGGGCAAGGCAGGGTAGGGTAGGGTAGGGCAGGGCAGGTCAGGGCAGTGCAATGCAGAGCAGGGCAGTGTAGAGCACGGCAAGGCAGGGCCGGGCAGTGGAGAGCAGGGCAAGGCAGGGCAGGCAGGCCAGGGTTGGGCAAGGCACAGCAAGGGAGTTGAGGGCTGGGCAAGGCAGGGCAGGCAGGGCAGGGTTGGGCAAGGCACAGCAAGGGAGTTGAGGGCTGGGCAAGGCAGGGCAGGGTAGGGCAAGGCAGGGCAAGGTAGGGCAGGGAAAGGCAGGGTAAGACAGGGCAGGTTAAGGCAGGGCAGAGCAGGGCAGGGTAGGCCATGGCAGGGGAGAGCAGAGCAAGGTAAGACAGGGCAGGGAAAGGCAGGGAAAGGGAAGGCAGGGCAGGGCAAGGCAGTGCAGGGCAGTCAAGGCAGGAGAAGGCAGGGCAGGGCAAGGCAATGCTGGGCAGGGCAAGGCAAGGCAAGGCAGGGGAAGGCAGGACAAGGTTGGGCAAGGCATGGCAATGCAGGGCAGGGCAGGGAAGGGCAGGGCAAGGCAGGGCAAGAGAGGGCAGGGCAGGGCAGGGTAAGGCAGGGCAAGGCACAGCAGGGCAAGGCAGGTTTGGGCAAGGCAGTGCAGTGCAAGATGGGGTAAGGCATGGCAGGCCAGGGCAAGGCAGGACCAGGCAGGGCTCGGCAGGGTAGGACAGGGAAGAGCAAGGAAAGGCAGGGCAGGGCAAGGCTGGTCAGGGAAGGGCAGGGCAAGGCAGGGTAGGGTATGGTAGGGAAAGGGAAGGCATGAAAGGGCAAGGCAGTGCAGAGCAGGGCAAGGCAGGGCAGGGCACTGCAAGGCAGGGCAAGGAAGGGCAAGGCAGGGCAGGGCAGAGCAAGGCAGGGCAAGGAAGGGCAAGGCAGGGCAGGGCAGGGCAGGGCAGGGCAAGACAGGGTAGAGTAGGGCAGGGAAAGGTTGGGCAGGGCAGGGCAAGGCAAGGAAAGGGAAGGCATGGCAGGGCATGGCAGGGCAAGGCAGGGCAGGGCAGGGCAAGGCAGGGCAGGGCAAGGCAGGGCAGGGCAGAGCTGGTAAGGCAGGTCAGGGCAAGGCAAGACAGAGCAAGAGAAGACAGGGCTGGGCAGGGCAGTTCATGGCAGGGCAGGGCAGGACAAAGCAAGGCAGGGCAGGGAAAGGTAGGGTAGGATAGCACGAGGCAGGGCAGGGTAGGGCAGGGCAAGGCAAGGCAGGGCAAGGCAGGGCAAGGCAGGGCAGGGCAGGGCAAGGCAGGGAAAGGTTGGGCAAGGCAAGGTAGGGCAGGACAGGGCAAGGCAGTGCAGAGCAGGGCAGGGCAGGGCAGGGCAGGGTAGTGCTGGGCAGGGCAAGGCAGGGAAGGGCAGGGCAGGACAGGGCAGGGCAGGGTAGGGCAGGGCAGGACAGGATAGGGCAGGACATTGCCAGGTAGGGCAAGGCAAGGCAGAGCAGGGAATGGCATCTCAGGGCAAGGCAGGACAGAGCAGGGGACGGCAAGGCAGGGCAGGGCAGAAAAGGGCAAGGCAAGGCAGGGTAAGGTAGAGCAGGGGAATGCAGGGCAGGGCAGGGTAGGGCAGGGCAGGATACGGCAGGGCAGTGCAGATCAAGGTAGTGTAGGGTAGGACAAGTCAGGACAGGGCAGGGCAGGGCAGAGCAAGGCTGGGCAGGGCAGGGCAGGGCTGGGCAGGGCAAGGCAGGGCAGGGCAGGCAGGATAGTGGAGGGCAGGGCTTGGCAGGACAGGACAGAGGAAGGGCAAGGCAGGACATGGGAGGGGAGGGCAGAGCAAGGGAGGGCAAGGCACAGCAGGGCAGGGAAGGTTTGGGCAGGGCAGGGAAGGGCAGGGCAGGGCAAGGCAGGGCAAGGCAGGGCAGGGCAAGGCAGGGCAAGGCAGGGCAGGGCAGGTCAAGGCAGGGTAGGGTAGGGTAGGGCAGGGCAGGTCAGGGCAGTGCAATGCAGAGCAGGACAGTGCAGAGCACGGCAAGGCAGGGCCGGGCAGTGGAGAGCAGGGCAAGGCAGGGCAGGCAGGGCAGGGTAGGGCAAGGCAGGGCAGGGGACTGCAAGGCAGGGCAAGGTAGGGCAGGGAAAGGCAGGGTAAGGCAGAGCAGGGCAGGGCAGGGCAGGGAAAGAGAAGGCAGGGCAGGGCAAGGCAGTGCTGGGCAGACAAGGCAGGGCAGGGCAGGGCAGGGCAAGGCAGGAGAAGGCAGGGCAGGGCA
Source organism: Melanerpes formicivorus (assembly GCF_026170545.1). NCBI lineage: Eukaryota > Metazoa > Chordata > Aves > Piciformes > Picidae > Melanerpes > Melanerpes formicivorus. The sequence continues at coordinate 19,950,103 of NW_027142366.1, read as the reverse complement.
AGGCAATGCTGGGCAGGGCAAGGCAATGCTGGGCAGGGCAAGGCAAGGCAAGGCAGGGGAAGGCAGGACAAGGTTGGGCAAAGCATGGCAATGCAGGGCAGGGCAGGGCAGGGCAAGGCAGCGCAAGGGAGGGCAGGGCAGGGCAGGGTAAGGCAGGGTAGTGCAGGGCAAGGCACAGCAGGGCAAGGCAGGTTTGGGCAAGGCAGTGCAGTGCAAGACGGGGCAAGGCATGGCAGGCCAGGGCAAGGCAGGACCAGGCAAGGCTTGGCAGGGTAGGACAGGGAAGAGCAGGGAAAGGCAGGGCAGGGCAAAGCTGGTCAGGGAAGGGCAGGGCAAGGCAGGGTAGGGTATGGTAGGGAAAGGGAAGGCATGAAAGGGCAAGGCAGTGCAGAGCAGGGCAAGGCAGGGCAGGGCACTGCAAGGCAGGGCAAGGAAGGGCAAGGCAGGGCAGGGCAGGGCAGGACAAGACAGGGTAGAGTAGGGCAGGGAAAGGGAAGGCAGGGCAGGGCAAGGCAAGGAAAGGGAAGGCATGGCAGGGCAAGGCAGGGCAGGGCAGGGCAGGGCAGAGCTGGGTAAGGCAGGGAAAGGTTGGGCAGGGCAGGGCAGGGCAGAGCAGGGTAGGGCTGGGCAGGGCAAGGCAGGGAAGGGCAGGGCAGGGAACGGCAGGGCTGGACAAGGTAGGGCAAGGCAGGGCAAGGCAGGGCAGGGCAGAAAAGGGCAGGGCAAGGCAGGATAAGGTAGAGCAGGGGAATGCAGGGCAGGATAGGGCAGGGCAGGGTAGGGCAGGGCAGGGTAGGGCAGGGCAGGGCAGGATAGGGCAGGACATTGCAAGGTAGGGCAAGACAAGGCAGAGCAGGGAAAGGTGTGGCAGGGCAGGGCAGGGCAAGGTAAGGCAGGGCAGGGCATGGCAAGGCAGAGCAGGGCAGGGGACAGCAAGGCAGGGCAGGGCAGGGCAGGGCTGGGCAGGCAAGGGCAGGGCAGGGCAGGGCAAGGAAGGGCTGGGCAAGGCAGGGCAGGGAAGGCAGGATAGTGGAGGACAGGGCAGGGCAGGACAGAGGAAGGGCAAGGCAGGGCAGGGGAAGGGAGGGCAGAGCAAGGGAGGGCAAGGCAGGGCAGGGAAGGTTTGATCAGGGCAGGGAAGGGCAGGGCAGGGCAGGGCAAGGCATTGCAAGGTAGGGCAAGGCAAGGCGGAGCAGGGAATGGCATGGCAGGGCAGAGCAAGGCAGGGCAGGACAGGTCAGGGCAAGGCAGAGGAAGGCAGGTCAGGGCAAGGCAGAGGAAGGCAGGGCAGAGCAAGGCAGGGCAGGGCAGGATAAGGCAGGGCAGGATAAGGCAGGGCAGGGCAAGGCAGGGAAGAGCAAGGCAGGGCCGGGCAGGGCAAGGCAGGGCAGGACAGGGCAGGGCAAGGTTGGGCAGGGCAAGGTAGGGCAGGGCAGGGCAAGGCAGGGCAGGGCAGGGCAAGGCAGGGAAGGGCAGGGCTGGGCAGGGCAGGGCAGGGAATGGCAGGGCAGAGCAAGGTAGGGCAAATGTGGTGACACGGGCTGCTTCTGGCTATACACAGCAATATTACAATCTTTCTATGTGTCAGCGCTTACTGTGCTAGACACGGACACTTTGAACTGAGTGCTAGTGGATGGAAAACGTGGAAGATATTCGATTCCCTCCAGACGACAGGGATCGGTTCTGGTCGGGGTCAGCCCGTGGGGTTGGCCCCCAAAGTTGGCTCGCATGGCAGAGCTGGACGATGCTGGCCAGTAGGTGGGCTCGGATGACGCGGCAGCAGGCAAAGCTACAGGGGGTCGGCCCAACTACGGCGATTCTCGGGGCTGATGCAAACAGCCTCGGGGAGAGAACGCAGCTGCATTAGGCAGTGCATTCTCGTTTACTGAGCTTAAAGGAGCAGCGGGACTCTTGGAATGGTAGGCAGGGCAGGGCAAGGTCGAGCAGGGTAGGGCAAGGCATGCCAGGGCAGGGCAGGGCAAGGTACGGCAGGGCAGGGCAGATCAAGGTAGAGCAGGGTAGGGCAAGGCAGGGCAGGGCAGGGCAGAGCAAGGCAGGGCAGGGAAGGGCAAGGCAGGGCAGGGCAAAGGGGGGCAGGGCTAGGCAGGGCAGGGAAGGGCAAGGAAGGGCAGGGCAGGGCAAGATTGGGCAGGGCAAGGTTGGGCAGGGCAAGGCAGGGCAGGGCAGGGCAGGGCAGGGCAGGGCAGGGCAGGGTACGGCTGGGCAGGGCAAGGCAGGGTAGGGCAGGGCAGGGCAGGGCTAGTCAGGGCAGGGAAAGGTTGGGCAGGGAAAGGCAGAGCAGGGCTAGTCAGGGCAGGGCAAGGCTGGGCAGGGCAGAGCAAGTCAGCACCGGGCAGGGCATGGCAGGGTATGGCAAGGCAGGGCAGGGCAGGGCAAGGGAGGGCAAGACAAGGCAGAGCAGGGCAGGGCAAGGCAGGGCAGGTCAGGGCAAGGCAGTGCAATGCATAGCAGGGCAGGGCAGGACGAGGAAGGGCAGGGCAGGGCAGGGCAGGGAAAGGCAGGGCAGGGCAGGGCAAGGAAGGGCAGGGCAGGACAGGGTAGGTTAAAGTTGGGCAGGGCAGGGCAAGGCAGGGCAGGGCAGGGAAGGGCAGGGCAAGGTAGAGTATGGCAGGGCAGGGTAAGGCAGGGCAGGGCTGGGCAGGGCAGAGCAGGGCAGGGCAGGATAGGGCAAGGCAGGGCACGGCAGTGTAAGGCAGGGCAGTGCAGGACAGTGCAAAGCATGGCGATGCAAGGCAGAACAGGACAGTGCAGGGCAGGGCAAGGCAGTGTAAGGCAGGGCAAAGCAGGTCAGGGCAAGGTAGGGCAGGGCGGGGCAGGGCGAGGCAGGGCAGAGCATGGCACAGCAGGGCAGGGCAGGGCAGGGCAAGGCAGAGCAGGACAGGGTAGAACAGGGCAGGATAAGACAAAGCAGGGCAGGGCAGCGCAAGGCAGGGCAAGACAGGGGAAGGCAGGGCGGGGCAGGGCAAGGCAGGGTGTGGCCATTTGGTGCTGTGCCTTTATGAAAGGGACAGTGCTGGGACACTCTGGCTGAATGTTTTGGTGAAGACAAATGAAAACATTGGTATTTTAAACGAATTTCATTTGTAAATTGGTAGAATGCAGTTTTAAGTTTTATGCAGCTGGGATTTTCTCTCAGTTTGCTCCTTTCCTTCTCCCTTTCCAGATCGTCTGCTTCTGGGCTCCTTGCCAGAGCAACCCTGAACAGATAAGCAACTAATTCGCTTGAGGCCTACTAATATTCTGCTTTATTAATAATTACCTTTTCTCTCCTTCTAACCCTCTTTGGGAAGAAGGGAGGTAGGATGAGAGAAGGGGGTACAGGGCGGGAACCCTCCTCTGGAGGAGGGAATTTCGTTCCTGTATTCTTGTCTGGTTTTTTTACTTTGCTGTATATTTCTCTTTATGTATTGTAAATACTGTACATTTTGTGTACATATCTTGCATTTTCCACATTGCTTGTAAAATATAGCATTCCTTGTGCTTCTCCGGCTGAATTAGCTGTGGGTTTTTTTACCTCTTTGTGGGGGAGGGAAAGCTTTAGGCCTTCTCTCCAAACCACGACATTTTCTTTTTGGCTGTCCCAATGTGGGGCAGATAATTAGCTTGATTTATTGCTTGCTCAAGCCAGACTAGCAAACATGAAGGTGTTTTGGATTTTGGAGTGTCTGTTCTTCTCAGGTTTTGGGGTTCTGATCCACAGATATTGTTTAGGCTTGATTCTGGATTACCTAGGTAAATATTTGGTGCAGAAAATTTATTTGTGGTTTATGTACAAGATCCGGCTTCTGTATGATCGCTGTCTGGGATTCTTTTGGCTTACAACATGCAGGAATGTGACCTCCAGCACTCTCCCGATTGAGATAAGGCAGTTTAAGATTCCAGTAGGTGAAAGGGTAATTTTAAGTGATGGCTGGGATCCAAAGGTGATTTATTTGATGTGTGTAATCCTGCTGCTGGTGATAACTAATGTGTATTCACTATACTCTTTGCGTCGGGAGAAAAAAGTGTCTAGGGCCTGCTTCATTATTAAGCATAGATCAAAGAGGAGGAGGCATACTTCTGGGTCAGCCCCAGACACGTCCAGTGATGAAGAGAGTGGAGAATCTGTGTCAGTAAAAGAGAAAGCTAAAAAGTCTATTGGAAAAGCTGCTTTGAGTGGTTCTGTTGCTGATTCTGGCAAGCTGCCAGGGGTGGCGGCAGCTCCCAACATGGCAGCTCCCAACATGGCGGCTCCCCCATCTTTAGCAGCAGCCATTAACGAGGCAAAGTCATTTCCACCTGCCTTCTTGGCAGGACCGGAACCCCTTCCACAGCAGCTGATCTGTCTCAAAACCTGTCAGCTTCTGTCAAGGTGGCTGTAAATTCAAACACAGCTCCAATTAAGCAAGTAGCAGTTTTAAAGACTAGAAGTGGAAAGGCCAAAGCTGATCCAGGAGCTAATGGGGAAGAAGAGCAGGAGACTGATCCTGGCGAGAGACCTTCTACTAGAAAAGATCCTGCTGAGGAGGAAGAGAAAGTTTGTTTTAAAGATCTAGCTGAATTAGTGAGATCAAAACAGGATAGAGATGCAGCTAGGACAGCAGCTAGCAGTTGTGGTTCTCAGCTTAAAGAGATCCTTAGGAGAGTGACAGCAGGATTATTTGGACAACAAGTTGAGGAAGAGGAGGCAAAGGAGGAAGAAGATGATATTTCCGAATGCTCTTCACCTCGGGAAGAATTGAGAAACGTCCGTAAAGATTACACCAGAGCAGAAAAGGAGCCAGTTCTAGCTTGGCTTAGTAGGTGTTATGATACAGGTGCTCCAGCTCTAATAGTTGGAGACAAGTCAGCAGCTCAGTTAGGAACTCTCTCGAAGGATAATGGAATAGATAGACATCTAGGCAAGGTTCTCGGTAAGGTTAATCTGTGGATACGCCTTTTAATGGTGGTTGCCCTGAGATATCCTTCCCGAGATGATCTTCCATGGAATCCTAAGCCCTGGACTACCATAGATGAGGGAATTAAGTGCCTGAGAGAATTTGCTGTTATAGAGAGATACTCTATGGTGAACATGAAACTCTGAATCCTGATGACATTCCTGTGGGTATTGGTCTTGCTAAAAAGCTCATCAAACTTGCTCCTTCTAATTATGCAAACATTCTGGCAAGCAGGATTGTGGCAAGAAATTATGGTGGAGCTCCTCCTATGGTTGGTCAATTCACTGATCAAATGAGACAATTGGAGGATAGCATGACATGTGGTTCTTTGGTTTCAGCCATTGAAACTCTGTCTGGTGAAATACAGAATTACATGAAAGAGCTGAAAGGTTCCATATCCCAATTGGCACAGAAAGATAATTTCAATTCTTCCTCCAGGTGGATACAAGTTTCATCTGTGAGGAATACACATCCTCCAAGGAGGTCATTCCAAAACAGATCAAACCAAAGCAGACCACCAAGGCAATCACGTAGGACCATTTGAATAACTCTGTGTGATCAGTTTGGTGAGAACATGAACAGGTGGGATGGCCAACCAACTTCTAATCTTTTCAGGAGACTGAGGGAATTGCAAAGTGGCAGAACCCGAGGTAGCAATACCAGAAGGGTAGCTGTTACTTCCACAGTTCCCCAGAACAACTCTTATGGCTCCAAGAGTGGCTCCAGTTATAACATGCAAGGTTATAACACTGCACACAGGGCCTTGGTTGACACAGGAGCTCAGTGCACCATAATACCATCAAATTATCAGGGATCAGAGTCTATAACTATTCTGGGAGTCACTGGTGGATCTCAAGAGTTAAGTAAGGTGGAGGTTAATATAAGTTTAACTGGTAAACAATGGAGGAAGCATACAGTTGTGACCGGACCTGACGCACCTTGTATTCTGGGAATTGATTTTCTGAGAGAAGGGCGTTTCAAGGACCCTAGAGGTTACAAATGGGCTTTTGGAGTAGCTTCTGTAGAAATTGATGGACAAAAACTGAAGCTGTCTGTCAGACCTGAACTTAATGATGAATCTGCAGTTGTGGGACAACACAAGATACAGGACATTAAATTGCCGGTTGCTTCTCAGACTGTGCATCACAGACAATACAGAACCAACCCTGACTCTTTGTTGCCCATTCAGAATCTGATTCCTCAGTTGGAGAGTCAGAAAGTCGTCAGCAAAACTCATTCACCTTTCACCAGTCCAGTGTGGCCTGTGCGGAAGCAGAATGGAGACTGGCGTCTGACGGTCGACTACCGAGCCCTGAATGAAGTGACACCACCTATGAGTGCAGCAGTGTCAGACATGATGGAGATACAGTATGAGCTGGAATCCAAAGAGGGCAAATGCTTATGCTACTATAGACATTGTTAATGCATTTTTCTCTATTCCCATAGCAGAGGAATGCAGGCCTCAGTTTGCTTTCACCTGGAGAGGAATCCAGTACACTTTCAACAGACTGCCAATGGGCTGGATCCACAGCTCAAGCATCTGTCATGCAGTGATCCACGATGCTCTGGAGAAAGGTGGTGCTCCAGAACACATCCAGTTCATCGATGATATCATCCTCTGGGGTAAAACTGCTGAGGAAGTCTTCGAGAAAGGTAACAAAATCATTGACATTCTTCTGAATGCAGGTTTTGCCATCAAGCGAGACAAGGTGAAAGGACCTACCACAGAGATTCAGTTTCTGGGAGTGTGGTGGCAGGATGGACGCTGACACATTCCAGTGGATGTGGTAAACAGAGTCTCTAATACAGCCAATCCCACAAACAAGCAAGAGACCCTACGTTTCTTGGGGATAGTGGGATTTTGGAGACTGCACATTCCTGGATACAGTCAGATTGTGAAATCTCTGTATGATGTGTCTCGAAAGAGAAACAGTTTCCACTGGGGACCTGAGCAACAAGCAGCCTTTGACCAGATAAAGCAGGAGGTAGTTCAAGCAGTGGGTCTGGGACCTGTCCCAGCTGGTCCAGAGAGGAAGAACATTTTGTACACGGCTGCAAGTGACAATGGTCCAACCTGGTGCCTGTGGCAGAAAGCTCCAGGTGAGACACGTGGATGACCTCTTGGTTTCTGGAGTCGAGGTTACAGAGGTTCAGAGACTAATTATACTCCAACAGAGAAAGAAATTTTAGCTGCCTCTGAAGGAGTAAAAGCGTCTTCTGAAGTAATTGGAACTGAATCACAACTTCTCTTAGCTCCCAGATTACCAGTTTTGAATTGGATGTTCAAAGGCAAAGGCTCCACACCACATCATGCCACAGACTCAACATGGTCTAAGTGGATGGCTCTGATAACACAGAGAGTTCGAAAGGGAAATCTTGAAAGACCTGGTCTAGTGGAGGTGATCTCAAGTTGGCCCGAAGGTACCAACTGTGCTAAACCTCCAGAGGAGAAAGTAACTCGTGCTGAGGAAGCTCCTCCTTACAATGACCTTTCTGATGATGAAAAGGAATATGCTTTGTTCACAGACGGTTCCTGTCGTCTTGTTGGGAACAAGTGAAGGTGGAAGTCTGCAGTGTGGAGTCCAACACGCCGAGTTGCAGAGGCGAAGGATGGAGAAGGAGAATCCAGTCAGTTCGCAGAGGTAAAAGCTGTCCAGCTAGCTCTCGACGTAGCTGAACATGAGAGATGGCCAAAGCTTTATCTCTACACCAACTCATGGATGGTAGCCAATGCTCTATGGGGTTGGCTAAAGAACTGGAAGAAGAGTGGTTGGCAGAGGAAAGGAAACTGATTTGGGCAGCTGAACTGCGGCAGGACATTGCTGATCAAGTCAAGAGAATTCCAGTGAAGGTGAGACACATCGATGCTCACATTCCTAAGAGCAAAGCTACTGAGGAACAGCAACACAACCATCAGGCAGATTTAGCTGCAAGAGTTTCTCGAGTAGATATGGACTCTAATCTTGATCTTGACTGGAAACACCGAGGGGAGATGTTCTTAGCTCGGTGGGCTCATGATTCGTCAGGACATCAAGGCAGAGATGCAACATACCAATGGGCTCGTGACAGATCCATAGACATTTCCATGGATGCTGTCACACAAGTCATCAATGATTGTGACATTTGTGCTGCTATTAAGCAGGCAAAACCAATCAAGCCCTTGTGGTATGGTGACAGATGGTCCAAGTATGGTGAGGCCAGGCAGATTGACAAAATCACTCTACCATGTTCTCATTCTGGTAAGCAATATGTGCTTACTATGGTAGAGGCAAACACTGGATGGTTGGAAACTTATCCAGTTCCACATGCAACTGCACCCAATACCATCCTTGGTCTGGAGAGACAGATCCTGTGAGACACAGAATTCCAGAGAGGATTGAGTCAGACAACGGAACTCATTTCAGAAACAACCTTGTAAAGAGCTGGGCAAAGGAACACGGTATTGAGTGGATATTCCATATGCCCTACTAGGCACCAGCTGCAGGGAAGATTGAACGCTACAACGGTTTGTTGAAGACCACTCTTAAAGCCATGGGGGGTGGATCTTTGAAAAACTGGGAAAAACATTTAGCACAAGCAACCTGGCTGGTAAATAGTAGAGGTTCAGTGAACCGAGCTGGACCTGCACATTGAGATCTGCTACATAAGGTAGAAGGTGATAGAGTTTCTGTTGTTAGAGAAAAGAATCTGTTAGGTAAAACTGTTTGGGTGTTTTCTCCCTCAGGAGAGGCTAAACCTGTCCGAGGGGTGGTTTCAGCTGAAGGTCCGGGTCACACTTTTTGGGTAATGCAAGAGAATGGAGAAATTCAGTGTATCCCACAAAGAAATTTAACTTTAGCTGAAAGAGTTTAATTTCAGACTGTTGTACATCTACATCACGTCCAAAGGAGGAATCTACGTGGAATCTACGGTGCACGAACCCTGAGAGCCCTGAGTCAACCAAGGCACCCTGATAATTCCTGTTTCCCTTTTCTTTGCTTTGTCAGCGAACAGATAAACTCCTTTCCATTTTTCTCATTTCCTGATTTTCTTGGACTTCTGAATCATCTACATCTGAGTATAGCTGGAATGGACTATGGACTTTACTTATGAACTGTAAATATTGTTTTGGATTGGATGGACAGTATGAACAGCCAATGAAATTGTTCAGAAGGGGTGGACTGTGACCATTTGAGGCTGTGCCTTTAAGAAAGAGACAGTGCTGGGACACTCTGGCTGAATGTTTTGGTGAAGACAATGAAAACATCGATATTCTAAATGAATTTCATTGGTAGATTGGTAGAATGCAGTTTTAAGTTTTGTGCAGCTGGGATTTTCTCTCAGTTCATTCCTTTCCTTCTCCTTTCCAGCTTGCCTGCTTCTGGGCTCCTTGCCAGAGCGACCTTGAACAGATAAGCAACTAATCCTACTAATAGGCCTACTAGAATTCTGCTTTATTAATAACTGCCTTTTTCTCTCTTTCTAACCCTCTTTGGGAAAAAAAGGGAGGTAGGGGGAGAGAAGAGGGTACAGGGGGAGAACCCTCCTCTGGAGGAGGGAATTTCGTTCCTGTATTCTTTTTTTTTTTACTTTGCTGTATATTTCTGTACATATATTGTAAATACTGTATAGTGTGTATATATATAACCTGCAGTTCATTTTTGGCTGTAAATATAGCATTCCTTTTGCTTCTCCGTCTGAGTTAGCTGTGGTTATTTTTCCTCTTTGTGGGGGAGAGGAAGCTAGGCCTTCTCTCTCAACCCATCACACCCAGATAACAGACTCCTGGGTCTAAAGCTGTTTGCTGGTGCTGCTGGAGAAAGAAAGTCCTCAGCAGTCCCAGTGACCATTAGCTGTGGTGGTGGCAGTGGCACTGTGCAGAGCACACACATGCCTGCTCTAAAATCTGAGCAAGCTGAGCTACAAAGAGAGAATCTGCACCTGAGGAACCAAACTGATGATCTACCCTGGTGAGCACAAAGCTGCTGAGCAAGATGTCAAACCCTTTGCTGCTGCTGTTTCTTTCTGGGGTAACCATAGAAGTGATTTGTTTTTAGGGGTTTTGAAGTGGTTTTAGACTTCTGTAGCTGCTTTTGTTTCCACCCAGAAGTTATTCACTTCTGTTTTCATGGTGCTGAGCTCCAAGCTGCTTTCCTAGGAGTCTGTGGAATGCTTGCAGACATTTGTATTGGAGCTGCCTCCATCTGCAGCAGTCAGTGCTGCCTGGCTGCTGTTAGTCACTCAGGAGAAGATCATTACTAGATAGCTGATGCTCTGAAGTGTTTGCCTCTTGACCTGTGGCTGGGTTAAGCACAGACTTTTGGCAAAACTACTCAAACCTAACTTCTGGTTAACTTTTCTGAGCCTCTTTGAGGAGGTAAACTTCAGTTGGTGTTGAATGTGCCAACCTGCCTGGCTCCAGCTGCAGTAAGGGCTGGGTTTAACTTCCTCAGCCTTGCTCAAGCTCTCTTGCCTGGCCTGGGGGCTGCTGGGAAATCTCAGTCACCGACACTGTCACATTAATGCTGCTGTTCTCATTCCATGTTACCTGGAGGAACCGTGAGCAGTCATGTTTGAGAGGAACAGCTCTCAAGACAGACTTCCAGAGAGCATATCATATCCTGCTGTTTCTCCTGAGGCTAAGGGAATGGTAGAGGACCCCACAGCACAAAGCTTGCCTCTGAGAAGCAGAGCCTCTGGAAGAACATCTTCAGCGCTGGTTTGGAACTCCAGAGCAGGATAAAGCCCCTGATGGGACCACTCAAGAAAGGGCTCTGTTCTAAGCAGCCTTTGCAGTAGGGACAGAGGGAATCTGCCTTGTACATAAAATAACTGCTTCAGGTCAAACCCCATCAGCCTCTTTGAAGAGGTGAGAAGAGCTCTGGTAGCATGCAAATTCAAGCCCTGTGAGGAGAGGCTGAGGGAGCTGGGGTTGCTTAGTCTGGAGGAGAGGAGGCTCAGGGGAGACCTTCTTGCTCTCTCCAACTCCCTGAAGGGAGGTTGTAGCCAGGTGGGGGTTGGTCTCTTCTCCCAGGCACCCAGCACCAGAACAAGAGGACACAGTCTCAAGCTGTGCCAGGGGAGGTTCAGGCTGGAGGTTAGGATGAAGTTCTACACAGAGAGATTGTCCATTGGAATGTGCTGCCTGGGGAGGTGGTGGAGTCACCATCACTGGAGGTGTTTAGGAAGAGCCTGGATGGAGCCCTTGGTGCCATGGTTGAGTTGCTCAGATGGTGCTGGGTGAGAGGTTGGACTGGATTAGCTCAAAGGTCTTTTCCAGCCTGGTTCATTCTATTCTATTCTCAATTCCTTGCTCTCCCAGTTGCTGGTTCCCACATTGGCAAAGCTGGAACACAAAGACAGAAATGGCAAAGCAGTGATGTTGTCCAGCCCCTGCTGGTGTGAGGGATATTCTACACTGGGGTTGTTTTGGATGGCAGAGAGAAAAGCCAAGGTGCTGAAGGAAGCAAATGAGAACAGGAATCGATCACCACCTGAGCTGCTGTGAACCTTCTTGGTCTGCAGCTTTGCTGTCGTTCCCCAACTGAAGTGTCTGATTCCCACAGGGCACACCACCAAGGACTTGTTTTGGACTCCTTACCCTTTTTGCAGCTCATCCTCTTGTGGCACCCAAAGGAACTTTCTTGTGGCTTCCCATTCCCATGTGCAGATGGTTTCCATCTGGATTGGGCTATTGGCTTTCATTAAGGAGAAGCAGTGGCCTGAACACTTTCCTGCCACCCAGTGGGAGACAAACTACATGCTCAGGGCTGACTATTTTTACTGAGCTACTTAGCTGCTTCTGGGGCTTCTTTTTTTGTCTGTTTTGTATCCCAAGGGTTTGTTTACAAGAAACCTCTCTGTTAAGCATGAAGGCATTTGCTGTCACTTCCTGTGCTGTGCCCAAAGGCTGTTGGTTACAATATTCAGTCTAAAGGCTGTCTGCTAGAGTCATCTCACCCCATCCATCATTGTGCTTATTGTCTGTCCTTCAGCTTCATAGAACCAGAGTGTTTTGGGTTGGAAGGGACCTCCAAAGGTGGCCAGGCCAACTCCCCTGTGGTGAGCAGGGACATCTTCCCTTGGAGCAGGTTCCTGAGAGTCTTCTATGGCCTCATGTTGACTATATCTAGGGCTGGGGCTGCAGCTGCCTCCCTGGGCAACCTGTTCTGGGTTCTTGTCCCAGCACTTATTCCTTGGGAGAGGAGACCAACCCCACCCCAAAAGGGTTTGCTTGGAGCCCTGGCTCTAAATTGAGTAAAAGCTCCTCCTCTGCCTGCGCTTCCAAGAGATGTTCAGCAGGGCTCAGGTCTCCCTCCAAAGCCCCAGGGGCCTGGAGCTAAACCCTTGCGTGAGACACACTGAATGCAGCCCAGCTGTCACATGCCCTGAGCTGCACTAGGCTGGGCCAAAGGAAGCAAGGAAGCTGGAGAACAAGGCAGATGTCACACAGCCTTCAGAGACTCGCCAAGGCCTCCTGTCCTTCCCTTCCTGGGGCTGGGTTTGGTGAGAAGAGCACACCCCAGGGGGTTCTGTTCCCATTGCAGCTCCTGCAGCGTGCTCTGGCCTGGTGCCCAGCCAGGACCTTGGTGAGGATGAACTTGTTCTCATCTGTGAGGAACACTCCCTGCTCCTCCTGCACTGTCTGGAGGAGCTGGCAGAGGTTACTGCTGCTGCAGATCTGATGCCCCTCAAAGATGGACTCAAGGTCATCAGCCACGAATGCTGTGAGCAGAGCAGAGGGAGGGCTGAGGATGGAGAATCCTCCCTGCTGACCTGCCCTGCCCCTGCTGGCCTCTGAGAAGCCCTTTCTGTCCAGGGAGCTGCAAACCCCAGCCTTGGCTGGGGGAGCTGCCTGTGAGGATGCAGCTCAGGCACCCTCAGGCTGAAAGGCTTTCTTTCTGCTCCTTCCATGCATCCCTCCCAGCCTCTCCCACTGGTGGAGCTGACAAGAGCCTCTGAGGATGCTGAGCTGCGAGCTCAGGCTCAGGCTGCCTGCTCTGTCTCAGGACTGAGTCTGGGTGCTGAGCAGCAGCAGTCTGGCCACAGGATCCCGTGGGCAGCACACACCTGGAAGGCAGCACTCTGCCAGCAGGGTGCAGGGGGTGCCAGGAGGGTTGTCCCTGGGCTCTCTGTGGCTGATAGCCATGACCAGGTGCTCCTGGCACGGCCCTGGCAGCCGCACAGCACAATCCACTGTCACCAGCTGCTGCTCCCCAGCAAGGATGCAGCCCAAGGCAGGGACACTGGGAACATGCCCAGGGTGAAGCCAGCCTGCAGAAAGAGTCCCAGCAGAGGCTGATGGCCAACAGCCTCCCCCTGAGCATCCCAGCAAGGAGGACCCTGGGCCTTGGCCTCCAGCAGAGCCATGTCCTCCTGACACCCTCAGGCCAGCTGTGCTCAGCCTGCCTGCCCCAGGCAGCTCACCTGGCACAGCAGGATGGCTCTGTCCTCAGTGCTGATCTCACTCTGGGGGTGGAAGACAGTGACAGGATGCTCAGAGGCAGGCAGCAGGCCCTGCTGGGGCTGCACAGTGAGGTGGGAGGCCAGGTCACAGGTGCTGGGCTCTGTGGGGTGTAGCCTGAACCTGGGGAGGGAAGGAGAAGATCTCTGCAGTCAGTAGCCCAGGGGCCAGCAGCACAGCCAGGACCTGGCATGGGAGCAGTAAAAACCCACAAAAGAATTCTGCTGTGCTTAGGAGCCCCAGGCCCTGGCAGAGCCAGGCAGTGCTGAGTGCTGGCAGCTCCCCTCCACCCCCAGCGTTTTCATTCCTCCTCTAAAGAGTCTCCTGAAGAGAAAGGACTTGGCCCTGGAAGGACAGCAACAGAGCTCAGCAGGGACTGGCCTCAGCTTCAGGGTCACAAAATCCCAGACCCCCAGCATGGAAGAGTTTGGAAAGGACCTCTGGGGCTCATCTAGTGCAGCCCCCCTGCTAAAGCAGGGCACCCCCAGCAGCTTGCCCAGGAGCACAAGGGCCAGGGGGGGTTGGAAGCTCTGCAGAGAAGGAGACTACACAACCTCTCTGGGCAGCCTGCTCCAGGCCTCCAGCAGCCTCACAGCAAAGTTTCTCCTCCTGTTCAGATGGAACTTCCTGGGGTGCAGTTTGTGCCCACTGCCCCTTGGCCTAGCCCTGGACACTACTGCCAGGAGTCTGGCTCCAACCTCTTGCCTGCCACAGGTCCTTCAGCTCTTGCTGAGCATTGCTCAGCTCCCCTCTGGGGCTGCTCTTCTCTAGGCTCAACAGCCCCAGGGCTCTCAGCCTTTGCTCCTCACAGAGCTGCTCCAGGCCCCTCAGCACCTTTCTAGTGTCTGCTGGACTCTCTCCAGTGGTTCCCTCTTGCACTGAGGAGCCCAGAGCTGGAGCCAGCATTCCAGATGTGGTCTCCCTAGGGCAGAGGAAAGGCAGAGGAGAATGTCCCCTGCCCTGCTGGCCACACTTTTCTTACTGCACCCCAGAGCCCAGGCTCTCTCCTGATGGTGCCTGCTGAGCTGTGCAGAACTGCTGGGCTGGGGCTGGATTCTCCATGGCAATGGAGCCTGGAGCTCAGGACAGTCCCAGTGGTCACACACACCATGAGGCAGCCAGCATGGGAACAGCTTCTAGCCACAGGAGCAGACTGCAGGCCTGGGCAGGTGCTGGCCCCAGGCACTCCCAGAGCAGGCAGCTGGACCAACCTGTATGCAAGCTTGCACTGCCCTTGGTTCCTCAGGGTCAGCACTTGCTTGGCACCACCCAGGACCTTCAGGACTCCAAAGTTCACACAGCCATCTGCACCTGCAGGACACCCACAGAGCGAGGGAAGGGATGGGGAGGATGCTGGGGCTGCTGCAGGCTGCACCCAGTCAGGAGACAGAGACTGGGAGAGCTCAGGTGGGACAAAGCTCTGCTCAGCAAGTCTCCAGCCTTGCAAGGTTTCTCTGGCTGCTTTGCTGTCCTTTTTTCTTCTTACTCAGAGAGGATCTGTTGAGCTTAGCAGCCAAGGACCTCAGCCTCCACCTCCTTGCTTCCAAGCACAGATCAACCACTTGATGTGCTGTACTGAGCCTTCAGGAATTGCCAGCTGCTTGTTCACACCCCTGGTGTTTCAAAGACCCCAGATCAAACCAACAGGAAGGTGCACACTTCAGGGTCCAGAGATGAGAGAGGCAAAGCACTGTGTGACCTGGCAGTGCTTTGCTCCACACAGCTGGCAAGAGACCTGTGCCATGGATCCATGCCAGGCCTGCATTGCTGTGCCATCCCCTCCCCTCCCCTCCCCTCCCCTCCCTCCCCTCCCATCCCATCCCATCCCATCTCCTTGCCCAGGCAATGCAATGCATCTGAGCTCCTTTGCTCTGGGGCCATTCACTGCCCTTCAGGCAGGGTGATGTTCAGAGCAACTTCGTAGGCCTCGGCCAGAACTTGAATGTTCTCCACCTGAACAACACCCTGGACATTGTCTGCTTCTGAAACCTGAGGCAGCAAGAAGCAAACCCTGAAGTCCTTCTCCTCAGTGTCTCTGGTAGACAGCAAGAGGAGCTCTTGTCTCTAGCAGCTGTCTTTACCCAGCCTGGGAGGCAGTGTGATGTACAAACCCCCACAAGAGTCCTGAGGTGTCCCAGAGCAGGTGGCAATGACAGCCAACTCTCTCTTAGCAGGCAGCAGCCTCACTGCAATGCAGCCTCTAAACCACAGGGAATAAAGCCTTCAAATCCTGAACAGGAGACTCCACAACCTCTCTGGGCAACCTGCTCCATGGCTCCAGCCCCCTCACACCAAAGCTGTCGGAACCTCCTGGGTTCCAGTTCCTGCCTCTTCCCCCTTGTTCTGTGCTGGCACCACTGCCTGGCTCCATCTTCTTGCCCCCCACCCTCAGCTCCTGCTCAGCAATGAGGTATTCATAAGCAGCATCCTTCAGTGAGGGTCCCTTGGTGCTAAGGGCCCAGGCAACGTGGGGACAAAGGAATCTCCCGAGGGCTCATCCCTTGGCCCTCTTTGCCTTCAGACACAGCCTCCATCCCCCAGGGCCCACAGCACTCTGCCCAGCTCTGCCAGGCAGGGCCCTGTCCCCTCACCTCCAAGCGGATCTTCTTCTCCACGCCGAGAGCCTTGGTGCTCCTGAAGCACAGCTGCACGGCCAGCTCCGAGCGGGGCCCGACCGTGCCCTGCCTCTGCCGCACCGAGAAGCCCTCGCCGAGGCTCTGCAGCCCGCTGAGCCTCCAGGCCACCGGCAGGGGGCAGCTGTTCCGCAGCAGCAGGCTCCTGCTGTGCTGGCTGCGGAGACACCAAGGCTCAGTGCCAGCTGCTGAGGGGCACAGCGGCAGCCCTGCCGCTGGCAGCAGCCCTCCCCATGGGGCTGAAACCACCCTTCGGGCTTTGCTCTTTGCCACCAGCCTGAGAGGGGAGGCCCCTAGGGAGAGCTTGGTGGCAGAAGGGGATCCAACAGGAGGCAGATCCAGAGGAGCTACTCCGCTCTCCCTGCACCAGCAGAGGAGAAGCAAATGCATCAGGGCACCCACTGCTGGGGGGCTAGAGCTGGGGGTTGCCATGGGACACCCAAGGCATCAAAGAACAGTGAGCAAGAGGCTGGCAAGTGCTGGGAGCAAGAGGGCTGCTGGCCCAGCCTCCAAGCTGAGGAAAGGGAAGCTGCAGCAGAGCCACCCCCAGCAGAGTGCCCCTGGCCTGACTGACCTGTGCAGAAGCACCCTGTTGAAATGCAGCTGCTTGGGGCTGACCCCCAGCTTCACCTGCACCCCTTGGCAGCACAGGTGGGAGACCACTGGCTCTGGGTTGCCCTTGATGCAGCAGATGAGGCTGTCTTCCACCAGGCCAGGTGAAGTGGGGTATGCCCAGATGCTCAGCTCCTGGCCCCAGCCCCACAAAGAGAAACACAGAAGAACATTCAGTGAGCAGGAGGGGCAGCTCCTGGGCTCTGCTGCTGCTCCCTGGCCCACCTGCCTGACCCCTACCTGCTTCTCCTTAGGTTCCAGCTGCATTCTGGCAGGCTCCAAGAGGAAGGTGCCCCTGCTGCCACCCTGCTCCAAGGGGAAGTGCAGCTCTGCCTCCCAGGGGCTGATGGAGATCTGCTCACAGTTGCCAGCCTGGAGCACAGCCTTGGAGCTGTCCACAGAAGGGGCAAAGGCTGCAGGGGGGCTCTATCAAGCAGCCTAAGAGAAAGGCTGATGTGGGACACCTTGCATGCTGCCTGTGTTCATTCCCTGCTTCCTTGGATGCCCAGCCCACACTTGCTGTCTCCAACCCAGAGGTGTGCACAGGCCACTTCAAGAGGCCTTCTACAAACCAGGAACTCAAAGGTGCCTGGTAAAACAGAAGCACAGCAGGCACCTGGATTCCTCCCCTCCTCTGCTGCCTTTCCCTCCCTGCAGGCTTCCCAGAAAAGCTGTGAAAGAGCTCAGCTTCTCTCTTCCAAAGCAGCCAGGAGACTGCCTGGGCCCAGCTCCTGGGGGAGCCTGAGGCTGAGGGATGAAAACTGAAAGGACTCCTTCCCCAGAGGCATGCCAGAGGGAACAAACACCTCTGGGCTCAGGGGTGGGGCAGAGTCTGGGGGGAAAGGCTCAAACAAAGGCAATGCCTCAGCCTGGCCAAATCCTCTTTTGCTTTTTAAACTCTTTGGATTTAGCTTCCCTGGGGGGTCAAAATGCCACCAGCTCTCCAGAGCTGCCCTGGAGACAAAGCTTCATTGCTAATACTGCAAGAAGAGCAAGAGGGAAGTGGACAAGAGAAAGATGCCAGCAGCTACAGAGACAGCATTTTGAGGCCAGAGTTGATCCAGCAGTGAGGATCAGGGAGATGGGAATCCCATTTGCCCTGCTCTGCAGATGCTTGTCCCTCAACAACAGCTCCAACCATCAAGTCTTGCTGACACTGCACATTTCACAGTGGGTTTCCAATCCCTCAGCAGAAAAACTTCCTTTGCTCCTTCAGGCTGACCCACAGAGCTCCCAGCACTTGAAACAAACAGCACAAAGCTGCTGAAGCTGAGATGGGGGCTGACAAGTGACCCCAAGCTGCCTTCAGGCTGCAAGCAACACATGGCTCTGGCCACCAAAGCCCCCAGGGGGCAGGAAGATCAGCTCCATACCCCCCAGCTCCCCCAGCACTCCTGCGCCTGCTAGGTGCTCAAGTTCCCACAGCTGTGCTACTCCAAAGCCACCAAACTCCCAGCTCTCTGCCCGGGCCTGCCCTGAATCGTGCCCCTGGGTGCATGCTCCTGATAGTACAAGGTCCTGCAAGCAGCACAGCTGGGGGCTGGGCAGCACCTACCTGCCTCTTGCCTTGGCACACAGCAGCAGCCCCAAGTGGAACCCCCCTGTTCTCAGGACATACTGCTTGGAGAGGATGGCATCAGCTGCCCTGCTCTGCCTGCAGCCAGGAAACACCTCCCTGGCACAGAGAGAAGGGAAGGCAGAGCTGTGAGATCCTCTGAGCACAAACCCTGCTCACAAAGCCCAGACTCTTAGTGCTGGCTGAGGCACAGCACTGCTGCCCAGCCCCAGGCACAGCAAGAGATGCTGGGGGGCTCAGGCAGGTTCCAGGGGCACAAGGGGCAGAGTCTCAGCTCTGAGCTCAGGGGCAGCAGAGCGGGACGGCCCCAGGGGCCAGCCTCACCCTGGCTCCTGGCTGATGGTGGGGTACAGGCAGGTGCCCCTGCAGTGCAGCTGGTAGGGTCGCTTGGTGCCCAGCAGCTCGAAGTGCAGCCTCTGCTCAAAGCTGCCCAGCAGCGCGGAGCTGAAGTGGACCTGCAGCACCACCTGGCCCTGGGCAGGCACTACCCAGCGGTAGCTGCTGAGCCTGGCAGGGAAAGAGGAACCTCCAGGCACTGCTGACAGCAAAGGAGAGCAGGAGGAGCTGGGGGGGTTGCCATGGTGCAGCTGGGGTGGGAAACCTCCTTGGCAAGCTGGCCATGAAGCAGAGGGATCCCTCCTCCCTCACAGCTCACTTGCCACATCTCTCGGGGGGGGGGGGGGGGGGAGGGGCAGGGTGTCCACGTGGCTTTGGCCCCCCTCAGAGGAACCTCTGGGGGATCCTGTGGCTGGCCCCTGGAGATCTCTTCTGCCACAGCCAGAGCTCTGCTTTCCCCTCACAGCCTCCTGGCTGCTGCTGTCTTTCTCCCTTCTCCAATGGCCTCTGGCTGGGGTGCCCTGCTCCTCTGAGGTCTTCACCCCAAAGGGAGAGAGCAAAGGGAAAGTGTGACTGGTTGAGGCTGTCCCCTTAAGAAAGGGAATATGGTGGTCGGACGTTGGTAAACGAAAAAGACGGATCTAAACTAATTTCATTGGTATACTGGGAGGAAGCACCTTCTGAACTGGGAGTGCAGCAGGGTATCTTGGGCTTTCCTGCACTTTTCCAGTTCAGTTATGTTTTCCCCTCCTTCAGCAGCAGCAGCTGTTTCTGGGCTTTCGGCCAAGGCTTGACCTTGAAGACTGATAGACTGCAAGGCCTGTATTAACTGCTTTCCAATTAACACATAACTGCTTCAAACTTTTTTCTCTTTCTCTCTCTTTCTAACCCGCTCTGGGGAAAGGGGAAGAGAGGGGGGAGCGGAGGTGGGGAACCCCCTCAGCAGAGGGGGGAACTCTCATTTCTGTGCTACTTTGTTGTATATTTTTGTATATATTGTAAATATTGTAAATTCTGTAAATTCCCCTGCGTATCCTGTATTGCTTTTGTAAATATACAGCACCCATTGCTTTGCTAATTCAGCTGTGAGGTTTTTCTTCCCTTTCCCTTCAATTTTCCTTTCCCTTTACTTTACAGGGGGGAGGGAGGAGGCTTTTTGGCCTTACCTTTCCAACCCTGTGACAGTTATTTTTTTTCTTGGCGCCCAACGTGGGGCGCCAAAATGCAATGGGTTGGGGCAAACCCCCTCCCCGCCACGCGCAGAAATGACGACTCAGACAAACGGATTGCAAAAGCGATGGAAAGTTTAAATAGAACGGTGAGAACTAGAAACACAGTGACAAGAAGAACCCCAAAACAGACCCACCTGAGGGTGCACCCAAAACCCCCAGGGCTCCTCCTTCCCCCCCCCCCCCCCACTGCTAGGCTAGTCTCAGCTGGCCAGATCTGAGACTGCCCATCCCCCCGTGGCCTTGGGCCTAGCCAGGCCCATGGCCGGGAGATCTCTCCCCCAGTTACTGGGTGGCGAGGAGGAAGGAAAGAGGAAGTGCCAGACCCCGCTGTGAAACTTATAGTGGTGCAAGGGATCATGGTAGGAAATAACCTAATTTCCTGTGTCCACCCACTGGGCTGGACTTCTGGACACAGGAAACACCCCTGTAGCAGAGGACACCCAGCCCAAACTACAACAGAAAGACAGCTGAGACCTGCCCTGAGAGCCAGCACTGCAGGGGAGGTCTCAGCAGAGGAGAGCACAGGGGCAGAATCCTCTCCCTTGACCTGCTGCCCACATTGCTGGGGATCAGCTCAGGACAGGGCTTTCAGCACTCAGTGCCAGCTCCTCTCCATCTCTGCAGCTCCCAGCTGAAGGGTTGAGGGGCAGGGCAGGCTTCTGCTGAGGCTTTGCCTCTCCTCTCAGCCTGTCCCTGTGTCTCAAGCAGAGCTCTCTCTTCTGGACAGCCAGAAGGGATCTCTGCAGGCTTGGGCCCTGTCACATCTTCACTGCCCTGCTACTGTGACCCTTTTCCATCCTACCTGCCCTCTTGACTCATCCAGCCTGGCCCCTGCCCTGGCACCTTCACTGTGGGCACAGTGGGGACATCCATAACACTTTCAGGAGCCTCCTCCTCTTCTGGCACTGTGGCAGCTTCTGGCAGGAGCACAAAGTGCTGGAGAACTTCTGCAGGCACCTCCTGCTTGGCTGGGCAGTGAACCACAGAGCAGACAACAGTGGGGGGAATGGGGGACCCTGAGGGACCCAGGCCCAGCTCATCCAGGACCTAAGCAGAAGAGCCAACCTTGGTCATGCTCCTGTGGCCTCCATCCTCACACCTCCTTAAAGACACTGAGCTGCTGGTGAGCTCTGATGGATTGAGGTGGAGCACAGCCCTTGCTCTGCCGAGGGTGGGGAGCAGGCTCCAGAGCAGTGCCAGGACCTACAGGTGGCACCTGCAGAGGGATCTCTGCTCTGAGTGACTCAGCTGCAGGAAAGAATTACCATGACCTGCCCTGGCACCACCTTTCTTTCTTTCCAGACTGGAAGACCAGCTGACAAACAGCAGGCTGGACAGAGAGCACTCCATGTGCTCCCACTGGAGTCACAGGGCTGGACAAGGCTCTGTGCTGTTGTCACCTGGTGGGACACAAGGCCCCAGGACCCACACCACAGCAGGCTCAGCAGCTTTGTACCAGCACAAATGGCTTAGAGCCCGCTCAATCCCCTCATCCAGGTCACTGACAAAGGTGTTGAACAGGACTGGACCCAGCACCAACCCCTCGGGACCACCACTGCTTACAGACCTCCAGCTGAACTCTGTGCCACTGAACGCAACCCTCTGCACTCTGCCTTTATCTTTCATGCAGTTTTCAACCCACCCCACTGCCCATTCCTCTCACCTCCACCTCCTGAGCTTGCCCATGAGGGTGCTGGGGCAGAGGGTGCCCAGGCTGAGAGGAGCCCTTGGCATTCTGCAACACCCCAAAAGGAGCTTGCAGCCAGCTGGGGGTTGGGCTCTTCTCCCAAGGGACAAGCAACAAGTGACAGGAGAGGAAACAGCCCCAAGGTTAAACATCAGAGCAAACTTCTTCCCTGTGTTATTAAAGACAAAGCCAATTAAAGTCGATTGAATAGAGTTTTAAAGAGCAATTTTAAGGCAGTAAGAGACATGCAAACACCACTGGGTGCAATGAATGCACACCAAACACAGTCCAACTCCCCTTTAAATATTCTACTCCTGATACACGTGCATGGGAAGGTGGGGTTAGTTGAATTAGTTCATCCTTCTGCTGATTTTTCAATGATGTCATCTCCTGGTCAGCACAGCTGGTGGGTTGTGTGCCGAGTCCTTGTGGCTGTATCTTTTTAGCGCTGTTGTTACAACCAACCTCCTTCCCAGGGATGGGTTGCACGTAGTGTGACAAATGGAACGATAATTTGTGTCAATTAGATTAACAACTCCAAGTGCCAGGGGCTGCACTTTGGCCACAACAACCCCATGCAGAGTTACAGGCTGGGGTCAGAGTGGCTGAGAGCTGCCAAACAGAGAGGGACCTGGGGGTGCTGATTGACAGCTGCCTAAACATGAGCCAGCAGTGTGCCCAGGTAGCCAAGAGGGCCAATAGCATCCTGGCCTGTATTAGGAACAGTGTGGCCAGCAGGAGCAGGGAGGTCATTGTGCCCTGGACTCTGCATTGGTTAGGCCGCACCTTGAGTCCTGCGTCCAGTTCTGGGCCCCTCAGTTTAAGAAGGACATCGAAACACTTGAGCGTGTCCAGAGAAGGGCAACAAGGCTGGGGAGGGGTCTGGAGCACAGCCCTGTGAGGAGAGGCTGAGGGAGCTGGGGGTGCTTAGCCTGGAGAACAGGAGGCTCAGGGGTGACCTCATTGCCCTCTACAACTACCTGAAAGGTGGTTGTAGCCAGGAGGGGGTTGGTCTCTTCTCCCAGGCAACCAGCACCAGAACAAGAGGACAGAGTCTCAAGCTGCGCCAGGGGAGGTTTAGACTCGAAGTGAGGAGAAAGTTCTTCACCGAGCGAGTCATTCGTCATTGGAATGTGCTGCCCAGGGAGGTGGTGGAGTCACCGTCCCTGGAGGTGTTCAAGAGGGGATTGGATATGGCACTTGGAGCCACGGTCTAGTCATGAGGTCTGTGGTGACAGGTTGGACTCGATGATCCTCGGGGTCTCTTCCAACCTTAGTTACACTGTGATACTGTGACAGATGATTGTTGATTAAAGCAAAAGCAGGAGCATGAATGGGCAAACAAGGGATCAGACACTGGGAACTGACATATGGAACTAGAGTGAGATTCTTTGTAGACTTTGTTATAATCAGCTGTTTATGATTGATTTGACTTGGTTTAGTATAGAGTAAGAGTGTAGGTTTTATTATAACCTGTTGTTTATTAATGTATGTATACTAATGTCCCAGTGAACTGTCAGGAATTAACAGCTAACAGTTGAAGTCTTATGAAATCATAAGCTGTTCAAGGAGGAGAAAGGAGGAGAGATGGCTACAGAAGACGTGAACACAAGGGACAGTTGTGAGAATCATCAGAACCTGTGTGCAGCCCATCCCTGGGAAGGACCTTGGTTGTGACAAGAGAGCTAAAAAGACACATTCACGAGGACTCAGCACACAACCCACCCGCTGTGCCGACCAGAGGATTGCATCATTGAAAGACCCCCAGAAGGACAAACTATTTAACTAACCCCACCTTTACATGCATGTGTGTTGAGGATAGAACGTTTAAAGGGTAGTTAGAAAGTCCTTAGTGTGTACTGAGCACCCAGCGCTGGTTTACATGTCTCTTGCTGTTTCAAAATCGCTCTTTTTGAATGAAAACTGTATGCAGCCGGCTTTAGTCGGCTCTGTCACTTCTCACAGTAGGATCCTGTGATTCTCACAATCGTCTCTTGCGTCCTCATCTTCTGTAGATATCTCTCTTCCTTTCCCATCCTTAAGCAACTTACTGTTTCATAGTATTCCAGCTATTAGTTCCAAACATTTCACTAAGGCCTTTTTGTACGTATATTAAATCAAATTAATAAACAACAGGTTATAATAAAACCTAAAATCTTACTGTAAAGCACATCAATCATAAACAGCTGATTATAATAAAGTCTACACAGATGTCAGGTCCCAGCCTCTGATCCTGGTTTCCCCACTCCTGCTCCCGCTTTTGCTGTAATCGGAATCATCTAATTGCCAGGAATTACGGCTCCATTCTTCACACCTGGGAGGCTTCTCAGGCTGCTACAGGCTCCCCACGGCAGCGACTGCATCCCCAGCCCTGCAGGCGTTTCAAAGCCACAGAGCTGCGGCGCTGAGGGCCATGGGGCAGCCCCAGCCGTGGCACAGCTGGAGAATGGCTGGGCTCGATGCTCCCAAAGGGCTTCTCCAACCCAAACGCTTCCATGGTTCTGTGGGGCAGGAGCAGCAAACGGCAGCGGCCCCGGCACGTCCGGTTGCTGCTTCCCTCTCCACGTAGCGAGGTAGACGAGAGGCCACTCCATGGAGCGCGGCTAGGGCCATGGCGGGTCCCGGCTGTGCGACCCGGCGGCTGCAGCCCCCTGTGCATGTCCGCAGCGACCAGCGGCAAACGAGGCGGAGCGCAGCCGCTCCCCGCGGGCCCGGGCCACTCGCGCACGGCGGGTGGGAGGACGGCTGCGGGGCATGCGGGAGGGCGGAAGTGACGTTGACGGCGCGACAGTCACCGCCGGGGTTTTTCTGGGCTGCACCCAGCTCCCTTGAGGAAAGACGGAAGTCACGTATGACGGCGCGCGGGTGGCGCCATGATTGTTTCGGGCAGTACCGATCTGTGCGGCAGGAAGGGCGGAATGGTGGCAGGGCATCTCTTGTGGCGCCATGCTTGTTTCGGGCAGTACCGATCTGTGCGGCAGGAAGGGCGGAAGGGTGGCAGGGCATCTCTTGTGGCGCCATGATTGTTTCGGGCAGTACCGATCTGTGCGGCAGGAAGGGCGGAAGGGTGGCAGGGCATCTCTTGTGGCGCCATGCTTGTTTCGGGCAGCACCGATCTGTGCGGCAGGAAGGGCGGAAGGGCATCTCCTGTGGCGCGCCGAGGGCGCGATTCTTTGTTTCCTGGCTTACCGTGATCTCTGTGATCCCCGAAGGGACGTAGAATGGTCAAAACTGTGCCTTGTATTTGCATCGCAACAAAGGAGGTCTCTGCCGCTGATCGGGCGCGGCGTGGTTATTCTCTCACTGGCAGCCCGCGGGGGGTGGCAGGGACCACACACGGAGTGCTGCTGTTGCCAACACAGTCACTGATAGTGAGGTCTCGTCCAGGTGGACAAGAAGCTCAGCAGGAGCTCTCAGTGTGCACTTGCAGCCCACAAAGCCAATCAGCTCCTGGGCTGCAGCAGGAGAAGTGTGGCCAGCAGGGCAAGGGAGGTGATTCTCCCCCTCTGCTCAGCTCTGGGGAGACCCCACCTGGAGTCCTGCCTCCAGTTCTGGAGCCCCTATGGCAAGAGGGATCTGGAGGTGCTGGAAGGTGTCCAGAGCAGGGCCAGGAGGATGAGCAGAGGGCTGGAGCTGCTCTGCTGTGAGGACAGACTGAAGGAGTTGGGGCTGTTCAGTCTGGAGGAGAGAAGGCTCCCAGGTGACCTCATTGTGGCCTTCCAGGATCTGCAGGGGGCTCCAGGAAGGCTGGGGAGGGACTGCTCAGGATCTCAGGCAGTGCTAGGACTAGGGGGAATGGAATGAAGCTGGAGGTGGGGAGATTGAGGCTGGAGGGGAGGAGGAAGTTCTTCCCCATGAGAGTGGTGAAGCCCTGGAATGGGTTGTCCAGGGAGGTGGTTGGGGCCCTGTCCCTGGAGGTGTTTAAGCCCAGGCTGGCTGAGGCTCTGGCCAGGCTGATCTAGTGTGGGGTGTCCCTGCCCATGGCTGGGGGGTTGGAGCTGGATGACCCTTGGGGTCCCTTCCAACCCTGACTGATACTGTGATACTGACTGTGATGAGCCTGTTTGGGAGCCACATCCCTCAGCACCACATCTCCTTGGCTTTGGAAGGCCTCCAGGGATGGGGCCTCCACCACTGCCCTGGGCAGCCTGGGCCAGGCCTTGGCAACTCTCAAGGAGAAGAAATTGTTCATCATGTCCAGTCTAAACCTGCCCTGGTGCAACTTGAAGCCATTGCCTCTTGTTCTGTCACTTGTGCCTTGGGAGCAGAGGCCAACCCCCACCTTGCTCCAAACTCCAAGCTTCTTTCATGGAGTTGTAGAGAGCCAGAAAGTCTCCCCTCAGCCTCCCTTTCTCCAGGTTGGAGAAGCCCAGGGCCCTCAGCTGCTCCTCACAAGACCTGTGCTCTAGACCCTTCAGCAGCTTCATTGTCCTGCTGTGGACCTACTCCAGCTCCTTAGTGTCCTTCTTGGAGTGAGGGGCCCAAAATCGATCCCAGGAGTGGAGCTGTAGCCTCAGCAGGGCCCAGCCCAGGTGGACCTTGGTCCTGCTGGCCACAACACTGGTTGTGGTTGGAAAAGACCTTTAAGGTGGAGTCCAACAAGGATCCTTCTTTCCAGAGGTACTTTCTGTGTCCATAGGCATGTGGCTGGCACCTAAGCCCCCACTGCTGGGAGCTTGTGTTGTGTGGTCAAAGCTGTGCTTGGCTCTGGTTCTGCTGGTTTCCCAGTTCCATGTTTTCTCCCTTTCAGAGCCTGGTTGGGAACCAGCCAGCTGCATTCAGAGGCTCTGTTGCCAGCACTGCCCACTTTAGAGCAAGCACTGGTGGTGGGCTCTGGGGTAAGAACCCAAGGCTGACATGAGGTGCCAGGACAAACACAGTTTGGGTCATTAGCTAACAAAAAGTGGTGTTTGAAGGACTTCCCAATCATCCTGCACATCCCACCTGACAGCTGTTGGAACTGTGAGGTGAGCTGTCCTGCTGCTTGATGCCTTTCTCCTTAGTGATGCTCCCTGGCACTGAGGTCAGGCTGACAGGTCTTCCTCCTGGATCACAGGGGAACTACACTGCTCCCTGATTCCATCTGCCAGCTCAGGAGGCCAGTTGTCCTGCAGACAACCTATCCTGCTATTGAGAATTGAGCAAAGAAGGTGTGCTAGGAGCTTTCTCCCCCTCTGGGATGGATTTACTCCATCTGTTGGTAGCAGACCTGGCGCCATAGAAAGTTCCCCAAGATCAAAACCCCAAAATTCTGTTGGTGGCACCAGCCTCTGAGCCACTTGTTAATTACAGCTGCTGACCTGCTCCTTTCAGTATTCCTTCCTGCAACTAAGGGTATTGATGAAAAAATTACCTGTGCCCCTACCCCCTCAACCAGTTCTCCCAGAGCCTTGAAGTCCTTTATGATTGCCTTTGGCCCTCTGGTTTCAACATCATCACTCCCTGCCGGAATAACTGTCAAGGAATAGTGATCAGAGGACTGTACCAGACTCGGCAGCCTTCTGGTAACAATCCCTGCCCCGGGCCCTAGGGTGGCAGCAGACTTCCCTGTGGGAAGAATCCAGCTGACATATGGGCCTCCCTGTTCCCCTCAGGAGGGAATCACCAATAACAGTAACTCTCCTCTTTTTTTTTGAGGGAACAATCCTGATGTGGGGGGCAGGCTGGTCCATTCCCTGCTGCTTTTTGGGTCACCTGCCTCTTCTAGGGGAGCCTGCAGAGCCTGGTTACTCAAATCCAACTCCCTTTCACATTCCCTTACAGTCCTAAGTCTAGCAACTTCCTTCTTCAGTTCAGCCACTAGGTTAAGCAGGTAGTCGATCTGCTCACACCTAGTGCAGGTGGTGTCTCCACTGCTCTCCATTTCAGGTGCCAGGCTCCAGCACTCTCTGCAGCCAGTTGCCTGCACACCTGCCTGCTTATGTTGGACTTCAGTCCCCACTGATTGCCGAGGTCCTGCCGCCATGAAAAGCCTGGAAAGGAAACTAGAATGGAGTGCCTTTGGGCTCAAGCACACGGTCCTGGTTCTTGGAGTGCATGGAAGATAACTTCCTAATGCAGCAGGTGAATGAGCCAGTGAGGGAGGGCTCTCTACTGGACCTGCTGATTGTTAATGAAGAAGGACTGGTAGGAGATGTAAAGGCTGGTGGCTGTCTTGGACAAAGTGACCACGAGATGATGAATTTTTCAGTTCTTAGTGCAGATAGGAGAATGACAGGCTTGGACATCCTGGGGGCACACTTTTGACTTACTTAGGAGGCTGGCACAAGGGAGTCCAGGCAGCCTGGACACTCCTCAAGAGGGAAATCATCAAGGCACAGTGTGCTGCGTTACACCCATCCTGGGTGGAGGGCTGAGAGAGCCTTGCCCTTCCCCACACACATACCCTGAGGATAAAAGAAACCTGGTCCAGGTGAACAGAGAGGGACTTGGTTTCCCCCTCCCAGGAGGAGGGGTACCCTGGGTCAAAGGTGGTCTGTTCCACTCCCCCTTCCTGTCCAGCAAGCCTATAAAAAGGAGGACACTGCTGCCATTCTCTATGCAAATAGAGCATAGCCCTTCTCATTGTCAGGGAGATCATTGTATTGGGGGGCCTTCTCAGCATGGCTCACTCTCTGCTCTGGTGGCATTCTAAAGTCAGCACCCTCTGGCCAGTTGGTGATCAATTCTGATCTGCCAGGGCATTCGAAGCTCCCCATCCGAGCTCGCTGAGTTATCAGGGCCATCCACTTACTCCAGGTAGCATCTGTGGCACGATGTGGGGTTGAGCCTCTCCCTTTGAACATCCAGGTCAGGACTGGAAGCCTTGGAGCTAGAAATAGAGGTGACTCAGTCCCAATTACCCCAGAGTTACACCCTCACAGGCAGCTAGGATTTCCTTCTCTGTCGTGGTGTAGTTGGCCTCAGAGCCTTTGTACCCCTTACTCCAGAAACCTAGGGGCCTGCCCCTGGTTTCACCAGGAGCCTTCTGCCACAAGCTCCATGTAGGACCATTCTCACCAGCCGCAGTGTACAGCACATTCTTGATCTCTGGCCCAGTTCGAACAGGTCCCAGAGCCATAGCATGGACCACCTCTCGTTTGGTCTGGTCAAACGCCACCTGCTGCTCAGGTCCCCACACAAAATCATTTTTCTTCCTTGTTACATGGAAGAGAGGCTTCACAATTTGACTGTACCCGGGAATGTGCATTTTCCAGAAGCCCACAAGTCCCAAAAATGACTGTGTCTCTTTCTTGTTCGTGGGCTGCACCATAGTGGCTACCCTGTTCACCACCTCCTGAGGGATGTGGCGACGGCCATCCTGCCATTGAACACCCAGGAACTGGATCTCCCTGGCAGGCCCTTTCACCTTGCTACTCTTGGTGACAAAGCCAGCCTCCAGCAGGATGTCAATTATCCTCTTAACCTCTGGTAAACTTCCTCTGCTGTCTCACCCCATACAATGATGTCGTCAATGAACTGCAGATGCTCAGGAGCTTCACCTTTCTCCAGTGCAGTCTGGATCACCTCATGGCAGATGGTACTGCTGTGCTTCCAGCCCTGGGGGAGTCGATTCCACTGGGGTGAAAAGAAAAGGGGAGGAGGTAAATTTAAGAAATAAGTAGTCTGGAATCAGTTTGGAAGTAGGAGAAGTAATTTATTTAAACAAAATTTGTATATGACAGTAACAGGGAAGGTCCACAAAGGTGAGGGATAAGGATGAGCAGGAAAACACACAAACCCAAGCACGGATGCCCTCGTGTTCCCCTGGATGTAAGTGGATTCAGTCCTTTAGAAAGGGTGGATGCAGCTATGGATAACTGGCCCTGACTGCATGGTCAGCGCAGAAAGCAGTGGCAGAGGCTGATCTCTCTTGACTCTGTGAGGCAGGAAAGAGGGAAGCAGCAGCAAATGTCCCCCTCTGTATGAGCTTGCTGGACAGGAAGGGGGAATGGAATAGACTGCCTTTGACCCCGGTGACCCCTGCTCCTGGGAGGGAGAAAGCATGTCTTTGTCTGCCCACCTGGATCAAGGTTCTTTTGTCCACCTTGGGGGGCTGGGTTCTTTCATCCCCCACCCCAGGATGGGTGTAACCCAGCACAGCCTCCTTCTTCACAAGGACTTTGAAGGACCTCTTCCAGTAGAGCCTGGGCCATGGAGACCCCTGAGCCCCTGTGGGTGCAGAGCCAAGTTCAGAGCCCAGTTCCACATGTGAGAAATTGGTTTTAATATTTGGCTTTGGCAAGGGGAATTGCTGGGGACTGTGGGGTTGGATCTTTGGGCCGATGGGTTGGTCATGGTCTTTGTTGTGTGGGGTTTGGGGAGAGAAAGGTGAGGCACCGACGTGTCTGAAGCCTGGCCAGGTCAAAAGTGCAGGTTTTGTCCCAGCCCTGATGGAGAAGGGTGGGAATGTCCTAGGGAAAAGTATGAATATGTATGAATATGTATGTTTGTCATCTATATAAGTTCAACTGGTGTTGTTATGGTGCCTCTAGCAAACCTGCTCTGCGCCCAGCGCTGTTGTGCCTTTATTTGGTGATAAACTGCTTGTATTTAAACTTCAGCAGTGAGCTCATTTCTCACACACACCAGGCTTTGCCAATGAAGGCATCTGAGGCTGCAAAATGGAGCTGTCTGACCCTGCACTGTGACACAAGGACCATGTCCCTCCATCCCATCCTCCCTGTGCTGCTGCTCCTGCCAGGCCCTCGAAATGCCCATGGTTGCCCAGAGCCTGGCTGCTCTGCAGGCTATTGATGCCCCTGGGCACCCCAAGCCCCTCTCCCTGACTTCAGGCTCTGTGGCACAGCCCCACCCTTGCCCTGCCCACTGGCCTTGGCCAGATCTCAGCAGCCCAGGGGGACTCTGCCAGGGATGACAGCCTGCCCTGGGCAGCGGTCAGGCCTTTCCCAGGGTGCTCCCTGGTTGGCTCAAACACCACAGTCGGATTCTTATCCGCTATGAGGCAGCATGGGTGGGCCCAGGGCTCTGCTAGCATGAGAGCCAGAGAAGTTACACAGGGCCTGGTCTGGCCAAGGCTCAGCCTGGCTCAGGAGGGCTTCCCAAGGCAGCCATCGAGCAGGGACAGACCCTGTCAGAGGGAGCAGCGTCACGATCTCCTCGCTGTGCTTTGGCTCTCTCTGGTTCGAGTCGGCTTGGCTCAGCCGGACACGGCTGTGTCCAGCTCAGCTCTGCTCAGCTTGATCCAATGCCCTTCAGCACCCTCAATTCTGTTGTCTCTGTCTGTCCCTTCCTGTCCATCACACTGCCCAGCCCTGGAGCTCGTCCCTTGGCCTGGCCACTTCATCCTCGATCAGCGTCCGCTGAACGCTTGTGAACCGACACGTGCCCTGTGCACTCAGCCTGGGCAGTAGTGAGCAGCCTCGGGTGCACCAAGCTCCAGTGTGCCTTGAAGTGTAAAGAGCTCCAGGGGAAAGAGCAGCTGTGAAGATGAGAGGATGAGGGCTGCTGCTGGCTCTGGGATGTGGTGGGAAGGAGCAGTGAGCGGAGTCGTGGTGTGTGCTCATTACAGCAGCAGCTGCTGGTGGAGCAGCTCCTGAGTGTCTGTTGTCTCTCCCCAGTGGTCCCACACCCGATGGTGACCCAGCCGGGGGGCATGGGGAGTTCTGTCCTGGGGGCTTGGAGGCATCTCACCTTGTAGAGGGCTTGGGAGTGCCCGGCAGGAATGGGCTTTCCCGGGTTCCTTGGTGTGGAAACCACAAAGAGAATCCTCCTGACTCACCTGGAGCTGGAACAGTTCACTATCCCCAGCAGATGGCTTCTGTCTCAGGCTGAGCTTAGGGAATGGGCCTTGGTCAGTGACTGCCCCCTTAGGCCATAATCACACCCTGATCCTGAACACCTCTTCAACCTTGAGTGCCCCTTGAGCCTGATCACCTGCTTGCCAAGCAATCCAGACAAGCCAAACTCAGCCAGAAAGCCTCTTCTCCAGGGCTTTTGTGACCACCCCTGTGAGCCCTGAGATCAGGAGCTTTGCTGGGCCCATTAGAGACACAGGGCAGGAGCTGTGGTCACTGGGGAATGGGTCAAATTCATCCTGCTGGGAACTTGGTATGTTGAAGTTAGTAAATATGTTGGGCAATTTGGGACTAGATAAAGTAAGAGGCCAAAAAATGGATGAGGGATGTGTTGTGCACAGGTGCAAAGACACAAATCAGATGTGTTCATTACCATCCATGAGCAAATGTGAGAGCAGCAGGTTCAGCCCCCACGTTTCTGCTGTGAGGGAACTAAACTACAGCTCCTCAGGGAGGTGACAGCTGATGGGACTTCCCAGATGCCATGTTTCCTTCAAACCTGCCTCCTGACAGAGTAAGAAATTACCAACAGACATAATGCTTGTGGGAGGACATAGCCCTAGGACCAGCAGTGAGCAAGGGCACAGCAAGGCCATCTGGAAGTTGCAGAACCCAGAGTGGTGGTTGGAGGTCCCAGCTTTCCCCCACTTTCCCTCCCCAGTTCTCCATGTGCAACTGTTCACTCTCACACCAAACAGATTTCTCCTCTTCAGATGGAACCTTCTGGGTTCCACTTTGTGCCCCTTGCCCCTGGCTGCTCAGCTATGGGTGCAGCTCCTTGGTGCCACTCAAACCATGTCAAGAATACTTTCAGCACTGGTGAAAAAATAGCTTGGGAGGAAGGAGAGTTTATTCCTGCCCTTTTGTCTGCTCGTTCAAGGCACAACCGGAATTTGCTGGTGCAAATGTTGCCCTGCATGGCCCAGCAAGGGGCAGAGCTGCTGCCACACCAGCCTCATCCACAGCATCTTCCACTGCTCCTGCCCAGCCAGAGCCTTCCCATCAAAACCCCACAGCTCCCCCAGGCTGAGTTGATCTCCTGGTTGTGCTCTGGGGGAGTTTGGTGTCATCTGGGTGCTGGCCAGTTTTGTGACCCTCCTGGGAGAAAGCAGCCCTTGAAAGTAATCCTAGAGCAGTTTGGGTTGGAAGGGACCTTCAGGATCATCTGGTTCTCCCCCATTGCCATGGGCAGGGACACCTCCCACCAGCACAGGCTGCTCAAGGCCTCATCCAGCCTGGCCTTCAACACCTCCAGGCAGGAGGCAGCCACAGCCTCCCTGGGCAGCCTGTGCCAGAGTCTCCCCAGCCTCACTGCCAAGGATTTCTTCCTCCTCTCCACTCTCAGTCTCCTCTCTCCCAGCTCAAAGCCACTGGCCCTGGGCCTGGCACTCCCAGCCCTTGTCCCAGGTCCCTCCCCAGCTCTCCTGGAGCCCTTCAAGTAGTGGAAGCTGCTCGGATGTCTCCTTGGAGCCTTCTCTTCTCCATGCTGCACAGCCCCAGCTCTCCCAGCCTGGCCCCACAGGGGAGGTTCTGCAGCCTCTGATCATCTCTGTGGCCTCCTCTGGAGCCTCTCCAGCAGCTCCAGGTCCTTCCTGTGCTGGGGGCTCAGAGCTGGAGGCAGTGCTGCAGGTGGGGGCTGAGCAGAGCAGAGGGGCAGAATCCCCTCCCTGTGCTGCTGCTCTCCCTGCTCTGGCTGCAGCTCAGCACTCAGCTGGCTCTGGGCTGCCAGGGACCAGTGTTGGCTCCTGGGGACTTTGTCACCAGCTGACACCCCCAAGGCCTTCTCCTGCAGGCTGCTCTCAGCCACTCCTCACCAGCCTGGGTTTGTGCTTGAGATTGTCCTCACCCAGCTGCAGGACCTTCCCCTGAATTTCATGATGTTGCCTTGGGAAGTGGCTGTGCAGTGTCCTGTTGTGGAGGGGTGAGAGAGGCTGTGGGTAGTTGCCACAGCTGCTGGCTTTTAGCAGATACCTCACAGCGATTTGCATGGGCTGCAGCCCTGCGCTGGCAGGAAGGAAGAGCAAGCCAGCCCTCCTCTGCAGGAAGGGTGAAGAGTCAACTGCAGAAGAGAAAAAGCCACCAGACTGCAACTGGCAGTGGTGAATGAAGTTGGACCACCTTCTCCAGGTGGTGGCCTGAGCATCACCCAGATCTCATCACATCTGTGAGTCCTCCAGGGGCAGGGACCACCAGCTGCAGGGGCTTCCATTCTCTACCTTGAGCTGCAGCATCCGGGCACGGAGGGATAAAAGGCTAGGTTGGGGGTCACAGGGGCTACACCCTCCCCCTGCGATGAGGGTGCTCTCGCTGCTCCCCTGCTCCCACACAGACCTGGAGAAGGCAGCGCAAGGCTGAGGTAAGGTTTGGGTGGAGCTGGAGAGGTATGGGGAGAAAAGGAGGCACTGCTGAACCCTGCTGTGTGGGAATGAGCTGCTGCAGGCCTCCGTTGTGGTGGTCAGGTGAGATGGAGTGGCTGGGCCAGCTGCGGCAGGGCCAGGAGCGGGTCAGCTGAAGTCCCAGCAGTGCAAGGTCTCTAGGATGAGCAAGATGCTGGCAGAGCAGCCTGGCATGGCACGGGCACCGGTGCTGGCAGAGCAGCCTGGCATGGCACGGGCACCGGTGCTGGCAGAGCAGCCTGGCATGGCACGGGCACTGGTGCTGGCAGAACAGCCTGGCATGGCACGGGCACCGGTGCTGGCAGAGCAGCCTGGCATGGCATGGGCACTGGTGCTGGCAGAACAGCCTGGTGTGGCATGGGCACCAGTGCTGGCAGAGCAGCCTGGCATGGCACAGGCACCGGTGCTGGCAGAGCAGCCTGGCATGGCACGGGCACCAGTGATGGCAGAGCAGCCTGGCATGGCACAGGCACCGGTGCTGGCAGAGCAGCCTGGCATGGCACGGGCACCAGTGCTGGCAGAGCAGCCTGGCATGGCACAGGCACTGGTGCTGGCAGAGCAGCCTGGCATGGCACGGGCACCAGTGCTGGCAGAGCAGCCTGGCATGGCACGGGCACTGGTTGGCAGAGCAGCCTGGCATGGCACGGGCACTGGTGCTGGCAGAACAGCCTGGCATGGCATGGGCACTGGGTGGCAGAGCAGCCTGGCATGGCACGGGCACCAGTGCTGGCAGAGCAGCCTGGCATGGCATGGGCACTGGGTGGCAGAGCAGCCTCGCATGGCACAGGCACTGGTGCTGGCAGAGCAGCCTGGCATGGCACGGGCACCAGTGCTGGCAGAGCAGCCTGGCATGGCACAGGCACCGGTGCTGGCAGAACAGCCTGGCATGGCACGGGCACCAGTGCTGGCAGAGCAGCCTGGCATGGCACAGGCACCGGTGTTGGCAGAACAGCCTGGCGTGGCACAGGCACCATGCTGGCAGAACAGCCTGGCATGGCACGGGCACCAGTGCTGGCAGAGCAGCCTGGCATGGCACAGGCACTGGTGCTGGCAGAACAGCCTGGCATGGCACGGGCACTGGTTGGCAGAGCAGCCTGGCATGGCACAGGCACCGTGCTGGCAGAGCCACCTGGCGTGGTGCGGGCACCGTGCTGGCAGAGGCACCTGGCGTGGTGCGGGCACTGGCTGGCAGAGGCACCTGGCGTGGTGCGGGCACTGGCTGGCAGAGCAGCCTGGTGGTGCCCTGAGTGGCAGAGCTGAGCTTGTGCCGTTAGAGAGGAGCTGTCACTTGTCACAGGTTGTGTGCCCTGCCTGCACAGCGGTGATGGCCGCCCGGCCAGGCTGCCCTGCCTGGTGCAGCCGCAGCTCCTGCCCCACCTTGTGTCATCTGTTGAATTCCTTCCACCTCAAGCCCCCAATAGGTGCCACAAATAGAGAAGGGTGAGGTGGGGCCTGCCTGCCTCTGGCGTGCTGTGAAGCTGCACCAAAGCAAGGTGAGGTTCTGGGCCTGTTGGCAGACCCAGGCTGATGGGCCACAGAGCCCAGAGCTACATCCAAGCCCCTTCCAACGCCTTCCTGGGGCTCAGCTGGAGGGCACAGCAACGCTCCAAAGCTATGGTTGGTTCCTTCCTCAGCCCTTCTCACTGCAGGGAATCCCAAGCACCACACTCAGAGGTGGAGGTGGTGGAGCCCCG
Source organism: Melanerpes formicivorus (assembly GCF_026170545.1). Lineage (NCBI taxonomy): Eukaryota > Metazoa > Chordata > Aves > Piciformes > Picidae > Melanerpes > Melanerpes formicivorus. The sequence continues at coordinate 19,914,760 of NW_027142366.1, read as the reverse complement.
AGGGACATGCGGCCCTACACCGAGGTGCCCACATGGCCATGGAGCCTGTGGTGTGCTGGGCTTGCTCGGTGCTTTAGGCTGTTGGCTATGCACCCTGAGGCCATTTGGAGCAGAAGGTGTCTGTTAGGTATGGGACTGCTGTGGGGAGGATGAGCTGGAGCATGAAATGGCTCCTGTCTCCCACTGAGATGCACCAGTGCCCAGGGTGCAGTCACTGGGGAGGACCTGAGGTCAGAGGTGTGCAGTTTGGGGCAGGTGTCCACACTGCACAGAATTGATTGTCTTTCTGGAGAACTTGTGGTCATTTTTGTGGTGCTCTGTAAACCCAAAAAGTTGGGGCTGAATCCAACCCAGCAGGGTGCTGGGGTGCATACCACATCTGTCAGCATCCCCTGGTGCTGCTGGCTGGGCTGATGTTGGAGTTGGAGGCAGGTTGGCACCAGCTCCATCCCAGTTTTCATGCTGATGCCCTGAGGGAGGTTCTGATGTTACAGGGAGGCCACAGCTGTAGTTCAAGAGGGACAGGGAACTGCTGTAGAAAGTCCAGGGGAGGCTACAGAGATGCTGAGGGGCCTGGAGCAGCTCTGGGAGCAGCAAAGACTGAGAGCCCTGGGGCTGAGAGCCTGCAGAAGAGCAGCCCCAGAGGGCAGCTGAGCAATGCTCAGCAAGAGCTAAAGGAGCTGTGGGGGGCAAGAGGCTGGGGCCAGGCTCTGCTGAGTGCTGCCCAGGGCCAGCAGAAGGGACAGCAAGGGGCAGAAAGTGTCAGGCAGGAGGTTGGAGCTGAGCAGGAGGAGAAAGTTGTTTGGGGTGAGGCTGCTGGAGGCCTGGAGCAGGCTGCCCAGAGAGGTTGTGGAGTCTGCTGGTGTGGAGAGCTTCCAACCCCCCCTGGGCACTGTGCTGCTGGGCAGGGTGCTGTGGGTGCCCTGCTGGAGCAGGGCTTGGGTGGGTGAGCTCCAGAGCTCCCTTCCAGCCCCTCCCTGCTGGGATTCTGTGAGATTTTATGTAATTTAGGAGGATGTATTGAGACTGGAGACACTGGAGCAGGTTGCCCAGGGAGGTTGTGGTTGCCCCTCCCTGGATGTGTCCAAGGCCAGGCTAGAAAAAGCCTTGAGTAACCTGGGCTAGTGTAAAGGGTCCCTGTCCATGGCAGGGGGATTGGAACTATATGACCCAGAGCTCCCCTACAGTCCAGACCATTCTATGATTCTGGCTGGGGCTCTGGAAGGAGTCTCAGACCTGTTGGGGGTGCAATTTGCCTTGGGGGTCACTCTGTAACTGCCATCAATCCCAACTCCAGACCAAAAGCAGTAAGGCTGCATCTGAAGGCTGTGTGCAGGCCTAGCTGTCTGCATTGCTTGCACATCTGAATGCTTCTTGCTGGCTGTAATGCAGCAGAGTTCATTGCTTTGCTTCATTAAGGTCAACGAATGATGTGGTATCTTTGGGTTCTGCTCCAGGATCTGCTCAGTGAGGGGCAGTGCTGGAGGGGATGGCTTGGGAAATGTGTGCAGCTCACTGACCTCCAGAACAGCATCAGATGAGGGGGGACCTGGCAGCAGAAATACAGAGCAGCACCCAGGGCTTGCTGGTAAAGGAGCTAGAGATCTGCTGGAGGAAGCCCAGCATGCCAGGAAGTGGTGGGCAGGTCTGATGGGGTTGGTTTCTCTCTGCTCACACTCCAGAGCAGTGAGAGCAGCAGTGAGGTGAGTGCTGTGCTGCTGGGGTCTGAGCTGCACCAAGCCACAGCACCCAAACTGGAGAGCTCTGAGGCTCCCACTGCAAGCCAAACCTCGTGGTGATGGGGTGGGGAGAAGGCAACAGCCAGGCTGAGGGTCTCTGTGTGTTTGGGGGCTGGAGCTGTGCTGCAGCCAGCAGTTCTCAGCTCCTTCAGGTGCCTGCTTGATGCTGCAACTCTTAGTTCGTATAAAAAGCTTTCACTGCAGCTAAATGCCACAGATCAGCCCATTTGCTGATGTTGTCCCTCTGTGGGTGTCCAAAGCCATCCAGGAGCTCTTGCCCGGCACTTTGGTGCCCGTCTAGATTGAACACCCTTCACCCTTGTCCCCAGCTCACTGCAGCAGGCCCAGTGCCCTGGAAAGCCCTGCCTGATGTGATGTCCCCTGACACCATGTGCCCACGAGCCCCTGCTAGCTGTGGTGGCAACTACAGACTTCTGACTCCTGTGCATTGCAGCCCAACATATCCAGGATGCTGCTGGTAGCAGCTGTAACAGCTCCTGGTGTGGGATGGTCCCAAGTCCTCAGCAGTCCCAGAGCACTGGGGGATGGATCTCTCAGAGATGGTTGATATATGAAAACCAAAGCCACCTCCTGGCAGGAGAAAGGTCTGAGAGGCTGAGTAGAGCAGAGAGGCACTAAATATCTCTTGTTTTCAGCTACCCTCCTTCTGTGGCCATCCCAACATTGTTCCTTCATCTCAGATCCCCTGGAAAGCTGCTTTTGGCCCATGCTGGCCTTCCAGGAGCCGAAGTGCACATACAGAATTAGAGCCAGAGCTGAGCAGAAGCAGCTATGCTTAGGCCTGTGTTTTCCAGCAGACAGTCTGGATCTTGGAGCAGAACACAGAGTGGTGGCAAAGAGGGGGGCTGGTAAAGGGTTGTATGTGTGCATGGTCAGGAGCCTTCCAACATAGTGCTTTTGTCTCCCAGGAACTGATGGGTTTTGGATATGGATCCTCTGCCAACAGGTGTGGTGGGATGTGGGGCTGGTGGGACATCGAGACAGTGGTGTGTGGGAATGGTGGAAGCTCAGGATGCCAGGACATGGGGATGGTGAGACATTGGATTGCAGCTGCTAGAAGCACACATGGGTGCTGACTGGACACCCTCAGATGGGAGGATCTTCCCTGGGCCCCTGGACCACACCAGGCAAAATAAGCGTCAGTGCCAACTTCTTACCAACAAAATCCCCCATTCCCCTCCCTGGGGCGTGCAGACACCAGTCCTGCCCTCCAGCACCTTCTCTTGGCGCCCCTGTGGATGCAGGGGGCAAGGCAAGGACAAACCATCTCTGGATCACTGCTTCTCCAGGATGAGCAGGGAATAGCATTTGTCCCTGCTTGATCTGGGCCAATGGGCAGCTGCACAACTACTGTGAGCTTTGTGCCTGCAGGAGGGCTGTGGACACCCCTTGGGCACGGGGAACTGCAGCACTTCCAGAAGACAACTCATCCCAGCAGCCTGGGCATGGGCTGGCTCACATCCTGGAAACACCTCAGCTCTCTGCAGGGGTTACAGGTTGTGTTTGACTGGCCTCTGCCCTTCAGACAGCTCATGAAAGAGTAGATGTCACCCTTCACCCTCTGAGGATTCAGCCTCCAGCATCACCAGGTGGTCCTGAACCTGCACCAGAAGCTTTTCTACAGGAAGCAGAAAAAGCCCTGCAGACACTGCAGTATTTCTTCCACTGCTTTTTGTCTCCTGCCTCTTTTTGCTGAAGCTGATCCATAGCTGCTGGTTTCCAGCAGTAACACCAGAGGACACCATCCAATCATCTCTAGTGCTGGAACAGCCACCAAAGGACTTTCTGTGGCCAGCTGTGTTTCAGGGGGAGGGCTGTGGGGAACACGTTTGCCAGCAGCCCTCCTGTGCAGGGTTGTGTTCTTGGGTGCACAGCAAAGGAGACCTGGGGACTGCTGCCTGCAAAGACTGAATTAGACTTTCCAGGCCAGAAACAGAGACAAGAAGACATCAAAGGCATCACCAAGCTCCTTTGATCGATTGGATGCTAACTGACCAAGCCACTGCCTAGGGGTGAAGAGCAAGGCAGCTGTTGCCACAGCCCTGTTGCTCCCTGTATGGGAAAAGGGCTTTGCTGCAGGGCCACCAGCACTGCCAGGAGTAGTGTGGACCTCTGCCACCTCTGAAACCAGGGGCTCAGACTTGGGCATCCCATGAAGAGTGGAAGCACACAAGTTTCCCTCCTGGAGGAAAAGATTGTGGGTTCAGACCCAGCTACACCAGCACCTCCCACCCCCACAAGGGCTTCTCCAAGCCACACCCAAGACCACCTGGGCAGGTGGGGATGGGCTGGTGCCTTGTTGCCCAGAACCAGAACCTCCTGGACACTGACTCTGCTCAGTAGGACATGCTGTGAAGGGGTCTCAGTGAGAGATGCAGCTGGTAGAGTCTGTGAGGGGCTCAGCTCTGGGAGATGCTGTGTCTGGTCACCCCTCCTGCAAACTGGACACCATCTGGGCTGCTGCTGGTGGATGAGATCCTGTGTCCTCTGGTGAGAAAAACAAACCTCAGCATGGATCTCCTGGCAGGAAAATGGACACAAGAGTCTGCAAAGGAGACATTCCAGGCACCTTCACCTTGCACCATGGACCTAACTGTGGAGCAGAGACTCTGCCAAGTTTCCCTGGTCAAGCAGATGTGTGCTTTCTCCCTGGAAGAGGTTGGGTTTGATCAAAGGAAGCAAGTGTGACCTGAACCTGCTGCTGAGGCTGCACCAAAGCCCTCATAGTACCCACGTCCCACTCAGGAGTGGGGCTGGGCAAAGGCAATGCTACCTGTGGGCAGGAACCTCCTTGCAGTGCCTCTAATAAATCCATGGTTGTCTTCTCATGGGCAACAGTCAGGAGGGGCACCAATGTCACCTTTACTAATGGAAAGAGAAGCTCTGACCACCACTGGTGGCTGCATAGGTCTAGAGCTTCCGGTAGACCCGGTGGAGGTGAGGAAAGGATGCTGAGCCGGGACACAGGCCAGGACACAATGTCTGCATTGCTGCCTCAGGGCTGAGGAGTCCTTACCTGGACATGGCCATCTCCTGGAGATGACTGTGTCTGGTGGACAGGCCAAGCACAGTGCCAGCCACTAAAGCTGGTAGCACTCTCAGGTGTGGCAGTACCTCTCTCTCCAGCTCTGCTCAAACAACAACTGGACTTAGTGAGCAGAGACACTTGTTCAGAAGGAGTCAATGTGGGCTGGCGGCAGCTGAGGGGGTGGCAGGTAGATGCTGCTGCTCTGGGTGAGCATTCACCAAGTGCTGCTGAAGGTGGAGCATCTACAGAGATCTGCAACAGGATGTGGTGATGGCCACACTCAGCAGGCCCTGAAGGAGGCTCTGGATGGTGGCAAGGTGGATTCGAAACCGAAACGGGACCTTGACTGCTCTGCCCTCCAGCTTGCTCACAGCACAGGGAAGGAAAACATCTGGGAGGGCTGCAGTGCTGCTGTCCCTCTGGTGACAGTGGTGGCACTCAGGTGCTCACCACATGGCCCACAGATGGCACAAGGCCAACCACTCTGCCTGAGAAATGCTCTGGTGTTGCTGATGAAGGCAGCAAGTTTGTGGCATTCGAGGTCTAGGCAAAGATGCTGCAGCTTGATAGTCCCAGCTCCACCCCTGCTAGGTGCACAGCACCATGGACTCTGGTCCCAGCCAAGAGCTGACCAATGGTAGCTGGCTCAAGGTAGGCTCCCTGCCACACTGCTCCTGATGCTTTTCCTGTTTCACCAGGAACATGGATAAAGGCTGAGGAACCTCAAATGTTGCTGTGAGGGGGTCAAGAGGACGCAGGGTGGTCCATGGGATGACTGTGGTGCTGCCAACAGAGTGCTCCTCACCTAGGGATCACCCATGTCACGGAGCCTCCGATGGAAGGTGAGTTGGCGGCTGGGCAGCTGGAGATCCCTCATCTGGGTGGAGTTTCAGATTCAGAAATGGGACAAGGTGGGGCATGAAATCATGAACACTGACAGCTGGCTGTCTCTGAAGGTAAAAGGTCTTTTCTCTCTGCACAGGCTTGGCTTCCAGGACGAGATGTCTTAGATGATTGTGCTCTTCGGTTTCCCTGACTCCATTTCAATAGCTGCTGCCTTTGCCAAGCAGCTCCTAACAAAGCAGCCTGCCCCAGCCTTAGTATGACTTTGTCTCATGAAGGCCTTTGGCAGGTGGCTCTGGAGGGCTCTAGTTATCCCCTGCCACCTTCAGACTCAGAAGGGTGCTCCACTGCTGCCTTTCCCTGTTGCTCCTGAGCAATGTGCCCAGGGCTTGTTCCAACCCAACACTCCTGCTCTGCTCTCCTGCAGAGGTTTGGATCGATTCCTACTGCAAGCTGCTGGTAGCAGCATCTCACCTCAGTTCCTGGAGGAGATCATCTGTTACCTGTGGAGGCTGGGCCTCCCAATAGCACAGGAGGCTGGCTGAGCACAGGGGGCAAGCTCCCTGCCTGAGCAGGGGAGGGTGGTGGTGGATGTTCTGGCTGGCGAGGGCAGCTATGCCTCCCAGTCCCTGCAGACCTCCATTGAGACCACCAGTCCCCAGCTCTACCTTCATATCACTGTCTGTGGTAGGCAGCCCCTTTTGGACCCAGTGAGGAGGGTCAGCACACAGATCCTGGCTGTGGGTGTTGCTGGAGCAGCCCAAGAGAGCTGGGCAGCGTTGGCAAATCCAAGGGGAGTGTCCATGCAAGTGATGGTGCCACCTCAGAGTTTCTGCTGGGGAAGGACACAGCCTCTCTGCCAGGCTTGAGTGACTTCCCTCCAGACCCCTCAGCCCCCCTCTATGGGCAGCCCAGGGAGTCTTTAATATCATAGTATCACAGTATCAGTCAGGGTTGGAAGGGACCACAAGGATCATCCAGCTCCAACCCCCCTGCCATGGGCAGGGACACCCCACACTAGGTCAGGCTGCCCACAGCCTCATCCAGCCTGGCCTTGAACACCTCCAGGGACAGGGCCCCAACCACCTCCCTGGACAACCCATTCCAGGGCTTCACCACTCTCATGGGGAAGAACTTCCTCCTCAGCTCCAGCCTCAATCTCCCCACCTCCAGCTTCATTCCATCCCCCCTAGTCCTATCACTCCCTGAGATCCTGAGCAGTCCCTCCCCAGCCTTCCTGGAGCCCCCTGCAGATCCTGGAAGGCCACAATGAGGTCACCTGGGAGCCTTCTCTTCTCCAGACTGAACAGCCCCAACTCCTTCAGTCTGTCCTCACAGCAGAGCAGCTCCAGCCCTCTGCTCATCCTCCTGGCCCTGCTCTGGACACCTTCCAGCACCTCCACATCCCTCTTGCCATAGGGGCTCCAGAACTGGAGGCAGGACTCCAGGTGGGGTCTCCCCAGAGCTGAGCAGAGGGGGAGAATCACCTCCCTTGCCCTGCTGGCCACACTTCTCCTGCTGCAGCCCAGGCTCTGGTTGGCTTTCTGGGCTGCAAGTGCACACTGAGAGCTCCTGCTGAGCTTCTCCTTCCCCAGCACCCCCAAGGCTCTCTCCTCAGGGCTGCTTTCCAGCCAGTCCCTGCCCAGCCTGCATTTGTGCCTGGAGTTGCCTCCACCCAGCTGCAGGACCCTGCCCTTGGTCTTGTTGAACCTCCTGAGGTTGGCTTGTGCCCACCTCTCCAGCCTGTCCAGCTCCCTCTGGATGGATCCCTTCCCTCCAGCTGTCTGCTGCACCACACAGCTTGGTGTCATCAGCAACCCTGCTGAGGCTGCACTCAGTGCCACTGTCCATGGCACCCACAGGGATGTTGAACAAGCCTGGTGCCAGGACTGATCCCTGAGGGACTCTGCTTGTCCCTGGCCTCCCCTGGGATATGGAGCCATGGACAGCCACTCTTTGGGTGCAGCCCTCAAGCCAGTTCTGTATCCATCCAGTGGTCACCCCTCACACCCATGTGTCACCAGCCTGGAGCCCAGGATGTGGTGTGGGGCAGTGTGGAAGGCTGTGCTCAGCTCCAGGGAAAGGACATCAGCTGCTCTCCCCTCAGCTCTTGATGTTGTCACCTGCTCAGAGAAGGCCACCAGGTTGGTCAGGCAGGATTTGCCCTGGGTGAAGCCATGCTGACTGTTCCAAATCACCTCTTCACTATTCTCCTGAGCCAGCAGTGCCTCCAGGAGGATCTGCTCCGTGACCTTTCCAGGCACAGAGGTGAGACTGCCTGGCCTGGAGTTCCCTGGTTCCTCCTTCTTACCCTTTTTGCAGGTGGGGCAATGTTTCCCCTTTTCCAGTCTGTGGGGACTGCCCCAGACTGCCAGGACCTTTGGAATAGACTAGAGAGGGGTTTAGCAACCTCCTCTGCCAGTTCTCTCAGCACCCCTGGGTGTACCCCGTGGGGTCCCATGGACTTGAACACTTTCAGGTTCCTCAGGTGATCACCAACCTGATCTTCACTCCCCAGGGGCAGTTCTTCCTCCCTGTCCCTGCCATTGCCTTCCATGACCCCAGGAGTGTGGCTGGAGGCCCTTGCAGTGAAGCCTGAGGTAAAGAAGTTATTGAGTACCTCAGCCTTTTCCTCACCACTTGTGACCATGTCACCAGTTGCCTTTCTGAGGGGCCCACACCTTCCCTAGGCTGCTTCTTGCCATTCATATACCTGTAGAAGTTCTTAGTGCTCCCTTTAACCTCCCTGGCTAGATTCAATTCAAACTCTGCTGTGGCTTTCCTAGCCAGGTCTCCTGCTGCTCAGGCAGCTTCCTTATCTCCCCCCTGTTCTAGCTGTCCTTCCCTCCACTGCCTGTAGAGTTTCCTCTTAAGTGACAGTGTGTCCAGCAGCCCCTTGCCCATCCAGGCAGGCCTCCTAGCATTCTTTCCTGCTTTTCTCCTTGTTGGTACACAGAGCTCCTGGACACAGAGGAGGTGGTCCTTGAATACTGAGCAGCTGTCCTGGGTCCCTCTTCCCTCCAGGGCTTGGTCCCAGGACACTTTGGCTATCAGATCCCTGAAGCCATCAAAGTCTGCACACCTAAAGTCTGGGGTCGTGAGCTTGGAACACTTCCTCCTGATGGCCCTGAGGAGATTGAATTCAGCTGCTTCATGGTCACTGCAGCCAAGGCCGTCTCTGAGCCTCACATTGCTTACCAGCCCTTCCCTGTTGGTGAGAACAAGGCCCAGCACAGCACCATTTCTTGTTGGTTCCTCTACCATTTGGAGGAGGAAGTTGTCTTCTATGCAGTACAGGAACATCCTGGATTGCTGGTGCCTTGCTGTGTTGTCCCTCCAGCAGATGTCAGGGTGGTTGAAATCACCCATGAGGACCAGGGCTTGAGACCGGGAAGCCGCTTCTGTTTGCCTGTGGAGGGCCTCATCTGCTTGGATCTGCTGGTCAGGTGGCCTGTAGGAGACCCCCACAGTAATATCTCCTTCCCCTGTCCTGCCTTTGATTTTAACCCATACACTCTCAACCAGCTCATCATCCCTCCCCAGGTGGAGCTCCACTGATTCCAACTGGCTATTGACATAGAGGGCAACACCTCCTCCTCTCCTTCCCTGCCTATCCTTCCTAAAGAGTTTATACCCATCTATCCCTACATCCCAGTCATGGGATTCATCCCACCAAGTGTCAGTAACAGCCACTATGTCGTGGCATCCCAGCAGCACAGTGGCCCTTAACTCATCCTGTTTGTTGCCCAAGCTGCGCGCATTCGCACAGAAGCACTTCAGCTGGGCTGGCCCTGTCCTCCTCTTGTGCCACTTCCCCTCGGTTTCCACAGAATGTCCTGGTGGATCATTCGTGGCTTGCCTCAGGGCAGCAAGTTGAGAGCCCTTACCAGCTCTCCTTCCCTCTGCCTCTGGTGAGTTGCCCCTCTATTTGTCACAGGCCAGCAGGAGACTATTAACCCCTTCCCCCTTCAAATCTAGTTTGAAGCCCTCTCAATGTCTAGTTTAAAGCCACCTCAATGTCAAGATCACACCAGTCACTCCCAGCATTTGGGCTGGGAACAGTGGGATGGCAGGAAGGCAATTGGGCTTCTCTGACCCCTTCCACTGGTGGCTGCCCCAACTTTAGGCTCTCCTTGCAACTGTTTGCCTGTTTTCCCTCCTGGTTGGAAGCCTCCACTCTTGGCTGGTGTCAGCTCTGAATCTCTTGCAGCACCACGCCCAGCCTTTGCTGGAGGCATTAAGTACTAGTGGCCATGGTACCTGAGCCAGGTGAGTGGGACAGGGACAGAGATGGTCATCAACTGCAGCCAAGAGTCCAACTCATCAGACAAGACCATGGTGACGTATCAGGGATGAGGTTAAGCCAGGAAGTCAATCCAGAGGTCAGGATCAGGTCTAGCCAGGGCAATCAGGTTTAGTAGTCATCAGGCAAGGGCAGAGCAATGAGATCCAAGGTCCAGATCAGCATGGTCCACAGCAGGCACAGAGGCAATGGCACCATGGACAAGTGCTCCTACAACACATCTTAGGCAAGGGCCTGAAGGCCCAGGGCTGAGCTTAAATAGGCTTCTGGACCAATAAGTGAGGCTGGTCCATTGAAACCTGCTTCAGGCTCTGAACCCTTCCTGCCCAGATGTGAGGGCTCCATGGTGTTTCCCCTCTCCATGGGCATATTAAAAAAGTGAAATAGCTTCTCTCATTTGTGGTCACCATCCTCCTCCTCACCCCTCCATTTAATGTCTCCATGTGCAGACCCTATGGTGCAGAAGCACCTGGAGAGCCTCCAAAGCTCCTGTGGGAAAGGCCTGGAGACTGGTCATCTGCAGCGCCTCACCAACCTGCTGCTGGTGGAAGGCTTGACTGATATCCAGCAGAAGGAGCATGACATCCTGCAGCTCGAGGCCACCAAAGGCCTGCAAAATGTATCTAACAGCATCCCTCTGGAGAAGCTCTTCCGGCCTCTCTCCAAGGTCAGCATCCCACCTCGCATCTTGGTCACCATCGGAGTGGCTGGGATTGGCAAAAGCACACTGGTGAAGTTCTTTGTCTACACCTGGGCAAAGGGGGAGATCAACAAGGACATCACCTTCGTGCTGCCCCTCACCTTCAGGGAGCTGAACACCCACGAGAAGCTCTCTGCCGAGCGACTGATCTGCTTGGCCCTCCCCCACATCACTGAGCCCAGCTGCATCTTGGCAGGCACTGCCAGGACCCTGCTGATTCTTGATGGCCTGGATGAGTTCAAGACCCCTTTGGATTTTTCCAATGCTGTGGTATGCAGCGACCCCAAAAAGGAGATCCAAGTAGACAGCCTGATCACCAACATCATACGTGGCAACCTGCTGCAGGAGGCCTCTGTCTGGGTGACGTCGCGGCCAGCAGCGGCCAGCCAGATCCCCGGTGGGCTTGTGGACCGAATGACAGAGATACGAGGCCTTGGAGCTGCTGAGATGAAGGACTTCTTGGACCAGATGTTCCTTGATAACAGAGATCTGTCCAACCAAGTCCTCCACCACATCAGGGCCAACAGGTCCTTGCATGCCATGTGCACCGTCCCTGGCATTTGCTGCATTTCTGGTTCCTCAATTGGTTATTACCTAAAAACCAGCACCCACCACTCCCAGGAGACCACCACCAGCCCCAGGACCCTCTCAGAAGTCTACTCCTATTATTTTAAAATGGCCTTGAGCAGTGACTGGCCTGAGAAGCCTCAAGAAACACTTAGGATTGAGCAGGTGGTGGCCAACAGCAAGAAGGTGGTAGGCAGCCTGGGCAGGCTGGCCTTCTACGGGCTGCTCAGGAAGAAGCACGTCTTCTACGAGCAGGACATGAAGGTCTACGGTGTTGACTTGTCTGTGCTGCAGAGCAGCCTGTGCAGTAGACTTCTGCTCAAAGAAGAGGTGCAGTCCTTCACAGCCTACTACTTCTCCCACTTAACCATGCAGGAGTTTCTAGCAGCCCTTTATTACTACATGGCTGCCAAGCGGGCACTGTTCGACCTCTTCACGGAGAGCGGCGTGTCCTGGCCCAAGCTGGGCTTCCTCAGCCACTTCAGGAGCGCTGTTCAGAGGTCTCTGCAGGCAGAGGGCAGGCATCTAGACATCTTTGTGCGCTTTCTCTCCGGGCTCCTCTCCCCACAGGTGAACAAGCTGCTTTCTGGGTGGCTGGTGGTGAAGGATGAGCACAACAGCTTCAGGAGCCAAGCCATCAGCTTCCTGCAGGACTGCCTGAACACCAACTATGTCATCTCCTCCCGGGTGGTGAACACCATGCACTGCCTCTACGAAATCCAGCACACAGAGATCGCCAAGACTGTGGAGGAAGCCATGAAGAATGAGAGCTTGGCTGGGATGCTCACCCCTGTGAACTGCTCTGCCCTGGCTTATCTTCTGCAGGTCTCTGATGTCTGTGTGAAGGAGACCAACCTCTCCAACTGCCTCACCTACAACATCTGTAAAAGCCTGCTCTCCCAGCTCCTCTTCTGCCACAACCTTAGGTGAGTTCTGGTGGGATTGCCCTGGGAGAAGCAAGCAGGGACACTGGGCTGTGACTCAGAATCTTGGGTGTTGATGTGAGAGACAGGCCCACCAGCACTGTCCATTAGAAGAGAGCTGCCTTGGAGATGGCACAAAGTCAGCTTTGCTTTCATGCTTTTATTTTTCCACCTTTATTGGGAAGATGTCATGGCAGAGTAGTCCTTTCTCCACATTGTTCTCCAGATGCTTGTGTTTGCTCTTTCCCTGTGTCTTCTCGAGGCTGGACAATAACCAGTTTAAGGACAACGTAATGGAGCTGCTGGGCAGTGTGCTGAGCGCAAAGGATTGCCAGATCCAGAAGCTCAGGTAGGACCTGGCCCAGGGCAGACAGACTGTTCCTGGGGATGCTGAGCAGAGCTGGGAGCACCTCAAAACCAGGGTGAGGGTCCTACAAGAACATCTCTCTCACTGGCTCCCTGGGGGGTCTGATGACATTGTGTCATTGTGGTGGCTGGGCAGGCTGTCTCACTCAGCCTTCCTGGGACCACTGCCTGCTCTTTGTGTCTAAATATCCATGTAGGAGTCCATGGGTTATCCCAACACACTGCTCCCCTGCTGCAGCTTGAGGACATTGCCTCTTGTCCTGTCCCTTGTTCCTTGGGAGCAGAGCCCAACTGCCACCTGGCTCCAGCCTCCTCTCAGGTTGCTGTAGAGAGCAATGAGGTCTCCCTCAGCCTTCTTTTCTCTAGGCTAAACAACCCCAGGTCCCTCAGCTGCTCCTCCCCTCTTCTCCAGGTCTTATGGAGAGGACAGGCTCCTGGCCCTGTGCAAGGGCCTTGACCCAGACAGATGGGTCCCCATTTTCTTCACCTCCTTCCCTTCTTCAGGGCTGCTCATGGAGATCCCCATACTGCCACCATGACACAAATGGAATTTAAGCCTAGAAACCCTCCCACCCTGCCCTTGCAAACCCTTGGCTGGTATCCACTCCAGGAGAGCAGACCTGAGAGCATCCAGCACTTTGCATGGCTCCACTGTGGACCAAATGCTCCCCATGGCTTTCTTTTGCTCACCCATCCCATCTGCATCCTGGGACACAGCAGTGGCTGTGAGAGCCTCTTCTTCCCCCTGGAAAACTCCCAAACTTTCCCTTTCCATGCAGCTTGGCAGAAAATCAGATCAACAACAAAGGAGCTAAAGCCTTGGCCAGGTCACTGATGGTGAACAGGAGCCTTATGGCGCTGGAGTAAGTGTCCCCCTTCAGCACCTGCCACAATCTGTTCCTCACTGGGAGCCACTCCCACAGCTGCGCTGGAGCGTGGCTCCACCTGGCCTGACAGAGATGGGGAGGTGCTTCAGCCCCCAAAGCCACCGCTGCTCAGGAGGTGATCTTGAGCTGCTGGCCTGTTGCCCCACTCCAGCAGTGCCTGAGCTTGTGCCATGGGGTGGCACTTGGGTGCCCCTTGGAACATGCCCACAGCGTTGCTAACTTTGGCTTCCCTGCCCTCTCGCCCCAGCCTGAGGAGCAACTCCATCGGCCCCACCGGTGCCAAAGCCCTGGCTGATGCACTGAAGAAGAACCAAGTCCTGCTCTCCCTAAAGTAAGTCAACTTCTGCAGCACCTCTGGCAGCAGGACAGGCCCACTCCAGCCCTCTCCTGTCCTGTCGAGGTGTTGTCCCCCTTGAGGGCCAGCAGGTGGGGAGACTGTGGACAAGGCTTGGTTTAGATGTGCCAGGCAGTGAGCACAGGAGTGAGCAGCAGGGACACGGGGACCTGGGAAGCCCTGGGCTAGAGATGTTTGGATCCTTCACCCTCCCAGCTTCAGAGGGTCCAGGTTGAGGTCCACATCCATCTCTCACATAGGAGCTCACAGCGGGCGTGGAGGGTGGTATCTCCCATGGGATAGGAGGGAAAGCCCCAGGCAAATTCCCATCTCACACCAGATATGGGGACAAGCAAGCATCAAGGCCAGGTGACCACCACCCTTCATGGTCCCTCACTCTGCTGTAGAAGCAGCCATGCACAGCTTCACTCCCCTCTCCTTGCAGCCTGCAGCACAATGCCATCAAGGAGGATGGTGCCAGCTTCCTGGCCGAGGCCCTGTTGAGCAATCATGGGCTGGTGACCCTGCAGTGAGTGACCAGGACCCACTGTTCCCCATCCCAGGCACCCAGCAGACCAAGGTGCCAGTGAGGGGCACTCGGCACCTGCCATTCACGAGTGCTGCCCTCACCTTTGCAGCCTGCAGAAGAATGCCATCGGTGCCCATGGTGCCAGGAAGGTGGCCGAGGCGCTGAAGCAGAACCGCAGCCTGAAGGAGCTGATGTAAGTGAAGCACAGGGAGGAGGGGCCCTGCACCATGCCAGGTCCTCTGGGACCTCTGGGCAGGAGGGGTGGGCGGGGGGCTGGACCACACAACACAGGCAGGATAGACTGTGCCAGCTGTGCCCAAGGACTGGCAGGGGTGGAGTGGGACAAAGACTGCATCACTCCTCTGGCGACCCTGGGGAGATGCTCTCCATCTCTCCTGAATGCTGTCCACATCTCCAGGGATGTAGGGAGCTAGGTAGAGAGCCAAGAGGCTAAGCAGAGGCAAGCTCCAAGGCCTGTGTACACATGCAAAGCTATCTCAGCTCCAGCCCAACAGAGAGGAACAGAGTGGTGTGCAGGCTGGAGGGGAGCCCACAGCAAGTTCATGCTTGTTGCTGGAGCAGGAAGAGCCTGGAGGAAATGGACCTTGTGCTGGTCTCAGCTGGTTGCAGCATGGCTGCTGGGGACATCAGCTCTTCCTCCTGTCTCTTAGACTCTCCAGCAATTTAGTGGGAGACAATGGCTCAGTTGCCTTGGCTGAAGCTCTGAAGGTGAACCACACTCTGCAAAGCCTCGAGTAAGTCCCTCCTCCACACCTGGCCTCCTGCTTGCCCAAAAGAGCCCAGCCCAGCCTCCTGACTCCAGCAGCACCTCCCACCCTTCATATCAACCCAGACCCCTCCACATCAGTCCCGTTCCATGTGTCTCCCATCCCAAGTCCCCTGGTGGGACACAAGGCAGAGGGTGCTCGATGTAGGCCACCAAGCAGCAGCCCAGGTCAAAGCCAGCAGCAGGCAGCAGGGCCCTGCCTCCACCACCAGAGCACTGCAGGAGTTAAGTCTCGGCCCAGATTATTTTGTTTCTGGTTTGGAGGACACCAGCAGCTTTGGGCCCTCCTTCTCTCTCAGATGTGATGGGAGTTGGCTAAGAATGAAGGCAATGGGCTGCTGCCTGGCAGAGTTCTGGTGGGGTGGTGCAGCCTTCATTGCCCTTGGGAGCAGCAACCAGAGACCAGCTCCTCCTGCCTGGCTGATGGCTCCTGGGGAGGAGCTGCTGTTCCCCTAGTCTGCCACTGGCTTCCCACAGCACAACAAGGACCCAAACCCCACAGGACCTGCATGCCCAGCTGAGCTGGCAGCCACGGTGATGGCCAGATGGGGCCATGGCTGCCCTGGAGTGCTGGCAAACCTCACCACCTCTGCTTGGTGGGGCAGGTGCTGCTGTGGTGAGCAGGAGATGGTGATCTTAGCCTGGCTGCTCTTGAAGCTGGCCCTTCAGCTTCAGCTCCCTTCCCTGCCTGCCATGGCTGGGAGATGTCCATTTCTCAGCAAAACAGGCAAAGGGGCAGCTCAGTCATGACCCTGCAACCTACCAGGGATGCCAGCCCTGGCCCATCCTCACACCTTCACGTTTGTCTCAGTCTGCAGAGCAACTCCATCAGCAGCTCCGGGGTCACTGCCCTGACAGCAGCTCTCTGCTCCAACAAGGGACTCACCAGCCTCAAGTGAGTGACGGCCCCGCAGCCACCCTGGCCTGAAGGTGCTGCTGGGACATGGGGAGTGAGAACCTTTGCTTGTGCCTGGCTGTGCTGGGGGCTGCTCTGTCCCTCCTCTGGCTGCAAGCATTCTCTCTCCATCGTTGGCTACCTGTCCAGCCATGTCCCACAAGCAAATGAGGGCAGCAGGGATGGGAGGATGGGAAAAAGCCCAGCTGGAGGATGCACAGGGAATGGAGCTGCAGATGCTGATGGGGATGGAAATGCTGTTGTTGGAGCAGGACCAGAAGAGGCCACAGAAATGATCAGAGTGTGGAACCTCTCCGCTGGAGGGCCAGGCTGGGAGGGTTGGGGTTGTGCAGCCTGCAGAGAAGGCTCCAGGGAGACCTCCTGGTGGCCTGGCAGTGCTTCAAGAGGCCAGAAGAGAGCTGGGGACAGACTGCTGAGCAGGGCCTGTTGGGCCAGGCCAAGGGGGGATGGTTTGAAGTGCAAGAGGGAGGCTGAGAGTGGAGAGAAGGAGAAATGTTTGGTGCTGAGGGTGGGGAGAGCCTGTGCCAGGCTGCCCAGAGAGGTGGAGCTGCCCCATGGCTGGCAGCAGTGCAGGGCAGGTTGGTTGGGGCTGGGAGCAGCCTGCTGTGGCTGCAGCAGTCCCTGCTGGCTGCAGGGCTTGCCCTGGGTGAGCTTGGCAGGTCCCTTCCAGCCCAGCCAGTCCATGATTCCATGATGCCAGGCCAGTCAGATAGACTCCCATGGCAGCAGATGGTCTCAGCCCCAGAGTGGGTGCTGTGGAGAGCTTTGGGGTAGCAGCTGCTGCCTTGGCTGCTCCCCCCCAGCCCTGTGTCTCTGCCCAGCCTGCGGGAGAACTCCATCAGCAAGGAGGGAGGCCCTGCCATCGCCTGTGCCCTGCGGACCAACAGCACCCTCAGGAAGCTGGAGTAAGTCCCATGTGCCCCAGCAGGGCACCCACATAGTGTCCCTGGAGTTGTCCCAAGCTCTGTGTGCATGACTTGTGTCCTCTGTCCCCTGCCTCCAGCTTGGCAGCGAACCTGCTGTGTGATGAGGGTGGCAAGGCCATCGCTCTGGCCATGGCAGAGAACCAGGCACTCAGTTCCCTCCAGTGAGTTTTCTCCTTGTACCTGGTTTGGTTTGGAGCCCCTCGTGTGGTCATGGGGCAGGGACACTGCTCCGGGGTCCCAGCCCCTCCAGGCTGTGAGAGTGGTTTCCTCAGGTCACCCTGTGCCATCCAGGATGGACACACAGGGTCTTGCACATGGGTCACCTCTCAGCCTCCACAACACTGGATGGGAGCAGTTGGATGCTGAGCCTGCAGGGATCTGGCTGTCCCCACAGCCCTGAACTTCACCTTCTGTCCTCTCCTGCCTGCAGTTTGCAGTGGAACTTCATCCAGGCCAGCACTGCCACAGCCTTGGCGCAAGCACTACAGTCAAACGGCAGCCTGGCCAGCCTCGAGTAAGTGGGGACATGGGAACAGGTCCTGGGTAGCACCTTCCTCCTGCTCCCTGCCCGAGGCCCCTGGCCTCAGGCTGCTGCAGGGGAGGTGGCTCTGCCGGCTGCCTCCTGCACTCGCTCCGGTCTCCCCATCCCGGGTTCCTGCCTGGGGCTGCAGCAAGTCCGTGGCGGCCGAGGGCCTCCCTGGCCATGTGGGCAGGGCTGGCAGGCTGTGTCCTCCGCTGGCTGCTGCCAGGTGCCAGAGACAGGAGCAGCACTCTTGTGCCTTAGCTTGCAGGAGAATGCCATCGGAGACCAGGGCACGGCCGCCCTTGCCGCCGCACTGGAGGTCAACACCAGCCTGGCGCAGCTCCAGTGAGTGTCCAGCCCTGCAGTCGCAGCCTGGCTAATTAGCCAAGCTAATTAGCACACCGGGGCCACCTCACAACACATGCTGAGCTCAGGGCCTTGTTCTTTTGCAGCCTGCAGGTGGCTTCAATTGGTGCAGCTGGTGCCCAAGCCCTGGCAGAAGCCTTAATGGTCAACAAGAGCCTGCAGATCCTGGAGTAAGTGCTTGGTGGGATCACCAAGCCCCCACGGCTGTGACACTGCTGCCTAGGGGTGCCTGAGACCCTGGGCTTGAGCCAGAACTGCTCCGCCCTCACACTGTGTCTCACCAGACTTGGCTTGCCTGCTCCTTGACTTGCTGGCGTGGGGCTACCCCTCCCACCTCATCCTGTCACCCATGGAGAGCGTGGGGCTGGTTCCTCACCACCTGCCTTTCTTCCCAGCTTGAGAGGCAACTCTGTCGGCGTGGCAGGGGCCAAGGCCTTGGCCAATGCGCTGAAGGCCAACCGCAGCCTCCGTCGCCTCAAGTGAGTGTCCTGCACCCTGGGGGCAGCCAGGAGAAGCCTTCCCAGAGTGGTGAGGGGGCAGCCAGGCCACCAGCTCTCAGTGGGGCAAACACTTGAGCTGGTGGCTTTGCCAGTGCCCACACCCCTGGCACACATTCCCTCCTGGTGGCCACATCTCCCTGTCTCTCTCTTTCTGACCTTCCTGCAGCCTGCAGGAGAACTCTCTGGGCATGGATGGAGCCATCTGCATCGCCACCGCGCTGAGGGGCAACCACAGCCTCACCTACATGAAGTAAGTGACTGCTGTGCTGCATGCCAAGGGGAGACCTTGGGAATCATCAGGGAGCCTTCCCCACCACTGCCACTGCCTGTTCCTTGCTGCCCTACAGCAACCTCCTCAATGGGGCAGGGGGCCAGAGCTCCCTGTGCTCCTCTTGGCATGACAGCCACCATCCCCACACAGCTCCAGACCCCACAGCTCCTCCCTGGGAAATCCTCTGAGGAGGTAAAACACCTCAAAAGCCATGGGGGGTGACTTGTGCCTGTTGTGCCAGGGGGATGGTTTGAAGTGCAAGAGGGAGGCTGAGAGTGGAGAGAAGGAGAAATGTTTGGTGCTGAGGGTGGGGAGAGCCTGTGCCAGGCTGCCCAGAGAGGTGGAGCTGCCCCATGGCTGGCAGCAGTGCAGGGCAGGTTGGTTGGGGCTGGGAGCAGCCTGCTGTGGCTGCAGCTGTCCCTGCTGGCTGCAAGGGGTTGCACTGGATGGCTTTTAAGTTCCCTTCACCCCAGCCCAGTCCCAGCTCCCATGATTCTACTCTTCCAAATCCCACAGGGATGGGCTGGCCCAATCCAGCTGCCCAGGGGCTTTCTCCAGCTTCGCACCTGGCTGCCTCTGGCCTCTCAAACTCAGAGTCCTCTGCAACCAGGGTGCCAAGAAGAGCTCCTGGATGGTGTGGGGAGGGTGCAGCTGATGCTGGGTGCTGGTACAAAGCTGGGGAACATCTCTTGTACCCAGCAAGGCTCCTGCTCTGAGCTCCATCTCTCTGTGCTCCCAGCCTGCAGGGGAACCGCATCGGGCAGTCTGGAGCCAAGATGATCTCAGATGCCATCCGAACCAATGCCCCCGACTGCGTGGTGGACGTGTGAGGGTCCTGGCCACGGCCAGGAGGTGGCTTGCTGGGTCCCTTGGGCCAGGGCACCTCTGCAGGGAACTGCTAGGCCCCCTTGGTTGGGGACCATTACATGTGACATCATTTGGGAGGCACTGTCCTCTACTGCCACAGTGCAGACCCCACAGCCTGTACTGCGCTCGCGGCTTTTCTGGGGGCAGGGACTGGCCACAGTGTCCCACAGGCTGCAGTGATCCTGATGGACTCGAGTCCCTCTGCCACAACCACTGCAGGGATGACTGAGGCTCAGGTTCAGCTCTGCCCAAAGCTTCTGCCTGACCCTGAGCTGAAATGTTACCTGAAGCACCAACAGAGAGACCAACAGCCCTGAGGGTGACCCCTGTCCCAGCTCAAAGCCATTGTCCCTTGTCCTGGCACTCCCAGCTCTCCTGGAGCCCCTTCAGGGCAGAGCAGAGCAGAGGGGCAGAATCCCCTCCCTGTGCTGCTGCTCTCCCTGCTCTGGCTGCAGCTCAGCTCTGGGCTGCCAGGGACCAGTGCTGGCTCCTGGGGACTTTGTCACCAGCTGACAGCCCCAAGGCCTTCTCCTGCAGGCTGCTCTCAGCCACTCCTCACCAGCCTGGGTTTGTGCCTCAGTGCAACTGGTGCTGCTCTTTGTGGAGGCAAGCCCCACTGAAGCATATGTTCAGGATGAGCAGATTTCAGTTTAATGTGCTCCCAGAGCAGCTTTTCATCCCCTTCCATTCAGCCCAACTCCCTACCCCCTGAGCGGCAGAGCAAGGAAGCACAGCACTCAGGTGTTCACAGAAGTGATTTTTGGCAGGTGAGGGCCAGTTCTGGTGCAGTTCTGGACACAACCACACCACATTCCTTTGCTTCTCCTGAGGGATGAACTCCTCCTGCTCTGGGAGTCACCAGCCTAGCAATCTGAGTTTAATTTTCAACTTTAATAAGCATTATTTCCCAGCTCCAGCTCCTGCATTCCTGCTGACAAGCACCTTCCAAAGGGCAGGATATTAGCTCCTGGCCTGCAGGCTCTCCAAAGCTTGGATTTCCTGATGCCTCCTGGCCCTGCTGCTGCTGCAGGGTCAGAAGTCACTGTCACTTTCCCCTAGTGGCTCTGGCTTCCTTGCTCGATGACTGGATTTGCTTGGGGACATTTCCATGCTGTCGTCTTCCAATTCCTCCTCATCATCATCTTCATCCAGATCAATCTCACTATCTCTTGAGTCCTCCTGCAAGGAAGCAAACAGAGTTCATCTCCAGCTCAGTTCTCAGATGGCAAAGTTTTGCCACCTGTAGAATAGAGCCTGGCACAGCTGTCTGATGTCAAGCTGCTTTGCCCCCTGCCCCCAGGCAATCACACACCCAGGGGCTATGGGCAAGGCTGCTGCTTTGAGCTGGTGGATGCCCCTTTGAACTTGCACTGGGGAGCAGCTGCAACTTCTGCAGGAGGTTTGGCTGCAGCTCAGGCTGCTGTGCTGTGGCCTTCCACAGGAGTGGGAGTTCAAGCTCAACTGCCTTGGGGTGAGGCTCAGGGCTCTCACCAGCAGCTCCCTGCTTTGCTAGGCAGCAGCTGCTCCAACTCTATTCACTGCAGACCTCCTCCTGCACTTCACAGGGCTGACAGAGACAGCTCCCTGACTTCTGCTGAATCTGTGCTGCTAAAAACCTTGCAGGGTGTTTAACCTTCTGCTGATAGCTGCTGTGAGGCCAGAGAATCAAGACACAGCAGGAGAAAATTGACTGCAGGAACGAAACCCACCTGTGCCTCGGTGATGATCCCGCTCGCGCCTGGCCATGCTGGGGCAGGTCTCCCCTTGGAGAGCCAGAGAACAGGAGGGGCAGAGCAGGGGAAAAAAGTACAAGAATATAAAAGAATCCAGAAAGTAACCAGAAGGGAAGCAGGGGAGATGGCAGCAAAGCCATGTGCAGCGCAGGCATCATGTACCACACCAGCAAGGGGCAGAGCCTGGGCACAGGCTGCCCAGGGAGGTGGCTGAATCCCCATCCCCGGAGGTGTTTCAAAGCCACAGCGATGTGGTGCTGGGGGCCATGGCTCAGCCCCAGCCTCGGTGGAGCTGGAGAATGGTTGGGCTGGAGGAACTGAAAGATTTTTTTCAACCAAAATGATTCCATGGGCAGGCTGAAGCTTGCTCTCCTTGCAGCTCCACAGCCCCATTAACTCTTTATAATCTTCAGCCTGACTGGTTTTCTTCCCTGGTCTCAGACACAAAGGTGCCTGCAAGGGTTCCTAAGCAAGCCCTGGAGCCTGCTGAGATGCTGTATTAAGGATTCAGAGGCATGAGACAACCAAAGCAGCAGCAGCTGAGGGTAGTAAGAGGCTGGAGGTGTTGAGTTTCCACACTTGGATATGCTGGGGCCAACAGAGAGACACAGGAGGAAACTGGGAATACGCCAAGTGCAAAGAGAAGAGAAACTGCAGAGACTGAATACCCAAAGCTGGCAGGAAGATGGTCATGTACAGTCAGGCAGCACTGTGCATAAGGGCACAGCATCTTCACCTACAGCTCTGGAACTCCTGACCCTACCCACACAGAATCGCAGAACATCAGGGGCTGGAAGAGACCTCCAGAGATCACCCAGTCCAAGCCCCTGCCAGAGCAGCACCACCCAGGGCAGGTCACAGGGGAACACATCCAGCTGGGTCTTGAATATCTCCAGAGAGGGAGAGTCCATGACCACCCTGGGTAGCCTGTTCCAAGGTTCTGTCACCCTTACAACGAAAAAATTCTTCCTCCTACTTCCATGGCACTTCCTCTGGCTCAGCTTCCACCACTGCCCCTTGTGCTGGCATTGGGCATCCCCCAGCACAGCCTGGCTCCAGCCTCTGGGCAGCACCCTGCACAGCTTTATCAACAGCAAGGAGATCACCTTCAGGCTCCTCCTCTCCAGGCTACCGAGCCCTCAGCTCCCTCAGGCTCTCCTCATGAGGAAGATCTTCCACTCTGGTTCTGTGCTGGACTCTCTCAAGCAGTTCCCTGAGGTCCTTCCTGAGCTGAGGGGCCCAGAACTGGACACAGTAATTCAGCTGTGGCCTCAGCAGGGCAGAGTAGATGGGTAGGAGAACCTCTTTGACCTACTGACCACAGCCCTGGGGTGGATACCCCAGGATGCCTTTGGCCTTCCTGGCCACAAGAGCACATTGCTGGCTCATGGTCATCCTCTCATCCACCAGCACCCCCAGGTCCTTCACTGCTTTCCAGCAGCTCAGTCCTCAACCTCTCCTGGAGTTGCTCTTTCCCAGGTGCCCTTGTTGAATTTCTCCCTGCCCACCTCTCAGCCTAAGTCTCACTGAATGGCAGCACAGCCCCCCTGTGTCAGCCACTCCACTCAGTGCCATCAGCAAACTTGCTGGCAGCGCCCTCTGTGCCCTCATCCAGATCATTGATGAATATATTGAACAGCTCTGGTCCCATTACAGACCCCTGAGGGACTCCACTAGACACAGGCCTCCAACTAGACTGTGTCCCACTGACCACACCTCTCTGACTTCATCCACCTCACGCCCTGATCCTCCAGATCACACTGCCTCGGCTTAGCTGCAAGGATGCTGTGGCAGAGAATGTCAAACGCTTTACTGAGATCAAGATAAACCTCATGCACTGTTCGACCCTCATCATCCACCTGCTGATGTCCTCATCAAAGGCTATCAGGTCAGTAAGACCGGACTTCCCCTGGGTAAAACCATGCTGACTGCTCCTAAGGACCCTCTTGTCCTTGATGTGCCCAAGGACAGCACCAAGGATAAGTTGCTCCATCACCTTTCCAGGGATAGAGGTGAGGCTTACCAAAGATGGTGGAGAGTGGTCTGGCAATGACATCTGCCAGCTTCCCAGCCTTGGTGATTCTATGACTCTATGAGTATATAAATCCTCAGCACCCAAGGAATCATAGACATAGAATCAAGAAGGTTGGAAAAGGCCTCAGAGGTCACCAAGTCCAACCTGTCACCCAACACCTCCTGACTACTAGACCATGGCACCAAGTGGCACATCCAGTTCCCTCTTCAACACCTCCAGGGACAGCAACTCCACCACCTCCCTGGGCAGCACATTCCAGTGGCTAACAACTCTCTCTGGGAAGAACTTTCTCCTCACCTCCAGCCTGAACCTCCCCTGGCACAGCTTCAGACTGTGTCCTCTTGTTCTGCTGCTGGTTGCCTGGGAGAAGAGACCAACCCCCACCTGGCTACAACCTCCCTTCAGGGAGTTGGAGAGAGCAAGAAGGTCTCCCCTGAGCCTCCTCTTCTCCAGGCTAAGCAACCCCAGCTCCCTCAGCCTCTCCTCACAGGGCTGTGCTCCAGACCCATCCCCAGCCTCCTTGCCCTTCCCCAGACACCTTCAAGTATGAAGGTTTGAAGTATTGAACAGGCTGGGGCCCAGCACTGATCCCTGGGGCACACCACTGGTGCCTGGCTGCCAGCTGGCTGTGGCACCATTCACCACCACTCTCTGGGCTCAGCCTCCAGCCAGTTCCTAACCCAATGCAGTGTGCTCCCATCCAAGCCAGGGGCTGACAGCTTGGCCAGGAGTTTGCTGTGGGGGATGGTGTCAAAGGCCTTACTGAAGTGGCCTTGGCCATCCTTCAGGTGTGCAGTGATTGCCCCCAAGATGATCTGCTCCATCACTTTCTCTGGCACTGAGGTCAGGCTGCCTGGCCTGGAGCTTCCAGGTTCCTCTATCTGACCCTTCTTGTGGATGGGGACCACACTGGCCATTTCCAGTCACCTGGGACCTCACCTGTGAGCCAGGACTGGAGGAAAGTGATGGAGAGCAGCTTGGCAGCTCATCTGCCAGCTCTCTCAGCCCCCTAGGATGGATCCTATCCGGCCCCATGGACTTGTGAGTGTCCAAGTGGCTCAGCAGGTCCCGAACTAACTCCTCATGGATTTCCGGGGCATTACACTGCTCCCCGACCCCATCGCCCAGCTCCGGAGGCCACTCGTCCTGAACTCCTCCTGCCTTGCTGTTAAACATTGAGGCAAAGAAGGTGCTCAGGACCTCAGCCTTCTCCTCGTCTTCAGTCACAGTGCTCCCCTCCAGGTCCAATAAGGAGTGGAGGTTCTTCTTGCCCTCCTTTTAGTGTTGATGTATTTGTAACAATGCTTTTTGTTGTCTCTCACAGAGGTGTTCAGCTTCAGTTCCAACTGAGCCTTTCCTCTCTAATTTTTTTCCTACATAATCTAACAACATCCTTAAATGTATCTGGAGTTGCCTCCCCCCTTTCCAAAGGTGATACAGCCTCTTTTTTTCCCTCAATCCCTCTGGGATCTGCTTGCTCATCCAGGCCCACAGCCTTCCCCTGGGCTCATCTTTCGGCACATGGGAACTGCCAGTTCCTGTGCCTTCAAGAGCTCCTCTTAGAAGTAGCTCCAACCATCCTGCACCCCTTGGTTCTTGAGGGCTGCTGCCCAGGGGACTTTGCAAATAAGCTGCTTGAGCAAGCTGCAGTTTGCCCTCCTGCACTCCAAGGTGAAGGTTCTGTTGGTGCTCCTCCCTATCTCCCTGCATATTGACAACTCCACTCGCTGTGGTGGTGAGAGAATGGTCAGTTCTCCCCCCCACATAAACTGTTGGCAGCCCAACGTGAGGCTCGGCTAATTGCTTTCCAGGAGCAGGGCCAACTCTGCTTGATTTATTGTCTGCTCAGATTGGAAGAGCAACAGGAAAATTCTGTGGATTTTTAAACAATTGCTCTTTCCAACCTGCAGTGATTTATAAGTATTTGCTAGGACTAATCTGTGATAATTTATGCAGGTACTCAATGTATAAATCAAATTTATGGTTTAAGTCTAAGATTCTCCAGCCTCTCTGTGACCTGTTTCTGGGATTCTTTTGGCTTAAAAGATACAGAACTGTAACCTCTACCACTCTCCCCATTGAGATAAGGGAGTTTAAGATTCCAGTATGTGAAAGAGTAATATTAAGTGATGGCTGGGATCCAAAGGTGATTTATTTGGCCTGTGTGATCCTGCTATCGGTGATGATTAATGTGTGCTTGTTAGTAGCTCTGATACAGGAGAGGAAGGTATCTAAAACTTGCTTCGTTATCAAGAGCAGACCAAAGAGAAGGAAGCAGAGCTCCAACTCAACCCTGGAGATTTCCAGTGATGAGGAGAGAGGAGAGTCTGAATCAGTTAAGAATAGACCTAAACAGGCTATTGGGAAGGCTGCTTTGAACGCTGCTGGTGGTGATTCTGGCAACCAGGCAGCGGCAGTGGCAGTGCAGCAGCAGCTCCTAACATGGCAGCTCCCATGTCCTCGGCAGCCATTAGAGAGGCAAAGCCATTTCCTTCTTCTTCGGCAGGACCGGAAGTCTCCTCCACAGCAGCTGGTCCGTCTCAAAACCTGTCGGCTTCTGTTAGGGTGGCTGTGAATTCAAACACAGCTCCAATTAAGCAAGTAGCAGCTTTAGATAAGAGAGGTGGAAGGCGCAGAGCTGATCCAGGAGCTGATGGGGCAGAGCAGCAAGATACTGCTGCTGCTGAGGGAACTTCTGCCAATAAAGAGCCTGCTGAGGAGGAAGAGAAGGTTTGTCTTAAAGATATAGCTGAGTTATTGAGACCATCACAAGATGGAGATCCAGTAGGGCAAATTGTAGGCCTTGGTAAGACAACAGCCAATGGAGGTGCTTCCGAGCTTAAAGAGATCCTTAAGAGAGTGTCAGCAGGATTATGGGGACAACATGTTCAGGAAGATGAAACAGATGAGGAAGAGGATAATATTCAACATTCCTCGGCACCGAGGCAAGAGTTACGACGTGTGCGGAAGGATTACGTCAGAGCAGAGAATGAGCCAGTTCTAGCTTGGCTTGGTAGATGTTTTGATACAGGTGCACCAGCTCTAATAGTGGGAGACAAGTCAGCATCTCAGCTAGGCACTCTCTCAAAGGATAATGGAATAGATAGACATCTAGGCAGGTCTATCAGTAAGGTGGATGCCAGTGTGGTGCCCATCCACAAGAAGGGCCGGTTGGATGAGCCAGGGAATTATAGGCCTGTCAGCCTGACCTCAGTGCCAGGCAAGATCATGGAACAGGTCATCTTGAGTGCAGTCACACTGCACTTACAGGATGGCCAAGGGATCAGGCCCAGCCAGCATGGATTTAGGAAGGGCAGGTCCTGCCTGACCAACCTGATCTCCTTCTATGCCCAGGTGACTGCCTGGTGGATGTGGGAAGGCCTGTTGATGTAGTCTACCTGGACCTCAGCAAGGCCTTTGACACCATCCCCCACAGCAAACTCCTGGCCAAGCTGTCAGCCCATGGCTTGGATGGGAGCACACTGCATTGGGTTAGGAACTGGCTGGAGGGCTGAGCCCAGAGAGTGGTGGTGAATGGTGCCACAGCCAGCTGGCAGCCAGGCACCAGTGGTGTGCCCCAAGGATCAGTGCTGGGCTCTCTGCTTTTTAACATCTTTATTGATGATCTGGACGAGGGCATTGAGTCCATCATCAGTAAATTTGCTGATGATACCAAGCTGGGGGCAGGAGTTGATCTGCTGGAGGGTAGAGAGGCTCTGCAGAGGGACCTCGACAGGCTGGACAGATGGGCAGAGTCCAAGGGCAGGAGATTGAACACATCCAAGTGCCAGGTTCTGCACATTGGCCACAACAACCCCAGGCAGTGCTACAGGCTAGGGTCAGAGTGGCTGAGAGCAGCCAGGCAGTGAGGGACTTGGGGGTACTGGTCGATGGTAGGCTGAACATGAGCCTGCAGTGTGCCCAGGCAGCCAAGAGGGCCAATGGCATCCTGGCCTGCATCAGGAAGAGTGTGGCCAGCAGGAGCAGGGAGGTCATTGTGCCCCTGTACACTGCACTGGTTAGGCCACACCTTGAGTCCTGTGTCCAGTTCTGGGCCCCTCAGTTTAGGAAGGAGGTTGAGCTGCTGGAAGGTGTCCAGAGAAGGGCAACAAAGCTGGGGAGGGGTTTGGAACACAGCCCTGTGAGGAGAGACTGAGGGAGCTGGGGTTGATTAGCCTGGAGAAGAGGAGGCTCAGGGGAGACCTTCTTGCTCTCTACAGCTCCCTGAAGGCAGGTTATAGACAGGTGGATGTTGGTCTCTTCTCCCAGGCAGCCAGCACCAGAACAAGAGGACACAGTCTCAGGCTGCGCCAGGGGAGGTTCAGGTTTGATGTTAGGAAGAAGTTCTACACAGAGACTGCCCATTGGAATGGGCTGCCTGGGGAGGTGGTGGAGTCACCATCATCGGAGGTGTTCAGGAGGAGACTTGATGGGGTGCTTGGTGCCATGGGTTAGTTGTTTAGGTGGTGTTGGATTGGTTGAAGGGTTGGACGCGATGATCTTGAAGGTCTCTTCCAACCTGGTTTATTCTATGTATTCTATGTTTCTCTGTGGATACACCTTTTATTGGCAGCTCTCATGAGATACCCTTCCCGAGATGATCTTCCATGGAATCCTAAGCCCTGGACTACCATAGATGAGGGAATTAAGTGCCTGAGAGAATTTGCTGTTAGAGAGATACTCTGTGGTGAACATGAAACTCTGAATCCTGATGACATTCCTGTAGGAACTGGTCTTGCTAAAAAGCTCATCAAACTTGCTCCTTCTAATTATGCAAACATTCTGGCAAGCAGGATTGTGGCAAGAAATTATGGTGGAGCTCCTCCTATGGTTGGCCAATTCACTGATCAAATGAGACAATTGGAGGATAGCATGACACGTGTTTCTTTGGTTTCAGCCATTGAAACTCTGTCTGGTGAAATACAGAATTACATGAAAGAGCTGAAAGGTTCCATATCCCAATTGGCACAGAAAGATAATTTCAATTCTTCCTCCAGGTGGATACAAGTTTCATCTGTGAGGAATACACGTCCTCCAAGGAGGTCATTCCAAAACAGATCAAACCAAAGCAGACCACCAAGGCAGTCAAGTAGGACCATTTGGATAACTTTGTGTGATCAGTTTGGTGAGAACATGAACCGCTGGGATGGCCAACCAACTTCTAATCTTTTCAGGAGACTGAGGGAACTGCAGAGTGGCAGAACCCGAGGTAGCAATACCAGAAGGGTAGCTGTTACTTCCACAGTCCCCCAGAGCAACTCTAGTAGCTCCAACAGTGGCTCCAGTTATAACAGGCAAAGCTATAACACTGCACACTGTGTGCAATGCACATGTACACATGTTCCCCATAACTAGGGGTGCCCTGCCTCCCGCCAGGGGGAGGAGAGGGATAACAGAGATAACAGAATCTATTGGGATGTGTACATCCAGTGGCCTGGCACTTCACAATTTTGGAAGTACAGGGCCTTGGTTGACACAGGAGCTCAGTGCACCATAATGCCATCAAATTATCAGGGATCAGAGTCTATAACTATTCTGGGAGTCACTGGTGGATCTCAAGAGTTAAGTAAGATAGAGGTTAATATAAGTTTAACTGGTAAACAATGGAGGAAGCATACAGTTGTGACCGGACCTGATGCACCTTGTATTTTGGGAATTGATTTTCTGAGAGAAGGGCCTTTCAGAGACTCTAGAGGTTACAAATGGGCTTTTGGAGCAGCTTCTGTAGAAATTGATGGACAAAAACTGAAGCTGTTTGTCAGACCTGAGCTTTCTGATGAATCTGCAGTTGTGGGACAACACAAGATACAGGACATTAAATTGCCGGTTGCTTCTCAGACTGTGCATCACAGACAATACAGAACCAACCCTGACTCTTTGTTGCCCATTCAGAATCTGATTCGTCAGTTGGAGAGTCAGAAAGTCGTCAGCAAAACTCATTCACCTTTCACCAGTCCAGTGTGGCCTGTGCGGAAGCAGAATGGAGACTGGCGTCTGACAGTCGACTACCGAGCCCTGAATGAAGTGACACCACCTATGAGTGCAGCAGTGCCAGACATGATGGAGATACAGTATGAGCTGGAATCCAAAGAGGCCAAATGGTATGCTACCATAGACATTGCTAATGCATTTTTCTCTATTCCCATAGCAGAGGAATGCAGGCCTCAGTTTGCTTTCACCTGGAGAGGAATCCAGTACACTTTCAACAGACTGCCAATGGGCTGGATCCACAGCTCAAGCATCTGTCATGCAGTGATCCACGATGCTCTGGAGAAAGGTGTTGCTCCAGAACACATCCAGTTCATCGATGACATCATCCTCTGGGGTGAAACTGCTGAAGAAGTCTTGGAGAAAGGTAACAAAATCATTGACATTCTCCTGGAAGCTGTTTGGCCATTGAGTGAGATGAGGTGAAAGAGCTGCCAGAGAGATCCAGTCTCTGGGAGTGCAGTGGCAGGATGGATGCCGACACATTCCGGTGGATGTGGTAAACAGAGTCTCTACCATGGCCAATGCCATGAGCAAGCAAGAGACCCTACGTTTCTTGGGTACAGTGGGGTTGTGGAGACTGCACATTCCTGGATACAGTCAGATTGTGAAACCTCTGTATGATGTGACTGGAAAGAGAAACAGTTTCCACTGGGGACCTGAGCAGCAAGCAGCCTTTGACCAGATAAAGCAGGAGGTAGTTCAAGCAGTGGGTCTGGGACCTGTCCCAGCTGGTCCAGAGAGGAAGAACATTTTGTACACAGCTGCAAGTGACAATGGTCCAACCTGGTGCCTGTGGCAGAGAGCTCCAGGGGAGACACGTGGACGACCTCTTGGTTTCTGGAGGAGAGGATACAGAGGTTCAGAGGCTAATTATACTCCAACAGAGAAAGAGATTCTAGCTGCCTATGAAGGAGTAAAAGCAGCTTTTGAAGCAATTGGAACTGAATCACAACTTCTCTTAGCTCCCAGATTACCAGTTTTGAATTGGATGTTCAAAGGCAAAGGCTCCACACCACATCATGCCACAGACTCAACCTGGTCTAAGTGGATGGCTCTGATAACACTGAGAGCTCGAATGGGAAATCTCGAAAGACCTGGTCTAGTGGAGGTGATCTCAAGTTGGCCTGAAGGTACCAACTGTGCTAAACCTCCAGAGGAGAAAGTAACTCGTGCTGAGGAAGCTCCTCCTTACAATGACCTTTCTGATGATGAAAAGGAATATGCTTTGTTCACAGACGGTTCCTGTCGTCTTGTTGGGAACAAGCGAAGGTGGAAGTCTGCAGTGTGGAGTCCAACACGCCGAGTTGCAGAGGCGAAGGATGGAGAAGGAGAATCCAGTCAGTTTGCAGAGGTAAAAGCTGTCCAGCTAGATCTCGACGTGGCTGAACATGAGAGATGGCCAAAGCTTTATCTCTACACCGACTCATGGATGATAACCAATGCTCTATGGGGTTGGCTAAGGAACTGGAAGAAGAGTGG
Organism: Melanerpes formicivorus; assembly: GCF_026170545.1. NCBI lineage: Eukaryota > Metazoa > Chordata > Aves > Piciformes > Picidae > Melanerpes > Melanerpes formicivorus. The sequence continues at coordinate 19,884,126 of NW_027142366.1, read as the reverse complement.
TTGGCAGAGGAAAGGAAAACCCATTTGGGCAGCAGACCTGTGGCAGGACATTGCTGATCGAATCGAGAGAATTCCAGTGAAGGTGAGACACATCGATGCTCACATTCCTAAGAGCAAAGCTACTGAGGAACAGCAACACAACCATCAGGCAGATCTAGCTGCAAGAGTTTCTGGAGTAGATATGGACTCTAATCTTGATCTTGACTGGAAACACCGAGGTGAGATGTTCTTAGCTCGGTGGGCTCACGATTCGTCAGGACATCAAGGCAGAGATGCAACATACCAATGGGCTCGTGACAGATCCATAGACATTTCCATGGATGCTATCACACAAGTCATCCATGACTGTGACATTTGTGCTGCTATTAAGCAGGCAAAACCAATCAAGCCCTTGTGGTATGGTGACAGATGGTCCAAGTACAAGTATGGTGAAGCTTGGCAGATTGACTACATCACTCTACCACATTCTTGTTCTGGTAAGCAATACGTGCTTACTATGGTAGAGGCAAACACTGGATGGTTGGAAACTTATCCAGTTCCACATGCAACTGCACGCAACACCATTCTCGGTCTGGAGAGACAGATCCTGTGGAGACACGGAACTCCAGAGAGGATTGAGTCAGACAACGGAACTCATTTCAAGAACAACCTTGTAAAGAGCTGGGCAAAGGAACATGGTATTGAGTGGATATTCCACATTCCCTACTATGCACCAGCTGCAGGGAAGATTGAAGGCTACAATGGTTTGCTGAAGACCACTCTGAAAGCCATGGGGGGTGGATCTTTGAAAAACTGGGAGAAGCATCTAGCACCAGCAGCCTGGCTGGTAAAGAGTAGAGGCTCAGTGAATTGAGCTGGACCTGCACATTGAGATCTGCTACAGAAGGTAGAAGGTGATAGAGTTCCTGTTGTGAGAGAAAAGAATCTGTTAGGTAAAACTGTTTGGGTGTTTTCTCCCTGAGGAGAAGCTAAACCTGTCCGAGGGGTGGTTTCAGCTGAAGGTCCTGATCACACTTGCTGGGTAATGCAAGAGAATGGAGAAATTCAGTGTGTTCCACAAAGAAATCAACTTTCGCTCATCATCACTGCACCCTAGGCAGCCTCCCACCATCACCTCTCCCACCAGCTCTTCCCTATTGGAGAACAGCAGGTCAAGCAGGGCCTGACCCCTGGTAGGCTCGCTTAACAGCTGTGTCAGGAAGCTGTCCTCCATATGCTCTAGAAACCTCCTGGACTGCCTCCTCCCTCCTAAGTTCCCAGCAGATATCTGGCAGGTTGAAGTCACCGACAAGGACAAGATCTGATGATCTTGAGACAGCCTCCAGTTGTTTGTAGAATGTTTCATCAGCCTCCTCATCCTGGCTGGGTGCTCTATAACAGACTCCAACCAGGATGTCAGATCTGTTAGGCCTCCCTCTGATTGTAACCCACAGGCTCTCAATCCCTTCTTTCTCCACTTCAAGTTCTGTGGCAGAGTGACTCCCTAATATACAGAGCCACCCCTGCCCCTCTTCTCCCTCACCTGTCTCTCCTACAGAGCCTGTAGCCCCCCAGTGCAGTGCTCCAGTTGTGTGAGTCATCCCACCATGTTTCTGAGATAGCAACTATATCATAATCCTCCTGGTGGACCAGGACTTCCAGCTCCTCTTGCTCATTGCCCATGCTGTGTGCATTGGTGTACATGCACTGCAGCTGGGCTCTCGACTGCCTCCTGGTGTACCAAGACTTCCAATTGCTCTTGTTTGCTGCCCCTGCTGTGTGCCTGGGTGTGCCTGCACTGCAGCTGGGCTCTTAATTTCTCAATTAACCCTAATTTATGGATGTCCAGATGACTGACTTAACTGTTCTCTAACCCAGTCCTCATCAACCAAGGATAATTTCTCCTTTGTCCTTTCTTTCTTGGGGGCCCCGGAAATAGGTCTGAACGCCAGCAGCAGAAGTCATTCCCCAGAAGGCCATGAAGAGTCTTAACCACATCCAGCCTGGCAGAAGCAGACAGCAGCTCCTCTGCAGTCCTGCAAGCTCCTCTCCAGAGAAAGATGAGGGTGGGCAGAAGGAAGGGAGCTGGTCCTTCTCTGGCAAGTGCAGTGCTGATCTGGCAGTGCTGGCTTCATGGTTAGGCCTGATGACCTTAAAGGTCTTTTCCAGCCTAAAGCACTCTGTGATTCCACTGCCTTCTATCCCAGGCCAATGACCACTCCCCAGAACAACACCCCAGGAGGTGCTGAGTGACAGGACTGCCCCACAGCTCCTGCCTGGCAGCTCAGATCCCATCATCTTTTTGGGATGGTGGGAAAAGGTTACTGTGTGGATGCAGACCACAGGACAGCAGCTGGCTTCAGCTTCCAAGTACAGAAGCAGCCACTCAGGAGTGTCTGGAGGCACAGAAAAGTTGCCCACCTATGCCACAGGCTGAGCACAAAAATCAGAACATGCATCTGCTGGCCAAACCTGGGTTCAGCCACGCCCTGCCCATCAGATCCAAAAGCAGAAGCTGTGGGACAGCTTTATCTGCTGGGGGACAACCCGAGGGGCACAGCTCAGCTCTCATCCCTGCCTCACCATCTGGAGGTGTGGCAGGTCAGGCTGGGTGCCTCCTATTACTGCCACATCAGTTACACCTCTGCTGTCCTGAGTGTCCAATCCAGTAAGGTGGACACAGGAACAGCCTGTTTCACACCCATAAATCCTGCACCCTATAAATCCCTCTGCAAAGTCCTTCTCTGCCTCTTCCTTCCCTCTCTGCTCCCATGGGAGATGCTCCCATGCCCTGGGGGAGTGTCTCAAGGCCTCTTAGGCCTGGCCAGGCCTAATGCCAGGAGGAGAAGGGCGCAGGCAGTCTCAGACCTGGCCAGCTGAGAGCAGCCTAGCAGGGTGAGAGGGGAAGAAACAGCCCTGGGGGTTTTGGGTAGACCCTCAGGTGGGGAGAAGGGAAAGGTTGGGGATCTTTGGGTGTGCTGTAAGGAACTCTGTATGCTTTGGGATTCTCTGTCACTATGCTTTGTAGTTTCTGTAAAACACCAATTGCTCTTCCATTTAAACTTCCCATCACTCTCCAATCCACTGCTGTGATCAGTGTCATTCTTTTGCCCCTTTCAGGGGCAAGAGAGGATCTGTCTGGCCTCAAACCAGGACAGGTGGACTGAAGGAGTGATGCTGCCAGTACAGGTCACTGAGGGAGCTCCTAGGAGGCTGTTTCTAGAGCAATGTCAAGGATTTAGATCCATGCATCCAGGTCCTGGTCCCCTCTTCCCATGAGCTCATCACCATGGCACTCCTGCAGCCCATGTGCTGCTGGTCAGACTCCAGCACAGGGACTGCAGGAGCAAAACAAACCAGGAGCATGTCTGTGCAGAGAGAGAGCAGCCAGCTGGAGGAGAGGAGGGGAGAAGCAGGTGTGGGGCATGAAGATTCAGCAGGTAAGAAGATGTTGTTCTAGCTGAGGCTGCCCTTCTAAAGCACTGTCAGAGGAGCTCTGCAGGCACACCAGATGGTTACTTACATCTTCCTCCGTGTCTCCACCTTGCATTGTTCCCACGACCCTTGCAGCAGCTCTTCCTGCAAGAGCAAAGAGAATCACTCAGCCCTGGGGGGCACCACCAGGTTCACAAGGACCTCTCTTTGTCCTGCTCTGCTGAACCCACAGACACGTTTGCTCCTTCTCAGTGCAGCTTCCCACAGCCCCTCAGCAGCAAGCATGCTCCATGCTGCCACACTGAGCCTCTGGGGCAGCTATGTGAAGGCAAGAGGCTGCAGGAGAGCTGCTCTCCCCCTGTGTGGCCCTGGGTTGATTGATGAAAACCATCCCGGTTTATAACACTGCCCTCTTGCAACAGAGAGCAAAACAGACTGACTGGACAGGTGGGCAGAGTCCAACAGGATGGCATTCAACAAGTCCAAGTGCCAGGGGCTGCACTTTGGCCACAGCAACCCCATGCAGAGCTACAGGCTGGGGTCAGAGTGGCTGAGAGCTCCCAAACAGAGAGGGACCTGGGGGTGCTGATTGACAGCTGCCTGAACATGAGCCAGCAGTGTGCCCAGGTGGCCAAGAGGGCCAATGGCATCCTGGCCTGCATCAGGCAGAGTGTGGCCAGCAGGAGCAGGGAGGTCATTCTGCCCCTGTACACTGCACTGGTTAGGCCACACCTTGAGTCCTGTGTCCAGTTCTGGGCCCCTCAGTTTAGGAAGGACATTGAGAACACCAACATCAGAGCTGAAGCACTCAGGGGATTGCTCTCCAGGGGCTGGAAGGTCCTGGCAGTGTGGAGCAGAGGGTGATTGCCCACAGGCAGGCACAGCTGTGCTAAGGGGCTCATTTCTGCTGTGAGCACAGCCTGGGCAGGCTGCCATGGCTGCCCCACCAGCCACTAACCACCACTGGGGAGAGCAGAGAGATCTGCAGCTTGGAGGACATGGACCTGATGGAGCAGGTCCAGAGGAAGGCCATGAAAATTATCAGGGGGCTGGAGGAACTCTGCTATGGGGACAGGATGAGGGAGCTGGGGGTGTTCATCCTAGAGAGAAGACAGCTCTGGGGACACCTAATAACACCCTACCAGTACCTGAAAGCACTCCAAGCAGGCTGCAGAGGACTGCTCCCCAAGGGCTGCAGGGACAGCCCCAGGGGCAGTGGTTTGAGATGAGAGCAGAGCAGATTAAGCTTGGATGTGAGGAACAAGTTCTGCCCCAGGAGGCTGCTGGAACCCTGCAGCAGGCTGCCCAGGGAGGTGGCTGAGGCTCCAGCCCTGGAGAGATTCAAGGTGAGGCTGGAGAGGGCTCTGGGCACCCTGAGCTGGTGGAGGCTGTCCCTGCTGGGTGCAGGGCTTGGGCTGGGTGAGCTTTGGAAGTCCCTTCCAACCCAGAGCATTCTGATTCTATCATTCCAAAAAGCATTTCAGAACACTGCTGTGAATGAGCCTGGGAAGATGGCTCTGCACAGGTGAACACAATGCAGCTTCCAGCACTGTGGGGAGCCCCCTGGATAACAAACATCTGCTGGAGTTCAAGGGAAAACCAGGGAGGTTCTTAGACAAAAACCAAACCCAAACATCTGCTGAGGGTTACACCAGAACTGAGGAAACCACACCCAGCTCAGGAAACCTTCCTGGGCACTGGGACAGCTCAAGAGCTGGAGGGAACCTGGGGGAAGTTCCTGCACTCTTCAGGATTTGAGTTCAGCTCGTACTGGAATCAGATGGGCCTCAGAAAGCTGCTGAGAGCAACTGCTCTGCACAGGAGGTGCCAGGAGGTTGGAGCCAGCCTGGGATCAGTTTCTTCTCCCTAGCAACAAGTGACAGGACAAGAGGAGATGGCCTCAAGCTGCTCCAAGGGAGGTTTAGGTTGGACACAGAAGAAACATGGGCAGAATCCAACGGCAGGAGATTGAACACATCCAAATGCCGGGTTCTGCACATTGGCCACAACAACCCCAGGCAGTGCTACAGGCTGGGGTCAGAGTGGCTAGAGAGCAGCCAGGCAGAGAGGGACCTGGGGGTGCTGGTTGATGGTAGGCTGAACATGAGCCTGCAGTGTGCCCAGGCAGCCAAGAGGGCCAATGGCATCCTGGCCTGCATCAAGAACAGTGTGGCCAGCAGGAGCAGGGAGGTCATTCTGCCCCTGTACACTGCACTGGTTAGGCCACACCTTGAGTCCTGTGTGCAGTTCTGGGCCCCTCAGTGTAGGAAGGAGGTTGACTTGCTGGAACGAGTCCAGAGAAGAGCAACAAAGTTGGTGAGGGGTTTGGAGCACAGCCCTGTGAGGAGAGGCTGAGGGAGCTGGGGTTGCTTAGCCTGGAGAAGAGGAGACTCAGGGGTGACCTTATCACTCTCTACAACTACCTGAAGCAAGGTTGTAGACAGGCTGATGATGGTCTCTTCTCCCAGGCACCCAGTACCAGAACAAGAGGACACAGTCTCAGGCTGCACCAGGGGAGGTTCAGGTTGGATGTTAGGAAGAAGTTCTATACAGAGAGAGTGATTGCCCATTGGAATGGGTTGCCCGGGGAGGTGGTGGAGTCACCGTCATTGAGGGTGTTCAGAAGGAGACTTGATGGGGTGCTTGGTGCCATGGGTTAGCTGTTTGGGTGGGTTGATGGGTTGGACACGATGATCTTGAAGGTCTCTTCCAACCTGGTTTGGTTTATTCTAATAAAGGTTTATTCTAATAAACTTCTTCACTGAAAGGGTTCTCAGTGCCTGGCCCAGGCTGCCCAAGGGGGTGGCTGAATCCCCAGCCCTGGAGGTGTTTCCCAGAGGCAGAGCTGTGGTGCTGAGGGCCAGGGCTCAGCCCCAGCCTGGGCAGAATTAGAGAATGGTTGGACTGGAGGAGCTGAAAGGCTTTTTCCAACCAAAATGATTCCATGGGCAGGCTGAAGCTCCATAGCCCCATTAACTCTGTTTGGTGCTCAGGTCCCTTCCAACCTGGGCCACTCTATGAGTCTATGAGATACAAGCTCCATAGCTTCCTCCTTGATCTCCTCCTGCCTATTCCTCTCTGGAGGTGCTGGGTAAGGCTTTGGTTTTCCCCCCATCCCACACGAGCTAGCAGACCTGCTGCCCCAGCTGACACTTTTCTGCTCCATGGAAGACCAAATCCTGTACCTGCAAATCTTCTCACTGGCTAAAAGAATAAAACCAGGAGGAAAATCTGATGAAAAGACTCAGGAGGGTGTGCTGATTTTTCTCAGTGGCCTAATAAGAGAGATTCTGTCTCCATGTCTCCATGTGCCTAGCCAGTGTGGACAGAGGGAGGAGGTCTTCTCCTGCCATACTAAGGACCTGAAAACTGGAGCTGTGAAACTGAATGACAGCAGCTACAGCAACTGCCACAGTGGACCCTTTCTTCTTAGGCTCAGGATCACACAATCACAGATGGGTAGGGGCTAGAAGGGACCTCCAGAGATCATCCAGTCCAACCCTCTGCCAGAGCAGGGGCACCCACAGGAGCTTGTGCAGGATCACAATGGCTGGTGGGGGTTGAATGTCCCCAGAGGAGACTCCACAACCTCTCACAGTATCACCAACGTTGGAAGAGACCTCAAAGATGATGGAGTCCAACCTGTCACCACAGACCTCATAACTAAACCATGGCACCAAGTGCCACATCCAATCCCCTCCTGAACACCTCCAGGGATGGGGACTCCACCACCTCCCTGGGCAGCACATCCCAGTGGCTAACAACTCTCTCAGTGAACAACTTTCTCCTCACCTCCAGCCTGAACCTCCCCTGGCACAGCTTGAGACTGTGTCCTCTTGTTCTGGTGCTGGCTGCCTGGGAGCAGAGCCCAACCCCCACCTGGCTCCAACCTCCCTTCAGGGAGTTGCAGAGAGCAAGAAGGTCTCCCCTGAGCCTCCTCTTCTCCAGGCTGAGCAACCCCAGCTCCCTCAGCCTCTCCTCACAGGGCTGTGCTCAAGGCCTCTCCCCAGCCTCCTTTCCCTTCTCTGGACACCTTCAAGTCTCTCAATGTCCTTCCTAAACTGGGCAGCCTGCTCCAGGCTCTGCCACCCTCACAGGGACAAAGTTTCCCCTCTGTTTCCCTGGCACCTCCTCTGCTCCAGCTTGCCCCCAGTGCCCCTTGTGCTGTGCTTGGCCATCCCTGAGCAGAGCCTGGCTCCAGCCCTGCACATCTTTAGCCCCAGCACTGAGGGCAGCCCTCAGGCTCCTCTGCTCCAAGCTCCCAGCCCCAGCTCCCTCAGCTGTCTTCACAGGGAGATGTTCCACTGCCTGCAGCAGCTCTGTGGCTCTGGGATGGACTCTCTCAAGCAGTTCCCTGAGCTCCTTCTTGAGCTGAGGGGCCCAGAGCTGGACACAATATTCCAGATGTGGCCTCACCAGGGGAAAGAAAAGAAGCACCACCCTGTAAGGAAATACAGAGCTTGGAGAGGCAGTGATTGAAGGCCCTGGAACTGAGGCAAGGCAAAGCCAGCAATTAGTAGAAGCAATGTTCCTGTCATGCTGCCTGAGTCCTTAAGTGCATTTTAAGAGCAGACTCCCTGTGCTGGAGAAGATGTGCAGGTTCTTGGTGTGTGTAATGACAAATGGCCAGGGAATGTTCAGCCTGATGTTCTAAAAGAAGCTGGTGTACCTGGCATTAATCTCAGGCCTGGATGTGTCTCCAGCACTTCAGCTGATGAGAGGCATGCAGTCAAAACATGGAAGCTCACCCCTGCTGAAGGACCTGGACCACAGAGCTCCCCCTCCAGTGCTGCAGTGCAGTCTGTGCTGGCAGAGCTGGAGGCAAGCCTTGTTAGACTCTGCTCAGCACCATCTCAGCAAGGCACCCACTGGCTGTAGCTGTAGCCACACTGTGAGACTGACCACAGCTGCTGGCTTTGGCTCAAAACATCTGCACTTTTCTTTAGGAGAATTCAGCCTTGGGGTGTCTGCTGCTGCTAGGGTGAGCTCATGCAGTACTGCCCATTCTTATGTGGCAGGGGTTGGAAGGGACCTCTGAAGATCATGGAGTCCAATGCCCCTGCCAAAGCAGGGTCACCTAAAACAGGTCACACAGGAACATGTCCAGGAGGGCCTCTTGTCCTGTCACTGGGGACCACTGAGAAGAGTCTGGGCCCATCCTCCTAACACCCACCCTTAGATATTTGTAAGCATTGGTGAGATCTCCCCCCAGCTTCCTCTTCTTCAGGCTGACCAGCCCCAGCTCTCTCAGCCTCTCCTCAGGTGACCAGTGTCCCAGGCCCCTCAGCAGCTCAATGGCCCTGTGCTGGACTCTCTCCAGTAGTTTTTGTCCTTCTTGAGCTGGGATGCTCTCACAGTGCCCCAGGTGAGGCCTCACCAGCACAGAGGGGCAGGAGAACCTCCCTTGACCTGCTGGCCACACTCCCCTTGATGCACTCCAGGATGCCACTGGCACTCTTGGCTCAAGGACACACTGCTGGCTCATGGTCATCGTGTTGTCCACCAGGACTCCCAGGCCCTTTTCCCCAGAGCTTCTTGTCCAGAACATGGGACTGGAAGTTTGTGCTGTATCAAGAGGCAGTAGGCAAGCCAGAGCCTTCCTTCAGGAGCTCCAGAGGCTGATCCAGAGTGTGCACTTCCACGAGCAACCAGGCAGCGAGCAAGCAGCATGCTCAGGGAATGCAAAGGCCAGAGGACCATCATCGACCAGGAGCAGCTGACTGCACGCTGAGAAGAGATCCAGAAAGGCACAGAAAGCAATCTAAAGAGCACAGCAGAGGATGGGAGCTGCCTGCTTTCAGTCTGGCACACCAGTGCTGAGCCTCAGTGAGTGCAATCATTGATAACAAAGCTCTGCCTACAAATCTCCCCCTTGACACAAAAGCCACTTCCACAGTAAAGCTTTGTGCTCCTAAAACTGCTGTGAAAAGCTGCCCTTGGCTTCAGCCAGCGCCCACAGTGCTAGGTTATGATGCTCTCTCAGCTGCAGCATCACAGACAGTTTACACAGTCACTGCCAAAGCTCCAAAAGTTGTGTACAAACCCTTCCCTGAGAAACAGCCACATGAAAACCCCTGGTGGGTACCAGTGGCTCTGGCACTTCTCAACAGCTGCCAAGTTTTAAGGAAAGCAGAGAACTGAGGGTAAGAAACAGCTGAATGATACTGACTTGAGAACCTCTGCTGTGAGCACAGGGCTGAGGGAGCTGGGGGTGTTCAGCCTGGAGAAGACTCCAGGGGCACCTGAGAGCTGCCTGCCAGGAGCTGAAGGGATCCTGCAGGAAGGCTGCAGAGGAACTTTGGCTGAGGGGGTCTGAGGCAGGCCCAGGGGGAATGGTTTGGAGCTGAGGCAGAGCAGGGTTAGAGTGGAGCTGAGGAAGGAGTTCTTCAGTGTGAGGGTGGTGAGACTCTGGCACAGGCTGTCCAGGGAGGCTCTGGATGCCTCCCTAGGGGTGTGGAAGGCCAGGCTGGGTGAGGCCTTGAGAGGTGAGTTTAGTTGAGAGGTGAGTTTAGTTGAGAGGTGAGTTTAGTTGAGAGGTGTCCCTGCCCAGGGCAGGGGGTTGGAGGAGATGAGCTCTGAGGTCCCCTCCAGCCTGAGCCACTCTGTGAACTGCATCTTCTTGCTTTGTGCTCAGAGAGAGCAGAGCAGAACTGCACTCAAAAACCACAGGTGTCTGCAGGCTCTGCAAGTGACACAGGCCAGAAGTGGTGACAGAAGGAATGCAGCCCTCAGAGCCTGCTGGATGAGCCAGCCCAGGAGAGGCGGTGGTACCTTGCAGCAGAGCTCCCGCGGCGCCGCGCTGCCCGCGCTCCGCTTCACTGCCGGGGCCCTCATCCTCCCCGCTCTCCAGCTCGGAGTCCTCGCTGGCTGCTGGAAACAAAAGCAGCTGATGAACATCAGCACAACACACAGCTCACAGCACCTGTGGCACACCAGAGATGCTGGCAGCCTCTGCTTCTGCTCAAGTCTACCTGGCTTTCCTGACAAGCAGAGGGAAACAGTGAGGGCCAGATCCCCGGGGCTGCAGTTCCTCTCTGTACTGCACTTTGTTTGCTGTCACTGCTCTGTCACCTGGATGCTGCTTGGGCTCACCTGGCAGAGGTCTTGTCCAGCCCTTGCCCAGACAAACTCCCTGGGAAGGGCCACTTGGAGCCTGAATATAGGATTCAGGTTTGTACCCTGCACGCCACCTGTGCTGGCTCTCACAGCTCATTCTTAGCTTCTGGAGGGTTTCCTTCCTTCTTTTTTGCCTTTCCCCCCCCATTTTCAGCAGCAATTCCTCCCTTTTAGGCTCTGTCATCTGTGCTGCTCCTGTCACCCAGCACTGCTGCCCTGAGCTGAGGATGCAGCAGAGAGCATCCTCCTCACTGTTTCTTGGTCAAACCACTTCGGCCTCATGAATTCCTAGAATGGCTCAGGCTGGAAGAGACCTCAGAGCTCATCTCCTCCAATCCCCTGCCCTGGGCAGGGACACCACTGAACTAGACTCAGCTGCTCAAAGCCTCATCCAGCCTGCCCTTGAACACCCAAAGGAGGAGGCAGCTACAGCCTCCCTGGGCAACCTGTTCCAGTGTCTCACCACCCTCAGCCCCACTCTAACCCTGCTCTGCCTCAGCTTCAAACCATTCCCCCCTGTCCTGTCTCCAGACACCCTCAGGAGAAGTTCCTCTACACCTTCCTGCAAGATCCCTTCAGGTCCTGGCAGGCAGCTCTAAGGTCTCCCTGGCTGAACACCCCCAGCTCCCTCAGTCTGCCCTCATGGCAGAGGTGCTCCAGCCCTTGGATCATCTTTGATCCATACTCTTTTCCCACCAAACCCAAGAGCATCAGGCTGCAGATAGGCCTGAGGAGCTCTTTCCTTGCAGTGTGACCAGGGATGCTTTGGGGTGTGAGTTTCAGTAGGGAAGATCCTTTGTGCTTAGCACAGACCTGAGATCTTTCCCTTGATCTCTCGGGAAACCTCATCCCGCTCCCGAGAGCTACTGACCAAGCTCCTACCAACTTCAGCAGAGAGCAGAAATGCTCCTTCAGACCTGTGTACACCAAAACTGAGCAGGAAGACCCCAACCAACCACAACCTGCCAAGCTGCAGAGGGAGGCCCAAGTGCACCTTCTTGCCTGACTTGGTCACGTCCCAGAGATCTGTTGCTACAGTATGCAACTCCCCGGGAGGACGAGGAACCCAGGGGAGCATTAATTAACTGCAATCATTAGAGGTCCCTCTGGAAGACAAGCTCTATTTCCACTGGGATTTGGAGTCCTGGCACAGGGACAAGCAGCCAGTTGTTGCCAGCTTTACAGAGAGGTCCTTTTTGGTGGCCATAACGACTGCTAATTATCTTAAAAGCCAAGAATCCATCCAAGTCCTGTCAAATTAGACCATGGATCTGCAGTTGTGTCACAAGCAAAACACAAGGCTGCTGGGGACAAGTTCCAAGTGTCTGTCACAAGAAGATGGATGGCCTGAGCACCCTGCTGGGGACAGTGCTGAGCATCAGCAGGATCATCCAGATTCAGGCCCTTCTGGGAGCCACCAGGGACTTACTGCTGCCTTTCAGCTGCTGCAGCTCTGGCAATAGGGCTTGTCAGAATTTAGAGCACCAGCTCGGGAGTAGAAAGGGAATCACAGAATGGTTTGGGTTGGAAGGGACCTTGAAGGTGTGTGGGGTGTGGGATGTGCTGGGAGGGGATGTCTAGGTGTGAAACTGCATTACCAAGTTGAAAGGGGAACATAAAGGTCACTTGTCATTCTTTCTGCTCTTCTAAATATCAGAGAGAAACTGTGGTAGTTTTCAGTGGTTCAGTTGAACTATGCTGAAAGAATAAAAATGTGATTTAGAATCACAGAATTATTGCAAGAAACATTTGAGATCATCTGGTCCAACCCTTAGCACTGCCAGGTCACCACTGAGCCATGGCCCTCAGGGAGGGGAACTCCACCACTGCCCTGGGCAGCCTGGGCTAGGCCTGGACAACCCTCAAGGGGAAGAAATTGTTCCTCATGGCCAACCCAAACCTGCCCCGGGGCAGCTTGAGGCCATTGCCTCTTGTCCTGTCCCTTGTACCTAGGCAGCAGAGCCCAAGCCCCAGCTGGCTGCAGCCTCCTGTCAGGGAGCTGCAGAGAGCAAGGAGGAAGAGCATCTCCGGGATGAACACCCCAAGGAGTGCCAAGTGGGGACTGACTGGAGTGGTGCACCAGGACATGGGACAGGCAATAGAATATGCAGGCATAAATAAATGCTCTGCCCAAGAGCATCTTGTATGAAGGAGATGAAAATAAGGGCAATTTGCTTAGGGCTCACACAAAACCATCTCTGAGATGCTGCAGACACTCCGTGGTGCATCCTGGCATCAGGCAAATGATACCCAAAGCCTTGGAGGCCACTGCTAGAGCCCTGCCTTTGGTTGTGGGCTCCCCAGTTCAGGAGAGTCAGAGAACTGCTGGAGAGAGCCCAGGGCAGGCTGCAGAGCTGCTGAAGGGCCTGGAGCAGCTCTGGGAGCAGCAAAGGCTGAGAGCCCTGGGGCTGAGAGCCTGCAGAAGAGCAGCCCCAGAGGGCAGCTGAGCAATGCTCAGCAAGAGCTAAAGGAGCTGTGGGGGGCAAGAGGCTGGGGCCAGGCTCTGCTGAGTGCTGCCCAGGGCCAGCAGAAGGGACAGCAAGGGGCAGAAAGTGTCAGGCAGGAGGTTGGAGCTGAGGAGGAGAAAGTTGTTTGGGGTGAGGCTGCTGGAGGCCTGGAGCAGGCTGCCCAGAGAGGTTGTGGAGTCTGCTGGTGTGGAGAGCTTCCAATCCCCCCGGGCATTGTGCTGCTGGGCAAGATGCCCTGGGAGCCCTGCTGGAGCAGGGGCTTGGGCTGGGTGAGCCCAACAGGGCACCTGGCACCCTGAGCCCAGGCTCTGCATCCTCTCACCAAAGCAAAGCTCTTGGACATCAGCAGAGGAGACTGGGGTTTAGTCAAAGGGGAAGCACAGCCTGGTATCTGACTTTATGCATCACCAAACCCTGGCCTCAGAGAGCTTTCCAGTCAATGAGGGAAGCACAGAGAAGGCTGGGGTGAAGCTGTGCTCCCTGCCTGTGACTGAAGAAATGAGAAAGGGCAGCAAAGCTGATGAAGGATCTGGAAAACAGGGCTGGAGAGGAGCATCCTGATTCTACAGAACAGCCTTCAAGAACCAACTGAACTGTCTCAGTTACCGCTCTGGAGACTCCCTCTGTGTGTGCTGGCAAAGCAGCCTGGAGCTTGGGACAGCCTCTAAAGGAGGCAGCACCAAGCAGGATCTGCTGCTCTCAGCACCACAGTACACACTCATCATGACAATTAAGCACTGGAAGAGAGATGCATGCTGGTGATCTTTGTAGGTCATTGAGAGCCATTAGCATGTTGTGTGGCAGTTACATCAGTCAGCAGAAGGCAGGGCTCAGGTCCCTGCAGAGGCAAAGTGTCTGAACTGTTTTGCACGGACGAGGAGAGAACAATTCAGCAGATTTCACACTGGACCTCACACTGCTAATGACTGATGGCAGGTCTGCTCCTCTTGAAGTCTATTACCTGAACTGGCTGGAGGCTGAGCCCAGAGAGTGGTGGTGAGTGGTGCCACAGCCAGCTGGCAGCCAGGCACCAGTGGTGTGCCCCAAGGATCAATGCTGGGCCCTGTGTTCTTTAACATCTTTATTGATGATCTGGATGAGGGCATTGAGTCCATCATCAATAAGTTTGCAGATGACACCAGGTTGGGGGCAGGAGTTGATCTGCTGGAGGGTAGAGAGGCTCTGCAGAGGGACCTTGACAGGCTGGGCAGAGGGGCAGAGGCCAAGGGCAGGAGATTGAACACATCCAAGTGCCAGGTTCTGCATGATGGCCACAACAACCCCAGGCAGTGCTACAGGCTGGGGGCAGAGTGGCTGAGAGCAGCCAGGCAGAGAGGGACCTGGGGGTGCTGGTTGATAGTAGGCTGAACATGAGCCTGCAGTGTGCCCAGGCAGCCAAGAGGGCCAATGGCATCCTGGCCTGCATCAGGAACAGTGTGGCCAGCAGGAGCAGGGAGGTCATTCTGCCCCTGTACTCAGCACTGCTTAGCCCACACCTTGAGTACTGTGTCCAGTTCTGGGCCCCTCAGTTTAGGAAGGAGGTTGACTTGCTGGAAGGTGTCCAAAGGAGGGCAACAAAGCTGGGGAAGGATTTGGAACACAGCCCTGTGAGGAGAGGCTGAGGGAGCTGGGGTTGCTTAGCCTGGAGAAGAGGAGGCTCAGGGGAGACCTTAATGCTCTCTGCAACTCCCTGAAGGGAGGTTGTAGCCAGCTGGGGGTTGGTCTCTTCTCCCAGGCAGCCAGCATCAGAACAAGAGGACACAGTCTAAAGCTGTGCCAGCAGAGGTTTAGGCTGGAGGTGAGGAGAAAGTTGTCCACTGAGAGAGTTGTTAGCCACTGGGATGTGCTGCCCAGGGAGGTGGTGGAGTCCCCATCCCTGGAGGTGCTCAGGAGGAGACTTGATGGGGTGCTTGGTGCCATGGGTTAGTTGTTTAGGTGGTGTTGGATTGGGTGAAGGGTTGGACGTGATGAGCTTGAAGGTCTCTTCCAACCTGGTCTATTCTATTCTATTCTACCTTGGTAACTGTCAGCAGGATTTGGACTTTCTCACTCAAGGAATTCTTGGCACAATTCCACATTCTTGGAATTTATATTACAGGTGCTGTGTTTCAGCTATAACCTCTTCACTTGGTACTGCACTGCCCTAAGTTGGGCAGAAAATCAGTGAACCTCAGGAGCTTGCTCTGATGCCAGCAAACTGTAAAGTGCAGCTTCGATCTCCTTGCTCCATTGCAGCTTCCTTGACCTCTCCTTCTGCTCCTGGGAGTTGACTTTCCTGCTGTTTGCTGCCACTGCCATATTAACATGCACAAACTGCACTATTAAACTCACAGGGCTACCTCATGAGGAAGTTCTTGCTGATGCTTAGCTCAAAGGAGCAAAGTCCAGTTTGCTCCTACAACATCTCCAAAGGCTGACATCCTTCTCTGCTCCACATGTGGAATTCTAATTAATTAAGAGGAAGCTGAGGAAAAACCAGAAGAACACTCCCCCCCACCCCCCAAATTTCAATTGTGTTCCCATTTTGCAGGTGCACCAGGATGAAGCAGGCAAGCAGGCAGAGATGGCTCTCACTGGGAAGAGTTCAGGCTGAGAGTTTTCAGCTGTGCAAGGCCTGGGCTGCCAGACACCCCACCCCACACAGCCAGTCTCTGTGCCATGCAGCATGGCAGGCTGAGGACAGAAATGACACTGGTTTTGCCAGGCACACCAGCACAAACCAGTCAGGCTGCTGAC
The DNA here is from genome assembly GCF_026170545.1 of Melanerpes formicivorus. Classification (NCBI taxonomy): domain Eukaryota; kingdom Metazoa; phylum Chordata; class Aves; order Piciformes; family Picidae; genus Melanerpes; species Melanerpes formicivorus. The sequence continues at coordinate 19,868,392 of NW_027142366.1, read as the reverse complement.
CTGCATACAAGCTGAAAGGAATCCTCTAACCAAACTTGTTTGCAAACCAGCCTGCCACCAGTGATCCCATCGTGCTGGCACAAGTGCTGTGGCCACAATGAGCCCACACAGGCTCTGATAACAGTAAAATGGAGCCTAAACCCACCCCTGGCACCACTGCAGGTCAGGCTGGTGGGGGCTCTGAGCAACCTGCTCTAGCTGCAGATGTCCCAGAGCTTGGACAAGATGAGCTTCAAAGGTCCCTTCCAGCCCAAGCCAGTCCATGGTTCTGTGGCAGCTGCTCAGTGTGTTTTATGGGTGACTCTCTCCACCCCTCAGCACTGCAGGGAAGGCTGACAAGGCAGAGGAGCACTTCACAGGGATTGGCTCCCTGAGGTCACTGTTATCCTTTGGAAGTTAGAATAGAATAGAATAGAATAAACCAGGTTGGAAGAGACCTTCAAGATCATCACATCCAGCCTATCGCCCAACACCACCCAAACAGCTAACCCATGGCACCAAGCACCCTGTCAAGTCTCCTCCTGAACACCTCCAGTGATGGTGACTCCACCACCTCCCCAGGCAGCCCATTCCAATGGGCAATCACTCTCTCTGTGTAGAACTTCCTCCTGACCTCCAGCCTGAACCTCCCCTGGCGCAGCCTGAGACTGTGTCCTCTTGTTCTGGTGCTGGCTGCCTGGGAGAAGAGACCAACCTCTGCCTGTTTACAACCCCCCTTCAGGCAGTTGTAAAGAGCAATAAGGTCACCCCTGAGTCTCCTCCTCTCCAGGCTAAGCAACCCCAGCTCCCTCAGCCTCTCCTCACAGGGCTGTGTTCCAAGCCCCTCACTAACTTTGTTGCCCTTCTCTGGACTCGTTCCAGCAAGTCAACCTCCTTCCTAAACTGAGGGGCCCAGAACTGGACACAGGACTCGAGGTGTGGCCTAACCAGTGCGGTGTGCAGGGGCAGAATGACCTCCCTGCTCCTGCTGGCCACACTGTTCTTAAGTTGTTACCATGTCACTCCTTCCAACACAGCCTATCCCTCCTGCCCTCTGCTTCACACTTGAAGTGGATGCTCACACCTCAAGTGGCCAGTACCTAACAGCTGCTCTGCCAACACAAGTGGTGAAGAAATCCAACTTCACAGATTCACAGCAGCACAGAATGCTGGGGGCTGGGAGGGACCTCGAGGCCATCGAGCTCGACCCCCCTGCCAGAGCCAGAGCACACAGGAACACATCCAGGTGGGTCTGGAAAGTCTCCAGAGAAGGAGACTCTGCAATCTCTCTGGGCAGCCTGCTCCAGCACCCTCACACCAAACAACCTGTTGCTCATCTTGAAGTGGAACCTCCTGGGTACTGGTTTGTGCCCCTTGGCCCTTGTCCCGTCACTGGGCACCACTGACAAGAGTCTGGCTCCTTCTTCTTGCCCCCCACCCCTCAGATATTTATAGACATTGGTAAGGTCTCATCCTTCTCTTCTCCAGACTAAACAGCCCCAGGGCTCTCTATCCTTCTTCACAGCAGGTAAGTTCCACTTACCTCCACTCTTGAGCAGGTTCTGCTCCTCTTCCTTCAGCCTGCTCTGCATGAGGCGCATCAGGTTTGCTGCTTCCTGTCAGAGGAGCAAAGAAGGCAGTTAGAACAGCTGCCACAAGCAGCTCATTGGATGGTCCCACAGCAGCAGTGAAGGGCACCCAGGTACAAAGAGAAGAGAGGATTTAAGCTTTGAGAAGATTTGATGAGTAAAAAAAGTCTTAGCTGAACCCTGGGAGCTGCTGCTGACTTTGCCCATGGTGGAGATAAAGCTCACGGCCTGGTAAAACAGGGTGCAAGGAATCACCCAGCAGCTGCAAGCCCACTCAGCACATTGGTCGTGGGGGCACTGGTCTTCAGGGCACAGGAGAGGACTGCTGGCAGAGAGTGGAAGCAGCTCTCTTTGGAAAGCAGCCTTTGGTCCTTGTTTTCAACCAATAATCCATCAAACACCAGGTGTGAAATGATTGGGACAGGATGAGAGGGCATGCACTGAAGCTAGAAGAGGGCAGACTGAGATTAGAGATGAGGGAAAAATTAGGGTCCATGGCAGGGAATTGGAACTGGATGACCCTGAGGGTTCCTTCCAACCTAAGCAAACCTGAGTCTATGATTGCAGCTCTGTAACACCCAAAGACATGCATGGAAATGGGGAGCATAAAGTCCTGCCAAAACACTGTGGGAGGAGAGCCATGGAGAAGCAGAGGAGAGCCATGGAGAAGCAGAGGAGAGCCATGAGAAGCAGGATAGCCATGGAGAAGCAGAGGAGAGTGATGGAGAAGCAGAGGAGAGTGATGGAGAAGCAGAGGAGAGCCATGGAGAAGCAGAGGAGAGTGATGGAGAAGCAGAGGAAAGCCATGGAGAAGCAGAGGAGAGCCATGGAGAAGCAGAGGAGAGTGATGGAGAAGCAGAGGAAAGCCATGGAGAAGCAGAGGAGAGCCATGGAGAAGCAGAGGAGAGCCATGGAGAAGCAGAGGAGAGTGATGGAGAAGCAGAGGAGAGCCATGGAGAAGCAGAGGAGAGCCATGGAGAAGCAGAGGAGAGTGATGGAGAAGCAGAGGAGAGTGATGGAGAAGCAGAGGAGAGTGATGGAGAAGCAGGAGAGCCATGGAGAAGCAGAGGAGAGCCATGGAGAAGCTCTCCCCATGGAGAAGCAGAGGAGCCATGGAGAAGCAGGATAGCCATGGAGAAGCAGAGGAGAGCCATAACTGTAAGGCTGCCCAGATGGTTTTTGGCTTTGCTTTTTTGAGTGTAGCACCGTCTCAGGGCCCCAGCAGTTTCAACCTCAAATGTCTGCAGGGTTGGAGCCACATCCCTGGGCAGCCTGTCCAATGTCTCCCCACTCTCACTGTATTGAACTTCTTCCTGATGTGCAACTTAAATCTGCCCTGCTCCAGTTCATTCTGCATGGCAACTCTTAGCTGAGAAAGGAAAATCCCCCAGCAGCCTCTAAGCAGAGGCCTGAGCATCCTCCCCTTAGCTTGAAAGGTAAACAGTGGAGGGAGAAGGCAGAGCTGTGACCGAAGCAGCTCTCCTCGCCGGGACCGCCAGGCCGCGCTGGGCACTCACCAGGAGCCTGGCGGCCGGCGCTGCCGAAGCTCCGAGGTGTCTCTGTGTGTTCCTCTATGCCAGCCTGGCACCCAACAGCTGGCATGCTGAATCACAACTGGGCACAAACACCACAGCATGGCAGCTGAAATTCAGGCTGGAAAATCTCACAGAGATGATTGTGAGGGGAAGGGCCAGGAGTCACCTGTTCCTGGTGAGAAACCCAGCCCAGCGCCTCTCAAGAGCAGCAGGAATGAAATCTGCTCCACAAAACCTGCTCTGGGTAGCCATGCAAATCACCTGCTGCACCACCTCTGCAGCACTGGCAGAGCCAAGGACTCCAGGGATGCCGAGGAGGCTGCTAATGATTGCTTGGGGCAGTAGAAATGGCACTGCAGAACAGAGGAAGGCAGGACAGCTTCCAGGGCCAGGCAGCAGAAAGGTCACAAAGCAAAATCCAATGGAATGAGACACTCCAGCAGCAGCTTTCTGCTGAGAGCCCTGCAGGGGTGGATAAAGATGCTGCAGGGGGAAGCTAATTTCATCTGCAGGAAGGGAGGAAGGACACAAGAATGCTGTTCTGACTGGGTTTGTGTAGACTTCAAATACCTCAGCTAGGAAGTTGCTCTCTGCTTTTCCTTCCATGAGGACCCAAGCACCATGGGGACAGAAGAGCTGACCAAAGATGAAAGGCAAAGAGAAGGATGCTGAGGATGCTTATGGCAAGGGGGGCAGTAAAGGTCACCTGCCCCTCAGTCAGTCACAGACTGTCAGGGGTTGGAAGGAACCTCTGGGGATCATCCAGTCCAATCACAGCAGATTTCCCAGGATCACCACATCCAGGTGGGTTTGGGATGTGGCCTCCTCTTGATCCATGCTGTGGACCATGATACAAGTGACCTCCACACAGCAGCAACAGCTCTGCACAGTGCAGTCCTGCTGAGAAGGGCAACCACTGCCATGGGTAACATTCTCCACCCCCTGGGTGTTAGCAAAGCCTTTGTAAAGCCTGCTGGCAGCCCAAAGGAATGTGGACACCAGGCAAACTGCAGAGGTTTCTATCTACCAGCATTTCCTTCAGCCTCTGTAGCACATGGCCCATTCCAAAGCCTCCCTCTCCCAACATCTTCTGACCTAGCCTCACAGCTGCTATTTGCAGTGTTCAGGTTTGGGCTCCTCACTAAAGGAAAGGCACTGAGGGGCTGGAGCAGGTCCAGAGAAGGGCAACAGAGCTGGGTCTGGAGAAGAGGGCTGAGGAGGAGCAGCTGAGGGTGTTGAGCCTGGAGAAGAGGAGGCTGAGGGAGACCTCATTGCTCTCTGCAACTCCCTGTAGAGGCTGGAGGCAGGTAGGGGTTGGGCTCTGCTCCCTAGGCTCAGGTGATAAAAAGAGGGGAAATGGCCTGAAATTGTGCCAGGGGAGGATTTGAGGAGGAAAAATTTCTTTGCTGCAAGAGTGGCCAGGGACTGCCACAGGCTGCCCAGGGAGGTGGTGGAGTCCCCACCCCTGGAGGTGTCCCAGAAACCTGTGGCCACGGCAGTTGGGGCCATGGTTTGGAGGCCATGGTGGGGTTGGGTTGAGGGTTGGACTGGATGAGCTTAGAGGTCTCTTCCAACCAAAACAATTCCATGATTCCTTTCCTACCTCTTCCCCACTGTGTGCTCTCTCCCAGTCAGTCACAAGATGCCAGTGCTTTAAAGCAGCCCTGCCCCAGCAGACACTGGCAATGCAGCACGCACCACCCTGCTGGCTGCTGCAGCCTACCCAGCATGCATGGCAAAGCACATCCACAGGGAGCAGAAAGCAAAGGACACTTCCCAGACATCACAGGGACAAATTCATCAACCCAGAAAGCATTTGGAAGCTGCCCACAGAGCAGTGAGACAATGGAGACAGATAATCACTGCCTGGTGCTGTAATTCCAGGCACAGCTAACCAAGGCTGACAGCTGCTGATCGACACTCAGCCCCTGGGCCCTGCTCCTTCCCTTCCACCACTCTGCTCTGCTGCAAGTTTTGGTGCAGCCACACAGCAGAAACCTGCAGAAAGCTAAACCCAGCAAAACAAAATGAAGCCAGGCAAATGGTCTGCTGCAGCCCAGCAGCACAGGAGAGTTCATTTCTCCTCTGCTCTGCCGTGGGGAGGCCACACCTGGAATGCTGTGTCCAGTTCTGGGCTCCCGGGTCACGAGGGACAGGGATCTCCTGGAGAGAGTCCAACAGAGGCTGTGAGGATGATGAAGGGACAGGAACAGCTCTGCTGTGAAGAAATGGGAGGACCCACGCCATCAACAATTGGCTCAGGGGACGGTGCCAGAGGCAGAACTTTGGGTTCTATGACCATGGGACAACTTGCACCACACCTGACCTGCTGGGTCTCGATGGGGTGCATCTATCTAGAAGGGGTAAGAGAGTCCTGGCACTGGAGTTGGCAGGGCTCATTAGGAAGGCTTTAAACTAGGCCTGAAGGGGGTGGGTGAGGCAATCGGTCCCTCTGCAGAGGTAAGAGTAGGGCGCAAGGTAGGGTCAGTTGAGAAGTCAGGAACCCATCTGCGATGCAGGTACACCAATGCAGGCAGCCTGGGCAACAAGCAAGAGGAGCTGGAGGTCCTGATCCATCAGGGCGACTATGATGTAGTCGCCATCTCAGAAACTTGGTGGGACAGCACCCACGATTGGAGCGCTGCACTGGGGGGCTACAGGCTCTCTAGGAGAGACAGGCGAGGGAGGAGAGGAGGAGGGGTGGCTCTGTGTATTAGAGAGTCACTCTCTGCCACACAACTTGAGGTGGAAGATGAGGTAGTTGAGAGCCTGTGGGTCAAAATCAGAGGACAGCCTAACAAGTCTGACATCCTGATTGGAATCTGCTACAGACCACCCAACCAGGATGAGGCGGCTGATGAAGTGTTCTACAAGCAGCTAGAGGCCATCTCAAGATCATCAGATCTTGTCCTTGTGGGTGACTGCAACCTGCCAGATATGTGCTGGGAACTTCATTCAGCAGGGAGGAGGCAGTCCAGAAGATTCCTGGAGCGAATGGAGGACAGCTTCCTGACACAGCTGTTAAGCGAGCCTCCCAGGGGCCAGGCTCTGCTTGACCTGCTGTTCTCCAATAGGGAAGGGCTGGTGGGAGAGGTGATGGTGGGAGGCTGCCTAGGGTGCAGTGACCACGAGATAGTGAAGGTTTCAATATGCAGGGGGATAGGGAGGAGCACCAACAGAACCTCCACCTTGGGCTGCCGGAGGGCGAACTTCAGCCTGTTTAAGACACTTGTCTGCAAAGTCCCCTGGGTACCAGCCCTCATGAGCCAAGGGGTTCAGGAGGGTTGGACCTACTTCAAAGAGGAGCTCTTGAAGGCACAGGAACTGGCGGTTCCCACGTGCCGTAGGGCAAGCCGGTGGGGAAGGCGACCGGCCTGGATGAGCAAGCAGCTCCTGGAGGAGTTAAGGGGGAAGAAGAGGCTGTATCACCTTTGGAAGGAGGGGAAGGCTTCTCGAGGTATGTTCAAGGAAGCTGTTAGATTATGTAGGAATAAAATTAGGGAGGCTAAGGCCCAGCTGGAACTGAAGCTGAACACCTCAGTCAAAGACAATAAAAAGCATTGTTATAAATATATTAACAATAAGAAGAAGGGCAGGAAGAACCTGCACTCCCTGGTGGACCTGGAGGGGAACATGGTGACTGAGGATGAGGAGAAGGCTGAGGTCCTGAACACCTTCTTTGCCTCAATGTTTAACAGCAAGGCAGGAGGAGTTCAGGAGGAGTGGCCTCCGGAGCTGGCGATGGGGTCGGGGAGCAGTGTAGTGCCCTGGAAATCCATGAGGAATTAGTTCGGGACCTGCTGAGCCACTTAGACACTCACAAGTCCATGGGACCGGATGGGATCCATCCTAGGGTGCTGAGAGAGCTGGCAGATGTGCTGGCCAGGCCTCTCTGCATCATTTTCCTCCAGTCCTGGCTCACAGGTGAGGTCCCAGATGACTGAAACTGGCCAATGTGGTCCCCATCCACAAGAAGGGTCGGATGGAGGAACCTGGAAGCTCCAGGCCTGGCAGCCTGACCTCAGTGCCAGGGAAAGTGATGGAGCAGATTATCCTGGTGGCAATAACTGCGCACCTGAAGCATGGCCAAGGGCTCAGGTCCAGCCAGCATGGATTCAGGAAGGGCAGGTCCTGCCTCTCCAACCTGATCTCCTTCTATGATCAGGTAACTGTCTGGTGGATGTGGGGCAGGCTGTGGATGTGGTCTGCCTGGACTGCAGCAAGGCCTTTGCCACCATCCCCCACAGCAAACTGCTGGCTAAGCTGTCAGCCCCTGGCTTGGACAGCAGCTCCCTCAGCTGGGTTAAGAACTGGCTGGAGGGCCGGGCCCAGAGAGTGGTGGTGAATGGTGCCACAGCCAGCTGGAGGCCAGTCACCAGTGGTGTGCCCCAGGGATCAGTGCTGGGCCCTGTGCTCTTCAATATATTCATCGATGATCTGGATGAAGGGGTAGAGTCAGTCATCAGCAAGTTTGCAGATGACACAAAGTTAGGGGCAGATGTTAGTCAGTTAGAGGGTAGAAAGGCTCTGCAGAGGGACCTCGACCGACTGGACAGATGGGCAGAGTCCAATGGGATGGCATTCAACAAGTCCAAGTGCCAGGGGCTGCACTTTGGCTACGGCAATCCCATGCAGAGCTACAGGCTGGGGTCAGAGTGGCTGAGAGCTGCCAAACAGAGAGGGACCTGGGGGTGCTGATTGACAGCCACCTGAATATGAGCCAGCAGTGTGCCCAGGTGGCCAAGAGGGCCAATGGCATCCTGGCCTGCACCAGGAATAGTGTGGCCAGCAGGAGCAGGGAGGTCATAGTGCCCCTGGACTCTGCTTTGGTTAGGCTGCACCTTGAGTCCTGTGTCCAGTTCTGCGCCCCTCAGTTTAAGAAGAACATCGAAACACTTGAAGGTGTCCAGAGAAGGGCAACAAGGCCTCAAGCACAGCCCTGTGAGGAGAGGCTGAGGGAGCTGGGATTGTTTAGCCTGGAGAAGAGGAGGCTCAGGGGTGACCTCATTGCCCTCTACAGCTACCTGAAAGGTGGTTGTAGCCAGGAAGGGCTTGGCCTCTTCTCCCAGGCAACCAGCACCAGAACAAGGGGACACAGTCTCAAGCTGCGCCAGGGGAGGTTTAGACTCGAGGTGAGGAGGAAGTTCTTCACCGAGCGAGTCATTCGGCATTGGAACGGGTTGCCCAGGGAGGTGGTGCTCAAGAGGAGATTGGACGTGGCACTTGGTGCCATGGTCTAGTCATGGGGTCTGTGTTGATAGGTTGGACTCGATGATCCTCGAGGTCCTTTCCAACCTAAGTGGTACTGTGATACTGTGATACTGTGAAAGGCTGAGAGCCCTGGCACTACTTAGTCTGGAGAGAAGAAGGCTGAGAGGGACAGGAACAACAGGTCCAAGATGGAACCCAGGAGGTTCCACCTTAGCATAAGGAGAAAGTTGTTTGGTGTGAGGCTGCTGGAGGCCTGCAGCAGGCTGCCCAGAGAGGCTGTGGAGTCTCCTTATCTGGAGACCTTCAAGGCTGACCTGGATGTGTCCCTGTGTGCCCTGCCCTGGCTGCCCCTGTTCTGGCAGGGGGTTGGACTGGATGACCTCTGGAGGTCCCTTCCAACCCCTCCCATTCTGTGATTCTGTGATTCCAGCTTCAGACATGGTCTGTGGGCTTGAAATACCACAGAAATGAAGCCTAAGAGCATGGTTTCAGCACAGGGCTGGGATATCTCTTGCCTTCCCTCTGGCCTTGAGCTTGTGCCTCAGCTCAGCTGCCCTACAGCAGGAGAGACTCCACTGCACCCTAGCCCTGCACAGACCTCACTGCAGCCCTGCAGAGACTCCACAGCCCTAGCCCTGGAGAGACTCCACTGCAGCCCTGCAGAGACCTAACTCTCAGAACCCAGAGTTTAACTGGAGGGGATACGTTGATTTTCTGCTGGTTTTGGTTTCTGAGCAGCTCAGTGCAGTGGGTCAAATGCTGCTGCTAGCCCTGGGCAGCTGTCAGCCTGTGCCCTGCCAGCAGCCCCCTGCTCCATCAGCTCAGCTCTCTGCCAGCCTGCACAACCTGCAGCAACAGGTCCTGCTGCATCTTGCCAGCATTTAACACCTCATGCAAAACTGCTCTGAACCTGGGTTAGCATCAGTGAAGTGCTGTTTGCATTCCTCAACCAGTGAGACCTTCAAAGGAGGGGACAGAAGCAGGGCAGATCACCCCTTGAAAGTAAACATTTATCCAGTGAAGTCTCTGAAGGTACTCACTCAAGAGAAGCTGCAAAGAAATCTTAGATCTTATCATAGAATCATAGACGGGGTTGGAAGAGAGCTCCAGAAGGCATCCAGGCACCCTTGAAGTCAGCAGGGACATCCTCCACTAGATCAGGTTGCTCACAGCCTTGTCCAGCCTGACCTTGAACATCTCCCCCACAACATCCCTACTAGCTGGAGAGATGTGGATTTGCTGAGTGGACTGTTCAGTGAAGAAGGAACTGGCTGGCTGGTGGCATCCAGAGGGCAGTGGTCAATGGCTTCAAGCCCAGATGGAGAGCAGTGGCAGTGGTGTCCCTCAGGGGTCCGTGCTGGGACCTGTGCTGTTTAATATTTGTATCAGTGCCATAGAGAGCAGACTCAAGGCACCAGCAACAGTGTGCAGATGACACCAAGCTGAGTGGTGCTGTCGATATGCCAGAGGGACAGGATGGCATGCAGAGGGATCTGGACAGGCTGGAGAGGAAGCCCAGGCTCAGTGAGACTTGGGTTGGAACAACCCTCACTGTCAATGAAGCTGAGGGATGAGGTGATACAGAGCAGCCCTGCAGAGAAGGCCTTGGGGGGGCTGGTGGGGGAGAAGCTGGACAGGAGCCAGCAATGGGCACAGGAGGCCAAGGGCAGCCTGGGCTGCATCCAAAGCAGGGTGGCCAGAGCTGGAGAGAGGATCCTGCCCCTCTGCTCTGCTCTGGGGAGACCTCACCTGCAGGGCTGAGGCCAGATATGGAGGCCCCAGTACAAGAGAGACCTGGAGCTGCTGGAGAGGGGCCAGAGGAGGCCACCAAGATGACCAGAGGCTGCAGAACCTCCCCTGTGGGGCCAGGCTGGGAAAGCTGGGGCTGTGCAGCCTGGAGAAGAGAAGGCTTCAGGGAGAGCTCAGAGCTGCAGTTCAATCTCTGCAGGGCAGCTGCAGGCAGCTGGGGAGGGACTGCTCAGAAGGGGCTGTGGGGATAGGACCAGAGGCAATGGTTTGGAACTGGAGCAGGGCAGAGTTAGGTTGGACACCAGGAGGGAGTTCTGCAGAGGGAGGCTGGGGAGACTCTGGCACAGGCTGCCCAGGGAGGTGGTGGAGGTTTTTATTTTCTTTGCTTTATCACAGCCTCACAGTCTCACTAAGGTTGGAAGAGACCTCAAAGATCATCAAGTCCAACCAGTTTGCTTTCACCTGGAGAGGAGACCAGTACGTTTTCAACACTGTATCACAGTCTCACAGTATCCCCAAGGTTGGAAGAGACCTCAAAGATCATCCAGTCCAACCTGTCACCACAGACCTCATGACTAATCCATGGCTCCAAGTGCCACATCCAATCCCCTCTTCAACACCTCCAGGGATGGGGACTCCACCACCTCCCTGGGCAGCACATTCCAGTGGCAAATGACTCTCTCTGGGAAGAACTTTCTCCTCACCTCCAGCCTAAACTCCCCCTGCTGCAGCTTGAGACTGTGTCCTCTTGTTCTGCTGCTGGTTGCCTGGGAGAAGAGACCAACTCCCTCCTGGCTACAACCTCCCTTCAGGTAGTTGTAGAGGGCAAGGAGGTCTCCCCTGAGCCTCCTCTTCTCCTGGCTAAACAATTCCAGCTCCCTCAGCCTCTCCTCACAGGGCTGTGCTCCAGACCCCTCTCCAGCCTTGTTGCCCTTCTCTGGACACCTTCAAGTGTTTCAATGTCCTTCTTGAACTGAGGAGCCCAGAGCTGGACACAGGACTCAAGGTGTGGCCTGACCAGTGCTGAGCACAGGGCACTATGACCTCCCTGCTCCTGCTGGCCACACTGTGTCTAATACAGGCCAGGATTCTTGGCCCCCTGGGCACACTGCAGGCTCATGTTCAGGCAGCTGTCAATCAGCACCCCCAGGTCCCTCTCTGTTTGGCAGCTCTCAGCCACTCTGACCCCAGCCTGTAGCTCTGCATGGGGTTGTTGTGGCCAAAGTGCAGCCCCTGGCACTTGGACTTGTTGAATGCCATCCTGTTGGACTCTGCCCATCTGTCCAGCCTGGGAAGGTCCCTCTGCAGAGCCCTTCTGCCCTCTAACTGACCAACCTCTGCTCCTAACTTGGTGTCATCTGCAAACTTGCTGATGACTGACTCAATCCCTCATCCAGATCACCAATGAAGATGTTAAAGAGCACAGGGCCCAGCACTGATCCCTGGGGCACACCACTGGTGCCTGGCTGCCAGCTGGCTGTGGCACCATTCACCACCACTCTCTGGGCTCAGCCTCCAGCCAGTTCCTAACCCAGCTCAGAGAGCTGCTGTCCAAGCCAGGGGCTGACAGCTTGGCCAGCAGTTTGCTGTGGGGGACGGTGGCAAAGGCCTTGCTGAAGTCCAGGCAGACCACATCCACAGGCCTCCTCACGTCCACCAGGCAGTTACCTGGGCATAGAAGATCAGGTTGGAGAGGTAGGACCTGCCCTTCCTAAATCCATGCTGGCTGGGCCTGAGCCCTTGGCCATGCTTCAGGTGTGCAGTGATTGCCGCCAGGATAATCTGCTCCATCACTTTCCCTGGCACTGAGGTCAGGCTGCCAGGCCTGGAGCTTCCAGGTTCCTCCATCTGACCCTTCTTGTGGATGGGGACTGCGTTTCCTCCCTGCCCGGTACCGAAGGGCAGTCGTATTGCACATGTTGCACAGCTATTAGTGCTTCCCTTGGGATCAGAACGTCCCCCTGCAAAGGGACCTGTAAGAAATAACGGAGGATTCAGGTCTACTGGGGATCCACAGATTCTGTGGGTACAGACTATCTCTCAAAAACGTCCTGTTTGTCAATGTGTCCTGATGTATGGTCAGCAGAAAATAGTGCTTAGTGGTATTATTGATACTGCAGCAGAGGTCACAGTGATTTCTAAAGCTAAATGCCCCCCGCTGGCCTGTAGCTAGTGCATCTCAGGGGGAGCTGGAGAAAGCCATCAGAGCCTGAATTTCATTCAGATTCAGGGACCAGAGGGACACAATGCTTCTGTGAAACCTTTTGTTTTACCTGTGCCTATGGTGCTATGGGGTGGTGATGTGCTTTCACAACGGGGGGTGACCATGAGCACCCATCTTTAGAGGGGGCTGTGGCGGTGCGCGACACCCTCCAGTTAACGTGGAAAGCAAACCCCCTGTCTGGGTGGATCGATGGCCCCTACCATTGGAAAAGCTTCGTGCACTCCAAGAACTAGTCACAGAGCAACTGGGGAAATGGCATGTTGTACCCTCCACGAGTCCATGGAACTCTCCTGTTTTTGTCATCATAAAACAAACAGGCAAGTGGCGCTTACTCCGTGACCTCAGAAAGATTAATGATGTTATGGAAGATATGGGGAGCCTTCAACCAGGGCTACCCTCACCCACAATGATACCACGGTATTGGCATTTAACCCCCCTCCCTGGGGGTGTTTAAGCCCAGGCTGGATGAGGCTCTGGCCAGCCTGATCTAGTGTGGGGTGTCCCTGCCCATGGCAGGGGGGTTGGAACTAGATGATCCTTGTGGTCCCTTCCAACCCTGAATGAAACTATGAAACTGTTATTGACCTGAAAGATTGCTTCTTCAGCATCCCTTTACATCCAAATGATGCTCCTAAATTTGCTTTTCCAGTTCCAGACATCAACATGCAACAACCTTTGGGGAGATATCATTGGGTTGTGCTTCCACAAGGAGTGAAGAGTAGTCCTACAATTTGTCAGTGGTATGTAGCACAAATTCTCAGTCCTGTTCAAGAGGCGTTTCCTGATGTTCTGCTTTATCATCACATGGATGACATTCTAGTGGCAGCACAAAGCCCCCAGCTCATGGAGAAAGCCGTAGCCCTTACTGTACCCACAGTGACTCAAGTGGGGGTTTGTGTAGCGTCTGAGAAAGTTCAGAATGTACCACCTTGCAAATATTTAGGGTGGAGGATATGGACCCAAATAATTGTTCCAAAGTCTTTACAGATCAATGGATATGTGAAAACACTGCAGGATGTTCCTTCATCTTTTAAATTGCTCGGTAATTGGGGACTTTCTCTCTGGCTTTGTAGTTTTCTTGGAACAATTATGTATGCTTTTACTGCTTTATTCTTTTTGCTACCCTTTGCTACCCTTTGCAAAGTTAGGGGCAGATGTTAGTCAGTTAGAGGGTAGAAAGGCTCTGCAGAGGGACCTCGACCGACTGGACAGATGGGCAGAATCCAATGGGATGGCTTTCAACAAGTCCAAGTGCCGAGTGCTGCACTTTGGCTACAGCAATCCCATGCAGAGCTACAGGCTGGGGTCAGAGTGGCTGAGAGCTGCCAAACAGAGAGGGACCTGGGGGTGCTGATCGACAGCCACCTGAATATGAGCCAGCAGTGTGCCCAGGTGGCCAGGAGGGCCAATAGCATTCTGGCCTGCATTAGGAATAGTGTGGCCAGCAGGAGCAGGGAGGTCATAGTGCCCCTGTACTCTGCTTTGGTTAGGCCACACCTTGAGTCCTGTGTCCAGTTCTGGGCTCCTCAGTTTAAGAAGGACATTGAAACACTTGAGCGTGTCCAGAGAAGGGCAACAAGGCTGGGGAGAGGCCTTGAACACAGCCCTGTGAGGAGAGGCTGAGGGAGCTGGGGTTGTTTAGCCTGGAGAAGAGGAGGCTCAGGGGTGACCTCATTGCCCTCTACAACTACCTGAAAGGTGGTTGTAGCCAGGAGGGAGTTGGCCTCTTCTCCCAGGCAACCAGCACCAGAACAAGGGGACACAGCCTCAAGCTGTGCCAGGGGAGGTTCAGACTCGAGGTGAGGAGGAAGTTCTTCACCGAGCGAGTCATTCGGCATTGGAACGGGTTGCCCAGGGAGGTGGTTGAGTCATCGACCCTGGAGGCGTTCAAGGGGAGATTGGACGTGGCACTTGGTGCCATGGTCTAGTCATGGGGTCTGTGTTGATAGGTTGGACTCAGTGATCCTCGAGGTCCTTTCCAACCTAAGTGATACTGTGATACTGTGTGATACTGTGATACCTTGTTGACTGTAATGCTTATTGAGTTTGATTGATTTTTTTGTTAAGGGGATTCTTGTTATATAACAGAAGGGGGAAATGAAGGGTTAAATCTTGGAGAGCCGAGCTCCAAGCACTGCTGGACTGATAAAAAGGAGACAGTGTTGGCCTTGATGGCTTGTGACACACGGTGCAGCAGTGCTGTTGGAGGAGGGCAGATATTTGATTACAAGTGGTTGCTATGACCTGAGAGGGTCAGACTTCATACATACAGCAAATTGATGTAACAGAGTCCCTGGTTCCTGCTGTAAACTGCTTCTGTGTTGTATTAGTCTTATAAAGAAGAATTCTGCATAATAAAGTAGACACCTGGGCTGCATCAGGCTGAGCCCTGTCTGTTAATCGTGGCACTCACCCACCCCCTTCAGACCTAGTTTAAAGCCCTCCTAATGAGCCCTGCCAACTCCAGTGCTAGGACACTCTCTTACCCTGTCTAGATAACTGCACCCCAGCAGGACCCAGCAGGTCAGGTGCAGTAAAAGTTGACCCTTGATCAAAGAACCCAAAATTCCACTGCTGGCACCATCCCCTGAGCCAACTGTTGATGGCATGTGTTCTCCTGTTCCTCTCAGTGTACTCCCCTGCTGCTGAGGGAACTGAGCAGAACACCACTTGAGCTCCTGCCCCATCAATCAATTGTCCAAGGGCCTTGAACTCCTTTTTAATTGCCCTGGTGCCCTTCTTGTCAATCTCATCACTCCCAGTCAGAGGCTGGATCAGCTTTGGCAGTCTCCTTGCAATGTCCCTTACCCACACCCCGGGTAGGGAGCAGACCTGCCTGTGGGATGGGTTGGGATGACATATGGGTCCCTCAGTACCCCCCAGGAGAGAGTCCCCAGCAACTATAACCCTTCTCCTTTTCTTTGTGGAGCTGGTCATTAGAGCTGGTGGGGACTGCTTGGCCTCAGGCTCCTCTCCAGATGGCTGCTCCTCGTCACTCTCATCCCCACTGCCCTCCACCTGCAGGGCCTCCTACTTATCATGCAAGGGCAGTGGAGGAGGAGGAGAGGGCTGGGATGGATTCCTCTTGCCCCCCCTGGCAGGAAACTGTATCCCTCCCTCCCTGTTTCCAGTGACCCTTCCCTCAGCAGGGGAGATCTACAGAGCCTTCTCCCACAAATCTAACTCCCTTTTGCTTTCCCTTATTGACCTCAGCCTAGACACCTCCTCCTTCAGCTCAGCCACTTTGTCCTTCAGCTCTGCCACCAGGCTGAGGAGGAAGTTCACCTGCTCACACCTGGCACAGCTGTTCTCTCCCTCCCCCTCCATTCCGAGTGCCAGGCTGAAGCACTCTCTGCAGCTGGCAGCCTGGACTCCAGCATGGGTAGATGCTGGTTTTCTACCCTTTGTCCGAGTGACTACCATAGTTCAAAGTTTGATTGGTTTTTGGTTGTGGGTTTGGTTTTCTTTACGCAACCAGCCGAGAGGCTGCTCCCGAAGCAAACCGGCGCCGCGCGCACAGCCCGGGCGGGATTGAAGCCTCCCACGGCAGACGTCAGGCTCCCGTTCACAGGTCGAGCGTAGCGGTCCCCAGCACCGGCTCCGATCAGCACCCGAACCAAAACAGCCAAAGAGGTGGAAAAAGAACCAGAACCTTCTAAAAGCAGACAGGCGAAAGTACCAAGCTGGCTCTAGCTTAGGAGGACGTGGAATCAAATCTAAGAGATAGTGGTAATTGAAAGGGAGGTTAGTGGGAAATTGGTGAGTCAAAAAATTGCAGAGCCCCAGCACTGAGGGTCAGTAGGGACCTGGAGAGATCATCCAGCAGATCATCTCTTATTTCTGACACAGCATGAACCACTGAGCTAAAAAGCAAAGCTATCAGTGATGTCTGTGAAAAGCCCACATTTTAAAATCTGATAAATCTCACAGCGCCCCAGCAGGGAGGGGCTGGCAGGGAGCTCTGGAGCTCACCCACCCAAGCCCTGCTCCAGCAGGGCTCCCACAGCACCCTGCCCAGCAGCACAGTGCCCAGGGCGGGTTGGAAGCTCTCCACACCAGCAGACTCCACAACCTCTCTGGGCAGCCTGCTCCAGGCCTCCAGCAGCCTCACACCAAACAACTTTCTCCTCCTGCTCAGCTCCAACCTCCTGCCTGCCACTTTCTGCCCCTTGCCCCTTGTGCTGTCCTTGGGCACCACTCAGCAGTGCCTGGCCCCAGCCACTTGCCCCCCACAGGTCCTCAGATGCCCTCTGGAGCTGCTCTCCTCCAAGGATCAGCAGCCCCAGGGCTCTCTTCTCCCAGAGCTGCTCCAGGCCCCTCAGCACCTGTGCAGCCCCATGGTACCTTTTAAATCCAAGTGACTAACCCTCAAGCAAATGACACAGCACAACCCCTGAGAGCTCCACAGCACACAGCAGGCCCCTTGTGCCATGGAACCCACATCAGTGGTGTCCCCCAGGGATCAGTGCTGGGCCCTGTCCTCTTCAATATATTCATCGATGATCTGGATGAGGGGGTAGAGTCAGTCATCAGCAAGTTTGCAGATGACACCAAGTTAGGAGCAGATGTTAGTCAGTCAGAGGGTAGAAAGGCTCTGCAGAGGGACCTCGACCGACTGGACAGATGGGCAGAGTCCAATGGGATGGCATTCAACAAGTCCAAGTGCCAGGGGCTGCACTTTGGCTATGGCAACCCCATGCAGAGCTACAGGCTGGGGTCGGAGTGGCTGAGAGCTGCCAAACAGAGAGGGACCTGGGTGTGCTGATCGACAGCCGTCTGAATATGAGCCAGCAGTGTGCCCAGGTGGCCAGGAGGGCCAATGGCATCCTGGCCTGCATTAGGAATAGTGTGGCCAGCAGGAGCAGGGAGGTCATAGTGCCCCTGTACTCTGCTTTGGTTAGGCCACACCTTGAGTCCTGTGTCCAGTTCTGGGCCCCTCAGTTTAAGAAGGACATTGAGAGACTTGAAGGTGTCCAGAGAAGGGCAACAAGGCTGGGGAGAGGCCTTGAAGAAGAGAGAGCCCCATGAAGAGAGGCTGAGGGAGCTGGGATTGTTTAGCCTGGAGAAGAGGAGGCTCAGGGGTGACCTCATTGCCCTCTACAACTACCTGAAAGGTGGTTGTAGCCAGGAAGGGGTTGGCCTCTTCTCCCAGGCAACCAGCACCAGAACAAGAGGACACAGTCTCAAGCTGCGCCAGGGGAGGTTCAGACTCGAGGTGAGGAGGAAGTTCTTCACCGAGCGAGTCGTTCGTCATTGGAACGGGTTGCCCAGGGAGGTGGTTGAGTCATCGACCCTGGAGGCGTTCAAGAGGAGATTGGACGTGGCACTTGGTGCCATGGTCTAGGCATGGGCTCTGTGCTGATAGGTTGGACTCGATGATCCTCGAGGTCCTTTCCAACCTAAGTGATACTGTGATACTGTGATACTGTGATCTTCCCCAGGCTGCAGAACAGTCTGAGGTCTCCTTCTGAAGCTCCTGTCTGTGAGGCTGTGTGGTTCAGCCATGCAGGAACACAGTGCAGGGCACCAAAGGGGAGCCTTTGAATGAGAAGACTTTCTGACAAGCTACTTCACAAGTGGAAGAGAGACTATAGGAAAATGGAGACTGGAAAGCAGCTGAGCCCTGTTTGCAGCCTAGACCTAGGACACTGGTTTTTATTACACCTGTGCACAGGCAGCAATATTTCAACAGAGAAGCCTAAAAATCTTGGAGCTAAACATCAGCAGGCACACATAGACACGAGAGAAGCCAAACAGGCTGCAGCCAGAGCCAGCCAGCAGGAACATTGTGCACAACTCTGCTGCACTGGTGCCAGGAACAGGAGGAAGGAAAACCTGATCTGCATATGAAAGGTAGGATAGTGCAGGCAGAGGAAGCCTGGCTTCACTCAGGATATTGTGCATCCACGGGCGTTAAGGTCCAAGGGGAGATGTTTCAGGGAAGAACAAAAGGTACAGCTGGTAATGACTGTGAGGAGGATGAAAAGCCAGAGAAGCAAACCATGGAGCCATGGGAAGCTGAAGGGAAGGTGGGCTCGGAAGGCTACAGTGCAATAAACACCCAAAGCACAGCACTGAGTGAGCAGAGAGAGCATCCTGCAGGATCCAAACTAAAGGACAGCACTGAACTGCCACAGGTCAGAAAGTCAACAGAAAAGGGAATTGCTGCCAAAGCAAACTGAAATCCACCTGAGGGAGGATTCCAGCATGTCCAGCCTTGTCCTCTTCAATGAAAGCAGTGCAGAATAGAATAGAATAGAGTAGAGTAGAATAGAATAGAATAGAGTAGAGTAGAGTAGAGTAGAGTAGAGTAGAGTAGAGTAGAGTAGAGTAGAATAGAGTAGAATAGAATAGAGTAGAGTAGAATAGAATAGAATAGAATAGAATAGAATAGAATAGAATAGAATAGAATAGAATAGAATAGAATAGAATAGAATAATAAACCAGATTGGAAGAGAGCTTCCAGATCATCGAGTCCAACCTATCATCCAACACCATCTAATCAACTAACCCATGGCACCAAGCACCCCATCAAGTCTCCTCCTGAACACCTCCAGTGGTGGTGACTCCACCACCTCCCTGGGCAGCCCATTCCAATGGGCAATCACGCTCTCTGTGTAGAATTTCTTCCTAACCTCCAGCCTAAACCTGCCCTGGTGCAGCTTGAGACTGTGTCCTCTTGTTCTGGTGCTGGCTGCCTGGGAGGAGAGACCAGGAGGGAGGGCCTGAGAAGCCCTGTGCTGAGGAAACCTCACACAGCATTTGTTGGCAGCCAAGAAAAAAGAGGCCCTATCACATTGTATGTAGCAAAGGAAGATTAACAATGCTGAAAATGTGCCTGGTGAACAAAGAGCATTAGCTGAGACAAACCAGAGACTGAAATGGCCATCACTATGCTGCTTTAGCTTCCCTGAGCCAAAACTGAGGCTGAACTGTGGTGGATGTCCAAGCACAGCCAGGCTTTCTGGGCTGTCAGTGAGCTGCCAGGCACACAGAGCTGATTCTACAACCAGCAACTGCTGTTCTGTAGAGGGGGATAGGGAATGCAGAGGCAGCTGGCCAGGCTGGAACCAAGGGCATGAGGTCCAACAAGGCCAAGTCCTGAGTGCTGCACTTGGGCCACAAGAAGCCCCTGCAGTGTAACAGCCTTGGGGCAGGGTGGCTGGAGAGCTGCCCTGTGGAGATGGGCCTGGGGGAGTTGATTGATGCTTGGCTGCTCATGAGCCAGGGGGTGCCCTGGAGCAGCACTGGGGTGGCAGCAGGAGCAGGGCAGGGATTGTGCCCCTGGGTTGGGCACTGCTAAGGCCACACCTCGAATCCTGGATTCAGTTTTCGACCCTCACAGCAAGAAGGACACTCAAGTGCTGGAGCAGGTCCAGAGAAGGGCAATCAAGGTGGGGAAGGGTCTGGGGAACAGGGATGGGGAGGAGCAGCTGAGGGAGCTGGAGTTGTTCAACCTGGAGAAGAGGAAGCTGAGGGGAGACCTCATTGCTCTCTGCAGCTCCTTGAGAGGAGGCTGCAGCCAGCTGGGGCTTGGGCTCTGCTCACATGCAGCAGTGACAGCACAAGAGGCAATGGCCTCAGGTCGCCCCAGCATTGGTTCAGGTTGGACATAAGGAAGAATTTCTTCCCAGCAAAGGCTCTCAGGCACAGGCCCAAGCTGCCCAGGGAGGTGGCAGAGGTGTTTAAAGCTGGATGGGTGTGGTGCTGAGGGACACGGTGCAGTGGCAGTGGCTCAGCAGCAAGGGTGAGGCTCGGAGCTCCGGGTGAGCGGTTGGACCGGATGTGCTCAAAGGTCTCTTCCATCCTCAACACTTCTGTGGTTGAATAATTCTATGGAAGATGTGCTTTAAGGCCAAGACCCAGAGGCTGCAGAGCATTTTTGGGCTGTCTCACCTCAAACATCTCCTGCTCTGTCTGTCGCTCGCTCTCCAGCAGCTGCTCCAGGTAGGTCAGGTTCCGGAACTTCTCGAGGTAGCTGCTATAGAGCTGCTGCAGCTGCTCCTCAACCCTCTCATACTCATCCATAAAGGCAGGGCTGCAGAGAACAAGCACAAACTGCTCAGGAATTAGTGACCTGAATATGCAGGGCTCTGAAAGAAACATTTTTGAATTGGCAGCCTCATTTCCATGTCTCCAGCACAGAGCTAAAAGGACATTTTGCTGTGAAGGTCTCAACTACCCCAGAGCCTGAAAGAATGAGACAAAAACCCTCATTAAACAGCCCTGCAAAAGTGACACTCAGCAAAGGAAAGGCTCTTGTGCATCATCAGCTCTGGTGCTCAGCAGGCAGACAGGTACCATCTTGGTCCTTTAGCAGGCAAACCTAAGTCAATTATCCTGCTGTTCCAACAAATCAGCTTGCAGCACGGCTGGCAAATCAGCTCTGCTGAAGATTGATCAGCTACAGACCTGTGCTCTGTCATCACAGGAGCAATCAGACTTGACACCACCAAGATGATTGATGATGTCCTTACACTGCACCCCAAAGTGCACCACTGTTGTGTGATGCCTCACATCTGAGGCTCAGGGGATACCTTCTGGCTCTCTACAACTCCCTGAATGGAAGTTGGAGCCAAGTGGTCTCTTATTCCCAAGGAACAAGGGACAGGACAAGAGGAAACAGCCTCAACTTGCACCAGAAGGCAGCCTGTGCCAGTGCCTCCCCAGCCTCCCTCTGCAGAACTCCCTCCTGGTGTCCAACCTAACTCTGCCCTGCTCCAGTTCCAAACCATTGCCTCTGCTCCTATCCCCACAGCCCCTTCTGAGCAGTCCCTTCCCAGCTGCCTGCAGCTGCCCTGCAGAGATTGAACTGCAGCTCTGAGGTCTCCCTGCAGCCTTCTCCAGGCTGCACAGCCCCAGCTCTCCCAGACTGGCCCCACAGGGGAGGTTCTGCAGCCCTCTGATCATCTCTGTGGCCTCCTCTGGACCCTCTCCAGCAGCTCCAGGTCTCTCTCTCATGTCCTGTATCTGGCCCCGGCCCTGCAGGTGAGGTCTCCCCAGAGCAGAGCAGAGGGCAGGATCCTCTCTCTCCAGCTCTGGCCACCCTGCTTTGGATGCAGCCCAGGCTGCCCTTGGCCTCCTGTGATGCCAGTGCCCATTGCTGGCTCCTGCCCAGATCCTCCCCCACCAGCACCCCCAAGGCCTTCCCTGCAGGGCTGCTCTCAGTCTCACCACCCCAGACTAGGTGCAGGCCCCTGCCTTTTGCCTGCTGGCTGCTCTAAGCCCTAACAGAGCTGGCAGCCCCGCTTCCAGCTCTCCTCTGTGCTGCAGCCCGTCAGGGCAGGCTCCTACCGCAGGCTCTGCAGGGTCTCCAGCCTCTTCTGGCTCCTCTCCAGTTCTGATTTGCGTTTTTCAATCTTGGCTTCCAGAGTGGCTTCATCCAAGGCCACGTTGTTCAACATGGCCTTAGTCCTTTGGACTTGCTCCTGAAAGAGCAGAAGGTGAAGCCATAGCTGAAGTGCAGTAACCAGAGCTGTCTTTCAGCTGCTGACCATTCATCTGTATGATCTGATGTCTCACAGCAGCAGGTGAGCTGCCTGTGAGCTGCAGCAGAACCTGGCTAGGCACTGAAAATGAGAGAGTTCTGTGTGGCCAGGCCAGTGAATTAACTAGCCACTGGCACATTTAAAATGCAGTCACAGCTTGCATTGAGTTGCAAGAGACCCTCAAAGGTCATCTTGGCCAACCCCCTCTGCTCAGTACGGACAGCTCCAACCAGAGCAGGCTGCCCAGGGACACAGCCAGCCTGACCTTCAATGGCTCCAAGGATGGAGCCTGCACCACCTCCCTGGGCAGCCTCTGCAGAACTCCCTCCTGGTGTCCAACTTAACTCTGCCCTGCTACAGCTCCAAACCATTGCCTCTGCTCCTATCCTCCCAGCCCCTTCTGAGCAGTCCCTCCCCAGCTGCCTGCAGCTGCCCTGCAGATATTGAACTGCAGCTCTGAGGTCTCCCCTGCTGGGGGTGTGCACACAAACAGGTCTCACTGCTGGGTTCTTTTCCAGACACTGTTAAACAAGAAAATAATGAAAAGGAAAAATAAGAGGGAGAGGGAGGAAAGGGAGGGGAGGGAGGGAGGGAGATGGCAGGAAGAGAAAGAAGGGGAAAGAGAGAAAACCCAACCCTCCCAGTTTGCCCTAGGCTTTATTTTTGCTTCTCAGTGAAAAGCAGGGAAAGACAGAATGGAGGGTCCTCAAAACAATCTGACAGGATCCCTAAGCACATCTCCTTATGCCCAAGGGTCTGAATAAACATAAATGCATTTATTTCTTGGCTCTTTTTAATGGAATTTTCATAGAATCCTGGAAGGGCTCAGGTTGGAAGAGTCCTCAGAGCTCATCTGCTCCAACACCCTGCCCTGGGCAGGGACATCTCCACTCAGCTGCTCAGGGCCTCATCCAGCCTGGCCTTCAGCACCCCCAGGCAGGAAGCAGCCACAGCCTCCCTGGGCAGCCTGTGCCAGAGTCTTACCACCCTCACACTGAAGAGCTTCTTCCTCAGCTCCCATCTAACCCTGCTCTCCCTCAGCTTCAAACCATTTCCGCCTTGCTGGACACCCTCATGAAGGTAACAAGAGCTCTCTCTGAGTACCCTTATCCTTTTCTATCTCTTGCTTTATCCATCTTTTCAAAGGCTGGGAAGCATCCAAACCATTACAACAGATGCTACAAGAATGGGGAGAGGGAAGTGGGAATGTTCCAGTTTATTACCATGAGCTGAGGACATTCAGGCTGCTCATGCTCAGGAAACCATAACCACCTTTGGAGCAAGAGAGAGACAGAAAGGACTTGACAGGGGTTGAAGTTCCTGCAGCAACTCTTAAGCACTGCTCAGCTCTACTAGCTCATCATCTCAGCAGCCACAGCAGCTGAGGGATGCTACTACTGCAGCCCAGGAGCCAACTGCTCTGCTGCTGTTAGTTTATTAGCAGTGCAGTGAGGACAGCAGTGCACACTACCTACCTTCAGAATCCAGCTGCCCCCTGAGTAGGAGCAGAAACCTGGGGAAATAGCACCTGCAGTATCTGCTGATTATGCCAGAGATGCTTAAACCTGGAACTCTGTTCCCTGTAATCATTCAGCAGGGCAGGCTGCAGTTTGCAGCTAAATAATTCACAGGACTGATTAGGATTGAATTAACCACTACACTCAGTGCCTGGGAGTGCAGCTAATGGCTCAGAAGCAGAGGGGCACGAGCACCAGAGCAAGGCCAATGGTGCTGTGACTGGGACAGACACAAAGGGCTCCAAGATAAGCCCCATAATGCTGCCCTGGCAGGGCACTGATTAGCAGAGTGTTAATTAGCACTGTGCTTCCGTAGGTTCTGCTCACCCCAGCTCAGCTATGCTGCTTCCAGAGCCCAGCTTCACAATCCAGAGGACATCGGGAGCTCCCAAGCACACTCCTTGGCTTGGCAAAGTCCATGTGGCTCAGAGAGTTGGGCTGTAGATTTCTGTGCTCGTTGAGGGCATTCAAATCCTTCCTGGAGAGCTTCTGGAGCTACTTCTGAGCTCCAAACAGAGGCAGGGAGTATGACTACCATGTATTTTCTCTCAGGAGAGAGGCCAAGGGAGGCCAAGTGCAGGGCTTTGAAGCATCAGCTGGAGGAAGGTTTCTGCAGGTTGACCCAGTGCAGTTACAGTGCAGCACTGACAGAGTTGGGTTCTCCTGACATGTTTCTGAGCAGGCTGTGATTTCTGACTGCCAGCTCATAACCATCACCCTGCTGACACCTCCCTCAGCCTGCCAGCAAAGCTCTCAGCCTCCATGAGCCCGCTCGCTTGCTTGGAACACAACAGGTTTCCCTAATGGGCCATAAGGCAAGGGCCTCCAGCCACACTCCTGGTGTCATGGAAGGCAATGGCAGGGACAGGGAGGAAGAACTGCCCCTGGGAAGTGAAGATCAGGTTGGTGATCACCTGAGGAACCTGAAAGTGTTCAAGTCCATGGGACCCCACGGGGTACACCCAGGGGTGCTGAGAGAACTGGCAGAGGAGGTTGCTAAACCCCTCTCTAGTCTATTCCAAAGGTCCTGGCAGTCTGGGGCAGTCCCCACAGACTGGAACAGGGGAAACATTGCCCCATCTGCAAAAAGGGTAAGAAGGAGGAACCAGGGAACTCCAGGCCAGGCAGTCTCACCTCTGTGCCTGGAAAGATCATGGAGCAGATCCTCCTGGAGGCACTGCTGGCTCAGGAGAATAGTGAAGAGGTGATTGGGAACAGTCAGCATGGCTTCACCCAGGGCAAATCCTGCCTGACCAGCCTGGTGGCCTTCTCTGAGCAGGTGACAGCATCAATAGCTGAGGGGAGAGCAGCTGATGTCCTTTCCCTGGAGCTGAGCACAGCCTTCCACACTGCCCCACACCACATCCTGGGCTCCAGGCTGGTGACACATGGGTGTGAGGGGTGACCACTGGATGGATACAGAACTGGCTTGAGGGCTGCACCCAAAGAGTGGCTGTCCATGGCTCCATGTCCCAGGGGAGGCCAGGGACAAGCAGAGTCCCTCAGGGATCAGTCCTGGGACCAGGCTTGTTCAACATCCCTGTGGGTGCCATGGACAGTGGCACTGAGTGCAGCCTCAGCAGGTTTGCTGATGGCACCAAGCTGTGTGGTGCAGCAGACAGCTGGAGGGAAGGGATCCATCCAGAGGGAGCTGGACAGGCTGCAGAGGTGGGCACAAGCCAACCTCAGGAGGTTCAACAAGACCAAGGGCAGGGTCCTGCAGCTGGGTGGAGGCAACTCCAGGCACAAATCCAGGCTGGGCAGGGACTGGCTGGAAAGCAGCCCTGAGGAGAGAGCCTTGGGGGTGCTGGGGGAGGAGAAGCTCACCAGGAGCTCTCAGTCTGCACTTGCAGCCCACAAAGCCAATCAGCTCCTGGGCTGCAGCAGGAGAAGTGTGGCCAGCAGGGCAAGGGAGGTGATTCTCCCCCTCTGCTCAGCTCTGGGGAGACCCCACCTGGAGTACTGCCTCCAGTTCTGGAGCCCCTAGCACAAGAGGGATCTGGAGGTGCTGGAAGGTGTCCAGAGCAGGGCCAGGAGGATGAGCAGAGGGCTGGAGCACCTCTCCTGTGAGGACAGACTGAAGGAGTTGGGGCTGTTCAGTCTGGAGAAGAGGAGGCTCCCAGGTGACCTCATTGTGGCCTTCCAGGATCTGAAGGGGGCTCCAGGAAGGCTGGGGAGGGACTGCTCAGGATCTCAGGCAGTGATAGGACTAGGGGGAATGGAATGAAGCTGGAGGTGGGGAGATTCAGGCTGGAGGGGAGGAGGAAGTTCTTCCCCATGAGAGTGGTGAAGCCCTGGAATGGGTTGTCCAGGGAGGTGGTTGAGGCTCTGTCCCTGGAGGTGTTTAAGCCCAGGCTGGATGAGGCTCTGGCCAGGCTGATCTAGTGTGGGGTGTCCCTGCCCATGGCAGGGGGGTTGGAACTGGATGATCCTTGTGGTCCCTTCCAACCCTGCCTGATACTGTGATAAGATCAGCAGTGACCACACCCCTCACCACGACTGACCACAGCCTGATCTCTGCCTCCCGCAGCTTCTGCCCCAACATCCGGTGCTAGCCAAAGCCTGTGCGGCCGCTAGCTGCAGCTGAACATCAGCTGTCACCACCCGCCTGGGGGCAGCACTGCTTGGTGCAGCCGGCTGGAGGCCAGGTGCTCTCTGCTACTCCTAACCCCAAGCTGCTGACGAAAGGAGCAGGGAATGAGCATTTTGCAATTAACTAAGTTTCATTTGGCTTACCAGAACAGAGTCAATGGCAATTTTCACCAACTTCTCAGCCTCATTTATCTCCAAAGGTCTGGCAATAGATTCAGCTCTTGCTTCCTATGAAAGAAAGTGACACCAAGACATTTAAACACGACACAAAGGAACTAATACGTGCAGGACTCAGGGTGGCCAAGCACCACTGTGATCATCTGGATAACAAGCAGAGCAGTGCCCTGTTTATTCACCAAGGCTGAGATGATTCAAAGACCAGGAGATGACGAAGAAGTCAGTTAAGTGAGGTTGAGATTAACACTGAGCAATTAAAGCATCTTTTCAAAGCAAGACAAATGCTGCTGTCTGAACTGCAGCTCTTCTTGAATGCTGATTGTGGGACCTGCCCTGCTGGCTCCATGTTGAGCAAGCTATGCAACACACAACAGAGTGGCTTGGGTTGGAAGGGACCCGAAAGGTCATCTAGTCCCACCCCCCGCCCTGGGCAGGGACATCTCCCACCAGCACAAGGCCTGAACACTTCCAGGGAGGGGGCATGCACAGCTTCTCTGGGCAAGGTTCACAGAATAGCTCAGGCTGGAAGGGACCTCACAGCTCATCTCCTCCAACCCCCTGCCCTGGGCAGGGACACCTCTGAACTAGACTCAGCTGCTCAGAGTCTCACCACCCTCACACCAAAGAACTTCTTCCTCAGCTCCACTCTAACCCTGCTCTGCCTCAGCTCCAAACCATTCCCCCGGGGCCTGCCTCAGACCCCCTCAGCAAAAGTTCCTCTGCAGCCTTCCTGCAGGATCCCTTCAGCTCCTGGCAGCAGCTCTGAGGAGCCCCTGGAGCCTTCTCCTCTGCAGGCTGCACAGCCCCAGCTCCCTCAGCCTGTGCTCCCAGCAGAGCTGCTCCAGCCCTGGCAGCATCTTTTCCAGATACCCCATGAGAACAGTTTAGGTGGATGAGCACAGTGTCACTACCACTATGTACCCATCTAACTCAGCAGCTGCCTCCCACACCCCCAGGAGAATCAGGTGATGCAGACATCCACCAGAGTGCAATTCACCCACAGTGAACCTTGGTTAGGTCCCACAGGAGGAAAAAATCCTTTTCTACTCTGAGCAGCTCTGGGGACAGCTGGGCTTAGAGGAATGCACTGTGCAGTGGTCTGTGGGATGGCTTCAGCACTGACCTGCTCACTGTCTGAAAGCACTGGATCACCTCTTTGCTGCTGGGAGGAGAGGAGGGAGATTTATGCAGCAAAATGTCCTTACAATCATCTCATGCTGGCACACCACTTGGTAACAGGTGGGTAAAGCCAGGAACACCATCTCTCTAGAGAACCTCTGCATAAGGAGCTGCACAGACCTTGTTAACAGGCTGTACCCAGCCTACTCCAAGGTGTATTCTGGCACCAGATACAGCTCCCTTGGTCACTTCCCACACCAGGCACTGCACAGCACATAGGGCAACACCAGCACAGGCAGCCCAACTCCCTCCCCACCAATTCAGTTCCAAGGGGTAGCATGGTGAACCCAGCCAGGGAGCTCATCCAGCCAAAGAAAGCAGCTTTGTGTGCTGGGTTGGCTGCTGTGCAGGACCAGCCCCTGCAGCAGCCTGCCACTTGCTGCACAAAGGCTTTTGTCCTGGCAGGAGAAAAAGAATCAGAGAACTCTTCTGTTGGGAACAGCAAGAGGAGCTACCTCTGCTGGTGGCAGTGACAGCTTACACTGCCTCAGGGGCTTGTGAACACTCCCCTGGCCACACAGACACTCCAGCTACAGCCACCAGAAGTTCATCTGGATGAAAACAAACTCCAAGGAGTTGGCACAGTGGATATTCCTGGGTAACTCCACAGGTAACTTTGGGAGACAGAGCAGACAAGGCTAAGGCAGCTCAGCAGTTCTATCTGAAGAGATTCTGCATCTAACAAGCTCGACCCAAAGCCCGTTCATGGGTGGGTGAGGACTTGGCCTCTCCTGACAGGGCAGCCAGGCTCAGCCTGCTGCTGACTCGCTCTGCACTGTCCCTCTTCTGACAGCAGCAAGACCTCTGCCACAGGGTGGCTGTAACTCAAAGAAAGAAGTGTAACACTCAGCAGGGAGAAGGAAATTATTTTCCTTCCTCCTTTCAAGAGATAAAAGAAACAACAAGGACCTGAGTTTTTAATTACAGCCAACTCTCACCAATTTCCTCTCCACAGCCTGGTGGGACAGGCAGAGAACACAGCCAGGTCACTGCAGCTCAGGGAGACTGCTAGTTTGAGACAGGGCTCTGCAGATCCATCCTTTACACTGGAATGATTTGCATAGCTTTAATCACTCCTGGAATGGGCTGGGTAAGGACCATCAAGATCATCCAGTTCCAGCCCCCTGCCATGGGCAGGGACACCTCCCACTAGCCCAGGTTGCTCAAGGCCTCATCCAACCTGGCCTCAGTATCACAGTATCACAGTATAACTAAGGTTGGAAATGACCTCGAGGATCACTGAGTCCAACCTATCAACACAGACCTCATGACTAGACCATGGCACCAAGTGCCACATCCAATCTCCTCTTGAACACCTCCAGGGATGGGGACTCCACCACCTCCCTGGGCAGCACATCCCAATGACGAACGACTCGCTCGGTGAAGAACTTCCTCCTCACCTCGAGTCTAAACCTCCCCTGGCACAGCTTGAGACTGTGTCCTCTTGTTCTGGTGCTGGTTGCCTGGGAGAAGAGGCCAACCCCTTCCCAGCTACAACCAGCTTTCAGGTAGCTGTAGAGGGCAATGAGGTCTCCCCTGAGCCTCCTCTTCTCCAGGCTAAACAACCCCAGCTCCCTCAGCCTCTCCTCACAGGGCTGTGCTCAAGGCCTCTCCCCAGCCTTGTTGCCCTTCTCTGGACACCTTCAAGTCTCTCAATGTCCTTCTTAAACTGAGGGGCCCAGAACTGGACACAGGACTCAAGGTGTGGCCTGAGCAGTGCTGAGCACAGGGCACTATGACCTCCCTGCTCCTGCTGGCCACACTATTCCTAATGCAGGCCAGGATGCCCTTGGCCCTCCTGGCCACCTGGGCACACTGCTGGCTCATATTCAGGCGGCTGTCAATCAGCACCCCCAGGTCCCTCTCTGTTTGGCAGCTCTCAGCCTCTCTGACCCCAGCCTGTAGCTCTGCATGGGGTTGCCGTGGCCAAAGTGCAGCCCCTGGCACTTGGACTTGTTGAATGCCATCCTGTTGGACTCTGTCCAGTCGGTCGAGGTCCCTCTGCAGAGCCTTTCTACCCTCTAACTGACCAACATCTGCTCCTCGAATATTTCCAGGCTTGGAGCCTCCACAGCTTCTTTGGGTATCCTGTTCCAGTGCCTCACCACCCTCACAAGGAAGATTTTCTTCCTGATGTCTCATATTAAATGCAGCTTCTTCCAGTGTGAAGCCACCACCCCTGGGCCTGGCACTCCCAGCCCTTGTCCCAAGTCCCTCCCCAGCTCTCCTGGAGCCCCTTCAGGTAATGGAAGGTTGATCTAAGGTCTCCCTGGAGCCTTCTCTTCTCCAGGCTGAACAACCCCAACTCTCCCAGCCTGGCCTTACAGCAGAGGGCTTCTGCCCTTTGATTATCTTCATGGCTTTCTCTGGACCCTTGTGCTGAGGGCTCCAGAGCTGCCCCAGCACTGCAGGGGAGGTCTCAGCAGAGCACAGCAAAGGGGCAGGATGGCCTCCCTGCCCCTGCTGCCCACACTGCTGGGGACCAGCCCAGGCTTTTCTTCTACCTTGCCATAGAAGGTTCATGTACAGCCCACACCACTTGCAGAACAAAGTTCAGTCCTGCAACCAAACTGCTTGAACCATGTCAGGCACTCTCACTCACACCACAGAATCTCCTCCTCCTGTTCAGGTGGAACCTCCTGGGTTCCAGTTTGTGCATAAAGCACGGCTGGACTCAGTTGGAGAGTGAATGGAGAGCTGTCTTTTACAAGAGAATGAAGTGCAAGGAACGTCTACCAAACACACAGCATTTACAGCAGACAGCATTGTGGCTGCAGAGCTGCTCGGGGCCGGCACCCGGGAGCTCTCCGCCTGGCTTTTCGCTTTCTCTTCGGGGCTCTGCGGGCCTGGAGGACCCTGCTCGGCAAGGGGGGGCCGGCAGGGCCGGCAGGGTCTTCCTCTCGCAGCCTGCCAGCTGGATCGGGAGCAGACGTCAGCCGCGGGGGGTTTAACCCCGCGGGGGCTGTGAGTGAGGCCGCGGTGGCTGCAGAGCCTTCTGCTGCTCACAGAACAAAAACCAATACAAAATGTTTGTTCAACCAAACTCTGAACCGCGGCTGGCACTCAGACAAAGGCTAGGAAAACACTGTGTACCCAGACAGAGCTGCTGCATCAGCATGCAGGAGTCCAGAGAGTGCTTCAGCCTGGCACTCGGAATGGAGGGGGAAGGAGAGAACAGCTGTGCCAGGTGTGAGCAGGGGAACTTTCTCCTCAGCCTGGTGGCAGAGCTGAAGGACAAAGTGGCTGAGCTGAAGGAGGAGGTGTCTAGGCTGAGGTCAATAAGGGAAAGCGAAAGGGAGTTAGATTTGTGGGAGAAGGCTCTGTAGATCTCCCCTGCTGAGGGAAGGGTCACTGGAAACAGGGAGGGAGGGATACAGGTCCCTGCCAGGGGTGGCAAGAGGAATCCATCCCAGCCCTCTCCTCCTCCTCCGCTGCCCTTGCATGATAAGTAGGAGGCCCTGCAGGCGGAGGGCAGAGGGGATGAGAGTGCCGAGGAGCAGCCATCTGGAGAGGAGAGAGGCCAAGCAGTCCCCACCAGCTCTAATGACCAGCTCCACAAAGAAAAGGAGAAGGGTTATAGTTGTTGGGGACTCTCTCCTGGGGGGTACTGAGGGACCCATATGTCGTCCCGACCCATCCCACAGGGAGCTCTGCTCCCTACCCGGGGCGCGGGGTAGGGACATCACAAGGAGACTGCCAAAGCTGATCCAGCCTCTGACTATTACTGGGGGGAGGAGCTGATCTGGGGGCAGGAGTCCACACCTTGAGTCCTGTGTCCAGCTCTGGGCTCCTCAGGTCAAGAAGGACATTGAGAGACTTGAAGGTGTCCAGAGAAGGGCAAGAAAACTGGGGAGGGGTCTGGAGCACAGCCCTGTGAGGAGAGGCTGAGGGAGCTGGGGTTGCTTAGCCTGGAGAAGAGGAGGCTCAGGGGAGACCTCATTGCCCTCTACAACTCCCTGAAGGGAGGTTGTAGCCAGGAAGGGGTTGGTCTCTTCTCTCTAGCAACCAGCACCAGAATAAGAGGACACAGTCTCAAGCTGTGCCATGGGAAGTTTAGGGTGGAGGTGAAAGGAAACTTCTTCACTGAGAGAGTCACTGGAATGGGCTTCCCAGGGAGGTGGTGGAGTCACCATCCCTGGAAGTGTTCAAGAGGGGACTGGATGTGGCACTTGGTGCCATGGTCTAGTCATGAGGTCTGTGGTGACAGGTTGGACTTGGTGATCTTTGAGGTCTCTTCCAACCTTGGGGATACTGTGATACAAAAACATACAGGAAAGCACATGACACAGAAAGTCCCTCCTGAGGAGCATCCCCCCTCAGCTTCCCCCAAAACCCCTTTCTCCCCTTTCTTGTCCATGGCTAATTGGATGGAAAAAGGATTAAAAGAGAAATGGAACTTCAGGGCAATTTCACTAGTTCAGAGCAGTTGTCAGGAACAGTTAGCTTTCTTAGCTCATAACTTTCAGTCCAAGGTCAGCACCGGCCAAGAACAGAAGAGAAAAGCAGAAGCGACTGAGCTCAGCCTGAGCTGCTACTGACCTACCAACAACATCCATTTACAATGATCTTGGTTTCCTTTCTTACACCTAAACATTTCAGCTAGAGAGTTCTGTAGCTCTTCATTTCTTAAAGGCACAGCCTAAAACTGTCACAGTGCCCCTTGCCCCCTGTCCTGTCCCTGGGCACCACCAGCAAGAGTCTGGCCCCAGCCTTTTGCCCTTCACTGCTCCTTTAGCTCTTGCTGAGCATTGCTCAGATCCCTTCTGGGGCTGCTCTTCTCCAGCCTCTCTTCCCCAGGGCTCTTCACAGAGATGCTCCAGGCTTCTCAGCAGCTTTGTAGTACACAGACAACAAATTCAACAAAACCACTTTGACTTTCTCTGACTCCTCACATGAGCAGCACATACTGCCTCCAGCCCAGCGCAGCCTCACTCGCATTTCTTACCCATCACAAAATATGCAGCAGCAGGACAACTCAGAGCTTTAAAGCCTGGCTCTACTCAGAGGCTCTTCTCTTTGTCCTGAGAGCTGTGGACACAAACAGGCTTGAAGGTAGAACCAATTATCTGAATCTGCCCAAAGAGAATTGTAGAAGACATTTGGTTTAAAGGGGCCATCACCCAAGGTCATCTTGCTCAACACCCCTGCGGGCAGCTGGGACACCTCCACCTGAATCAGGTTGCTCAGGGTCCCATCAAGTTTGACATTGAATGACTCCAGAGATGGGGCCTTGACCACCTCCCTGGGCAGCCTGTGCCAGAGTCTCCCCAGCCTCCCTCTGCAGAGCTCCCTCCTGGTGTCCAACCTATCTCTGCCCTGCTCCAGTTCCAAACCATTGCCTCTGCTCCTATCCCCACAGCCCCTTCTGAGCAGTCCCTCCCCAGCTGCCTGCAGCTGCCCTGCAGAGATTGAACTGCAGCTCTGAGGTCTGCCTGGAGCCTTCTCTTCTCCAGGCTGAACAGCCTCAACTCTCCCCCACAGCAGAGGTTCTGTAGCCCTCTGATTATCTTTGTGGCCTCCTCTGGACCCCCTAGAGCAGTTCCAGGTCTCTCTGGACCCAGCCCAAATTCTTTCCTTTTCAAACCACCACACTCATGGAGGAAAGTTGGGAATTGATGAGCAACCCAAACCTCCCCAGGTATTCACAAGTCAGTGCTGATGGAGCCCAGGTAAGTGGAATTTCTTGCAGACTCCTACAGGCTCTGACCAATGCTACACACAAAGGTGGTTCAAATGTGATTTCCTTCCCAGCCCAACTGGAATGGTTTTTATAGCAGCCTGGAGCTGAGATACAAGAACTCAGCTCTTGCACCTGGCTGCCAGAACCACCACTGCACTGCTCCCCATGCTGCAAGGAGGGACATGCCTCTCAGCAATGTCTTCAAGCTCCATACTCCAGGGAACTTCACTCCAAACCTGATTCTTACAGCAAACACCCCCCCAGGAGTTAAATGAAGGCAGTGCACAGCTATGGTTCTGGCTAGAGCCCTCTAAAACACACAACAGGATTGACTCAACCTCCTCTTAGAGCTCCAAGGCTTGCTTTTGGCTTCCCACTTTGTAATCAGCCTTTTCCTCCAAGCTGATAGTTCAGGTCTTGGTTAGAAGCAGGAAAGCTGAAGCACAGCAGGTTGATTCTGCAGAGTTCTGGTAATTCCAAGTGACAGATTTGCACTGGAAATCAGGGGCGTGTGGCAACTTTGGAGCCAAAGGCCAGGAAATGAGAGGAAATGAGTTTAGCAGCCTCCCCAGGCTGTGCCTCCTACACAGAACAAGCATTTGGCAGGTGGAAAATGTCTGCAGCGTTACAAATTGCATCATTTGTTGAGGTTAACTTTCAAAGAGCACTCAGAGCAGCTCTGCCTCTGCAGGAGGAGCAGGCAGCAAGCCACAGCCATGGCAGGAAGCAGGCAGAGGTCTGTCACCAACGAGCTGCCCATAAAGAGAACCCTGCTCAGTGCCCTTAGTCCAAACTCTTTAGAATCACAGAATGCTGGGGCTTGGAAGGGACCTCCAGACATCCAGTTCAACCCTGCTGCCACAGCAGGAACACTTAAGGCAGGTCACACAGGAAGGCATCCCAGGGGGGACTGGAAGCTCTCCAGAGAACCTCTCTGGGCAGCCTGCTCCAGGCTTCCAGCACCCTCAGACCAAACAACTTTCTCCTCATGCTGAGGTGGAATTTCCTCTGATGGAGCTTATGTCCATTGCCCCTTGTCCTGTCCCTGGGTATCACTGCAGAGAACCTGGCTCCATCCTCCTGACAGCCACCCTGCAGAGACTTGTAGGCATTGATCAGGTTCCCCCTCAGCCTTCTCTTCTTCAGCTTAAACAGCCTCAGGGCTCTGTCTTTCCTCCTAAGAGATGCTCCAGTCCCTTATCCATCCTTGTAGCCCTCTGTTGAGCTCTCCAGCAGATCCCTGTCCCTCTTGAACTGGGGAGCCCAGAACTGGACTCTAGTCCAGGGGAGGGGCAGGAGAACCTCCCCCGACCTCCTGGCCACACTCTTCTTAATGCACCCAAGCATCCCATTGGCCTTCTTGGTCAGCAGGGCACATTGTTGTCCCCTGGAGAACTCATTATCAACCAGGACTCCCAGGGTCTTCTCTGTGGAGCTACCCTTCAGCAGGTCATCTCCTCGACTGTCCTGGTGCAGGAGGTTGTTCTTGCCCAGGGGCAGGACTCTACACTTACCCTTGTTGAGCTTCAAGAGGTTCCCTCTGGCCTGCTGTCCAGCCTGTGCAGCTCTGGCTGGCTGGCAGCACAGCCTGACAGGGTCTCAGCCACCCCTCCCAGTTTGGTACCATCTGTAGCTTGCTGTAATTGATCCCATGTCAGTTCCACAGCTGGATCTAAACACCTTTGGCTCTCCTCAGAGTCTAACTCAGGCTTTTCACATGCTGAGGCCAGTAAGGAGATTCCCAGTGACTCCCATCAGTGTTGAAGAAGCCTGTATGGCCTCTGGACACAACCACACCAGAGCAATACCCTGCCCTGAGGAATTTATCTTCCACAGACTGGGGAGGCCTTCACCTGGCTGGTAAAAACTTTCATCTACACAACTACAGAACTTCCTTTATATACACAGGGTCCACAGGGAGTGTTTGCCTAAGGTCAGAGAGGAGTGCCCCCCAGGAGCATCTGACAGCAGCCCCAGTGTGCTGTCTGCCCTCAGCACAGGGTAAGAGCAAACAAAAAAACAGACAAAGAAAGATTCTTTTCAGCTTTCCTCAGCTCTCCAAGAGTAACAGAGCTACTGAGGTTGGAAGAGACCTTTGAGATCATCAGGTCCAAGAGCTCACAACCCTACCATTGCTGCTGAGCCCCTGCCACTGCACCATGGCCCTCAGCACCACATCCACACAGTTTTAAACACCTCCAGGGGTGAGGACTATACCACTGCCCTGCTGTAGTGGGTTGAGAGAGAAGGCCTAGCTTTCTCTCCCCCACAAAGAGGAAACAAAACCCAGAGCTGACTCGGTCAGAGAAGCAGCAGGAAGGCTGTGCTTTACGAGCAAGCTATGTACACAACACATACAGTGTTTACAATATCTATACAGAAATATACAGCAAAGAAAGACACAGGAACCAGACCCCCACCTCCAGACAGAGGAGGGTTCCCCCCCTGTCCCCCTGTATGGTCACACCTGGGCAGCCTGGGCCAGCGCCTGAGAACCCTTGCTGGGAAGTGATGGCTCCTCACAGCCAACCTGAACCTCCCCTGGTGCAGCTTGAGGCCATTGCCTCTTGTCCTGTCCCTTGTTCCCTGGGAGCAGAGCCCAAGCCCCAGCTGGCTGCAGCCTCCTCTCAGGGAGCTGCAGAGAGCAAGGAGGTCTCCCTCAGCCTCTTCTTCTCCAGGCTCAACACCCCCAGCTCCCTCAGCTGCTCCTCCCCAGCCCTCTTCTCCAGACCCTTCCCCAGCTCTCTTGCCCTTCTCCAGCTCCTCAATGTCCTTCTTGGAATGAGTGGCCCAAAACAGACCACAGGATTCAAGCTGTGGCCTCCCCAGTGTTCAGTACAGGGGCACAATCCCTGCCCTGCTCCTGCTGCCCACACCGTTGCTGATCCAGGCCACAATGCTGTCACCCTTCTTGCCCACATGGGCACACTCTGGCTCATCTTCAGCCAGCTTGTTGTCCTTTTCCACCAGGCAGCTTTCCAAGCAATACTCAAGGAAGTTTACACTCAGACCCATTACCAGCTTTGTACTTCTCTGGACCTGCTCCAGCCTTCAATGTCCTTCTTGCAGGGAGAGGCCCAAAACTGAACCCAGAATTTGAGCTGTGGCCTCACCAGTGGCTGGTACATTGACATCCAGGTCTGCTGCCACCCCAGTGCTGCTCCAGGCCAGGCTGCTGCTGCCCTTCTTGCCCACCTGGGCACTCCCTGGCTTATCATCAGCTGCTGGCACCCAGCACCCCCAGGGCCTTTTCCACCAGGCAGTTTGCAGCCACTCTGCCTCCAGTCTGGAGCCTTCTTGGGGTTGTGACTCAAGTGCTGGAGCCAGCACCTGGCCTTGTTGAACCTCAGCCCATCATGGATCCAGCCCAGCCAGCTCCCCCTGCAGAGCCTCCTGCCCTCCAGCAGGCCAACACTTCTACCAACACTTCCACTTCTTACAGCTCACATGTTTCAAATCTGAAGGTTATCCAAGTGACTCCCAGACTTCAGCACCCCCAGGCAGGAGGCAGCCACAGCCTCCCTGGGCAGCCTGGGCCAGAGCCTCAGCAGCCTCACACTCAACAACTTCTTCCTCACCTCCACTCCAACCCTGCTCTGCCTCAGCTCCAAACCCTTCCCCCTGGGCCTGCCTTAGACCCCCTCAGCCAAAGTTCCTCTGCAGCCTTCCTGCAGGATCCCTTCAGCTCCTGGCAGCAGCTCTGAGGAGCCCCTGGAGCCTTCTCCTCTGCAGGCTGCACAGCCCCAGCTCCCTCAGCCTGTGCTCCCAGCAGAGCTGCTCCAGCCCTGGCAGCATCTTTGTGGCCTCCTCTGGCCTCTCTCCAGCAGCTCTGTGTCCTTCTGCTGCTGGGGACAGCAGAGCTGGAGGCAGGATTGGAGGTGAGGCCTGGGCAGAGCAGAGCCCAGGGGCAGAATCCCCTCTGCTGCCCTCTGCCCACCCTGCTCTGGCTGCAGCCCAGCACACAGCTGCCTGAGGGCACTGCTGGCTCCTGGGAAGCTGCTCAGCTTCTTACTTAGAGCCACTCTCAGCCCACTCTGCACCCAGCCTCGATTTGTGCCTGGGCTTGGCCTGACCCAGATGCAGCCTGTCAGACCCATCCCACCCAACACAGAACACAGATCTACAGACACAGCCATTAAGAGCCAGTGATGTTTTTGTCACCTTTTCCCCAGCACCCAGGGGACACAAGCTCTTAGACACCCTCCAGCACATACTCACCCTCAGCTCAACTTCTTTGCCCAGCAAATCATACAGGCTTGCTCCTTTGGAGGTGATTTCAGAAGCAAGCTGCCTGGCTGCCTTCAGGTCAGCAATCTGGAAACACAGCAACAGAGCTCAATAGCAAAAGAAACTCCCCAGAGAAAACTCAGGACATGTGGGTGTGGAAACTGCAGAGGGGTGCCTTGTGTTATGCTTCTGGTTGAGAATTCAGAGAGAGAAAAACAAATCAGAGTACAGAACTTCAGTCAGAGAAAACCTGAGATAAAACCACCCCAACTGCCCTGTGAGAACATTGTCCTCTGAGCTTTCAGAGACAAAGTGGATTTGGTGTTCATGAGTTAGCACAAAACCCCTGCCCACAACCAGAGGGCAAGTTCTCATCAAATCATAGAATGGTTTGGGTTGGAAGGGAGCTCCAAAGGTCACTCAGCCCAACCCCCTGCAGGCAGCAGGGACATCCTCCACTGGAGCAGGTTGCCCAGAGCCCTGTCCAGCCTCACCTTGAACAGGGATGGGGCCCCAACCACCTCCCTGGGCAGGCTGCTGCAGTGTTCCAGCAGCCTCCTGGGGCAGAACTTGTTCCTAAGATGTTTCCTTACTTTTGAGCCAAGATCAAACTTGAACTTGCTGCTGTCCTCCTCGCTGAAGTCTGCCCACTCCACTCCCTTGATGTTCATGGCACTGTAGAGCACTGAGGTGACCTTCAGCAGCTCCTTCACTGCGTTGCCATCAGCCTGGTAGAGCTTCTTAGTGTTGAGCTTGATGTGAGCTTTGGTAGCCTGTGGGAAGGAAGAATGAGTTCCCCATGTCACAGACAACAAAGCCCTCATTTACCTCATCACACTTCCTTGCCCCTGGGGGCAAATTGCTCTCCTATTCAGCCTGTTTGGAACCCCAGACTTGACTCATTACATCACTGGAGTGTAACCACATCTGTGTTCTGCACGGTGGAGCATTGGCAGATAACTGCCAGAGAGAATGAAGAGCAACTAGCCATCATCCTTGCCTGCATGGGGATCAGCAAACCCCTGTGCACCACTTAACATCAAATTAAGTGTAAGTGGAATGTAAGTGGTGCTCAGGTCCTGTGCTGAGCTGCAGAAAGGTGAGTTTTCCCCTTAACAAGTTACAAGAAGATCAATTATCCTCACTTAACTCTCTTCTCTCCCAGCAGGGGCTTTAGAATGGGTGATTGAAGCTCTCCAATTTTTCCCTGCTATGCTATCAGTGATTTTATTCCCTTGCCTTCCATCTCTGAAGAGCACAGCCAGAGCAGTAAGGCAAAAGCCATCAGAATCCTCTCAGACTTGTTTAGATTTCAAAATCATGGAAAAGGGGGGAAAGGCACAACAGAAATGACACACCTGGCAGGGCTGGGCTGGGCAGGAAGGGCCACAAGGAGCTAACACCAAACTTCAGGCTGCAGAAGTGGGCTAAGGAGAACCTCAGGATATTCAAGTGCAGGATCCTGAACCTATCTGGGGCAACCCTCAATGTTAGTCCAGGCTGGGGGGGTGAGGTTGAGAGCAGCTCTGCAGGGAAGGCCTTGGGGGTGCTGGGGGGGAGAAGCTGGGCAGGAGCCAGCAATGGGCACTGGCAGCACAGGAGGCCAAGGGCAGCCTGGGCTGCATCCAAAGCAGGGTGGCCAGAGCTGTGAGAGAGGATCCTGCCCTCTGCTCTGCTCTGGGGAGACCTCACCTGCAGGGCTGGGGCCAGATATGGGACCCCCAGCACAAGAGAGACCTGGAGCTGCTGGAGAGGGGCCAGAGGAGGCCACAGAGATGAGCAGAGGCTGCAGAACCTCCCCTGTGGGGCCAGGCTGGGAGAGCTGGGGCTGTGCAGCCTGGAGAAGAGAAGGCTGCAGGGAGACCTCAGAGCTGCAGTTCAGTATCTGCAGGGCAGCTGCAGGCAGCTGGGGAGGGACTGCTCAGAAGGGGCTGTGGGGATAGGAGCAGAGGCAATGGTTTGGAACTGGAGCAGGGCAGAGATAGGTTGGACACCAGGAGGGAGTTCTGCAGAAGGAGGCTGGGGAGACTCTGGCACAGGCTGCCCAGGGAGGTGCTTGAGGCCTCATCCCTGGAGCCATTCAGGCTCAGCCTGGCTGTGTCCCTGGGCAGCCTGCTCTGGTTGGAGCTGTCCCTGCTGCCTGCAGGGGGTTGGCCAAGATGATCTTTGAGGGTTCCTTCTGATCCAGGGCCACCTGTGACACTGTAAAACTTGAGAGCACTATTCCTGCTGGCACAGCTAAAGAAGGAAGCAAGCACACCTCATTGGCATACAGAAAACTGAGTATCCAAACGACTGAACATCTTCACTCCATCATCTTTTTAAGGTGAAACCCCGGCGGAGGTATTTCTTCTTTGGGAATACTGTGACAGAAGTATCGACCCAGGGTTCACTCCTGGTGTTACACTGCTGTGCTGTTACACTGCTGTGCTGTTACACTGCTGTGGTGTTACACTGGCACTGAGTCCTGGGTCCAGCTCTGGGCTCCCCAGGTCAGCAGAGTCAGGGAACTGCTGGAGAGAGTCCAGGGCAGGCTGCAGAGCTGCTGAGGGGCCTGGAGCAGCTCTGGGAGCAGCAAAGGCTGAGAGCCCTGGGGCTGAGAGCCTGCAGAAGAGCAGCCCCAGAGGGCAGCTGAGCAATGCTCAGCAAGAGCTAAAGGAGCTGTGGGGGGCAAGAGGCTGGGGCCAGGCTCTGCTGAGTGCTGCTCAGGGACAGCAGAAGGGACAGCAAGGGGCAGAAAGTGTCAGGCAGGAGGTTGGAGCTGAGCAGGAGGAGAAAGTTGTTTGGGGTGAGGCTGCTGGAGGCCTGGAGCAGGCTGCCCAGAGAGGTTGTGGA
Source organism: Melanerpes formicivorus (assembly GCF_026170545.1). NCBI lineage: Eukaryota > Metazoa > Chordata > Aves > Piciformes > Picidae > Melanerpes > Melanerpes formicivorus. The sequence goes on along the minus strand of NW_027142366.1, from coordinate 19,828,410 downwards.
GTCTGCTGGTGTGGAGAGCTTCCAACCCCCCCTGGGCACTGTGCTGCTGGGCAGGGTGCTGTGGGTGCCCTGCTGAAGCAGGGCTTAGGCTGGGTGAGCTCCAGAGCTCCCTTCCAGCCCCAGGCTGCTGGGGTTCTCTGATTCTGTGACTCAGCCTCTCAGCTGAGTTCCTACTGGTGGGAGACAGATGTAGGGTGAGACTCCTCAGACCTGAGAAGAACCTCTCTGGGGCTGCTCTTCTGTAGGCTCTTAGCCCCAGGGCTCTCAGCCTTTGCTAAGAGAAGTTGTGATTCAGTTCCAATTGCTTCAGAAGCTGCTTTTACTCCTTCATAGGCAGCCAGAATCTCTTTCTCTGTTGGAGTATAGTTAGCCTCTGAACCTCTGTATCCTCTACTCCAGAAACCAAGAGGTCGTCCACGTGTCTCCCCTGGAGCTTTCTGCCACAGGCACCAGGTTGGACCATTGTCACTTGCAGCTGTGTACAAAATGTTCTTCCTCTCTGGACCAGCTGGGACAGGTCCCAGACCCACTGCTTGAACTACCTCCTGCTTTATCTGGTGAAAGGCTGCTTGCTGCTCAGGTCCCCAGTGGAAACTGTTTCTCTTTCCAGTCACATCATACAGAGGTTTCACAATCTGACTGTATCCAGGAATGTGCAGTCTCCACAACCCCACTGTACCCAAGAAACGTAGGGTCTCTTGCTTGCTCATGGCATTGGCCATGGTAGAGACTCTGTTTACCACATCCACCGGAATGTGTCGGCATCCATCCTGCCACTGCACTCCCAGACACTGGATCCCTCTGGCAGCTCTTTCACCTCATCTCACTCAATGGCCAAACAGCTTCCAGGAGAATGTCAATGATTTTGTTACCTTTCCCCAAGACTTCTTCAGCAGTTTTACCCCAGAGGATGATGTCATCGATGAACTGGATGTGTTCTGGAGCAACACCTTTCTCCAGAGCATCCTGGATCACTGCATGATGCTTGAGCTGTGGATCCAGCCCATTGGCAATCTGTAATTGAGCTGGGCAATGGGGTCAGGGAGCAGTGTAGGGCCCCAGAAATCCATGAGGAATTAGTTCAGGACCTGCTGAGCCACTTGGACACTCACAAGTCCATGGGGCCAGATGGGATCCATCCTAGGGTGCTGAGAGAGCTGGCAGATGAGCTGCCAAGCTGCTCTCCATCATTTTCCTCCAGTCCTGGCTCACTGGAGAGGTCCCAGGTGACTGAAACTGGCCAAGGTGGTCCCCATCCACAAGAAGGGTCGGATGGAGGAACCTGGAAGCTCCAGGCCTGGCAGCCTGACCTCAGTGCCAGGGAAAGTGATGGAGCAGATCATCTTGGGGGCAATCACTGCACACCTGAAGGATGGCCAAGGGCTCAGGCCCAGCCAACATGGATTTAGGAAGGGCAGGTCCTACCTCTCCAACCTGATCTTCTATGCCCAGGTAACTGCCTGGTGGATGTGGGGAGGCCTGTGGATGTGGTCTGCCTGGACTTCAGCAAGGCCTTTGACACCGTCCCCCACAGCAAACTGCTGACTAAGCTGTCAGCCCCTGGCTTGGACAGCAGCACTCTGAGCTGGGTTAGGAACTGGCTGGAGGCTGAGCCCAGAGAGTGGTGGTGAATGGTGCCACAGCCAGCTGGCAGCCAGGCACCAGTGGTGTGCCCCAGGGATCAGTGCTGGGCCCTGTGTTCTTTAACATCTTCATTGATGATCTGGATGAGGGGGTCGAGTCAGTCATCAGCAAGTTTGCAGATGACACCAAGTTAGGAGCAGATGTTGGTCAGTTAGAGGGCAGAAGGGCTCTGCAGAGGGACCTTGCCAGGCTGGACAGATGGGCAGAGTCCAACCGGATGGCATTCAACAAGTCCTAGTGCCTGGGGCTGCACTTTGGCCACAACAACCCCATGCAGAGCTACAGGCTGGGGTCAGAGTGGCTGAGAGCTGCCAAACAGAGAGGGACCTGGAGGTGCTGATTGACAGCAGCCTAAACATGAGCCAGCAGTGTGCCCAGGTGGCCAAGAAGGCCAATGGCATCCTGGCCTGTATTAGGAATAGTGTGGCCAGCAGGAGCAGGGAAGTCATTGTGCCCTTTGCTCAGCACTGGATAGGCCACACCTTGAGCACTGTGTCCAGTTCTGGGCCCCTCAGTTTAGGAAGGACATTGAGACTCTTGAATGTGTCCAGAGAAGGGCAACGAGGCTGGGGAGAGGCCTTGAGCACAGCCCTGTGAGGAGAGGCTGAGGGAGCTGGGGTTGCTTAGCCTGGAGAAGAGGAGGCTCAGGGGTGACCTCATTGCCCTCTACAATTACCTGAAGGGTGGTTGTAGCCAGGAGGGGGTTGGTCTCTTCTCTCTAGCAACCAGCACCAGAACAAGAGGACACAGTCTCAAGCTGTGCCAGGGGAGGTTTAGGCTGGAGGTGAGGAGGAAGTTCTTCACCGAGAGAGTCATTGGGATGTACTGCCCAGGGAGGTGGTAGACTCACCATCCCTGGAAGGGTTCAAGAGAGGATTGGATGTGGCACTTGGTGCCATGGTCTAGTCATGAGATCTGTGGTGACAGGTTGGACTGGATGATCTTTGAGGTCTCTTCCAACCTTGGGGATACTGTGAGACTGTGATACAGTGCTGAAAACGTACTGGACTCCTCTCCAGGTGAAAGCAAACTGAGGCCTGCATTCCTCTGCTATGGGAATAGAGAAAAATGCATTAGCAATGTCTATGGTAGCATAAGCATTTGGCCTCTTTGGATTCCAGCTCATACTGTATCTCCATCATGTCTGGCACTGCTGCACTCATAGGTGGTGTCACTTCATTCAGGGCTCGGTAGTCGACTGTCAGACGCCAGTCTCCATTCTGCTTCCGCACAGGCCACACTGGACTGGTGAAAGGTGAATGAGTTTTGCTGACGACTTTCTGACTCTCCAACTGATGAATCAGATTCTGAACGGGCAACAAAGAGTCAGGGTTGGTTCTGTATTGTCTGTGATGCACAGTCTGAGAAGCAACCGGCAATTTAATGTCCTGTATCTTGTGTTGTCCCACAACTGCAGATTCATCAGAAAGCTCAGGTCTGGCAGACAGCTTCAGTTTTTGTCCATCAGTTTCCTGTCCAGTCCAGCAGATGCTGTTTTGGAAAGCCCATTTGTAACCTCTAGAGTCTCTGAAAGGCCCTTCTCTCAGAAAATCAATTCCCAAAATACAAGGTGCCTCAGGTCCAGTCACAACACGATGCTTCTTCTACTGCTTACCAGTTAAACTTCTATCAACCTCTACCTTGTCAACTCTTGAGATCCACCAGTGACTCCCAGAATAGTTATAAGGTCTGATCCCTGATAATTTGATGGTATTATGGTGCACTGAGCTCCTGTGTCAGCCAAGGCCCTGTACTTCCAAAATTGTGAAGTGCCAGGCCACTGGATGCACACATCCCAATAGATTCTGTTATCTCTGTTATCCCTCTCCTCCCCCTGGCGGGAGGCAGGGCACCCCTAAATGTGGGGAACACTTCTGCATTTGCAGTTAGCACAGCATCTGGTGTCAGAGGTGGAATCACTGTTGGAGCTATTAGAGTTGTTCTGGGACACTGAGGAAGTAACAGCTACCCTTCTGGTATTGCTACCTCAGGCTCTGCCACTCTGCAGCTCCCTTAATCTCCTGAAAAGATTAGCAGTTGGTTGACCATCCCATCTGTTCCTGTTCCAGCAAACTGATCACACAGGGTTATCCAAATACTCCTACGGGATTGCCTCCGCTCTCTGTTCTGCCAGAGTGCCCCAGCACTGCCCCTTGCTTAAAGGCACAGCCTCAAATGGTCACAGACCTGTTTTGGAGTGACCTCCTTGGAGGATGTCTGTTTCTAACAGCTGAAACTGTCCCTGCTGCCCCTGCAGCAATGGACTGTCCCTGCAGCAACAGACTGCTCATGATGTCCCTGCAGCAATGGACTGTCCCTGCAGCAACGGACTGTCCCTGCAGCAACGGACCGCTCCTGATGTCCCTGCAGCAACGGACCGCTCCTGATGTCCCTGCAGCAACGGATCGTCCCTGCAGCAACGGACCGCTCCTGATGTCCCTGCAGCAACGGATCGTCCCTGCAGCAACGGACCGCTCCTGATGTCCCTGCAGCAACGGACCGCTCATGATGTCCCTGCAGCAACGGACCGCTCCTGATGTCCCTGCAGCAATGGACTGTCCCTGCAGCAACGGACCGCTCCTGATGTCCCTGCAGCAACGGACTGTCCCTGCAGCAACGGACCGCTCCTGATGTCCCTGCAGCAACGGACTGTCCCTGCAGCAACGGACCGCTCATGATGTCCCTGCAGCAACGGACTGTCCCTGCAGCAACGGACCGCTCATGATGTCCCTGCAGCAACGGACTGTCCCTGCAGCAACGGACCGCTCATGATGTCCCTGCAGCAACGGACTGTCCCTGCAGCAACGGACTGTCCCTGCAGCAACGGCCTGCTCCTGATGTCCCTGCAGCAACGGATCGTCCCTGCTGCCCCTGCAGCAACGGACCGCTCCTGATGTCCCTGCAGCAACGGATCGTCCCTGCTGCCCCTGCAGCAACAGACCGCTCCTGATGTCCCTGCAGCAACGGATCGTCCCTGCTGCCCCTGCAGCAATGGACTGTCCCTGCTGCCCCTGCAGCAATGGACTGTCCCTGCAGCAACAGACCACTCATGATGTCCCTGCAGCAACGGACCGTCCCTGCTGCCCCTGCAGCAATGGACTGTCCCTGCAGCAACAGACCGCTCCTGATGTCCCTGCAGCAACAGACCGCTCCTGATGTCCCTGCAGCAACGGATCGTCCCTGCTGCCCCTGCAGCAATGGACTGTCCCTGCAGCAACAGACCGCTCCTGATGTCCCTGCAGCAATGGACTGTCCCTGCAGCAACGGACCGCTCCTGATGTCCCTGCAGCAACGGACTGTCCCTGCAGCAACGGACCGCTCATGATGTCCCTGCAGCAACGGACTGTCCCTGCAGCAACGGACCGCTCATGATGTCCCTGCAGCAACGGACTGTCCCTGCAGCAACGGACCGCTCATGATGTCCCTGCAGCAACGGACTGTCCCTGCAGCAACGGACTGTCCCTGCAGCAACGGCCTGCTCCTGATGTCCCTGCAGCAACGGATCGTCCCTGCTGCCCCTGCAGCAATGGACTGTCCCTGCTGCCCCTGCAGCAATGGACTGTCCCTGCTGCCCCTGCAGCAATGGACTGTCCCTGCAGCAACAGACCACTCATGATGTCCCTGCAGCAACGGACCGTCCCTGCTGCCCCTGCAGCAATGGACTGTCCCTGCAGCAACAGACCGCTCCTGATGTCCCTGCAGCAACAGACCGCTCCTGATGTCCCTGCAGCAACGGATCGTCCCTGCTGCCCCTGCAGCAATGGACTGTCCCTGCAGCAACAGACCGCTCCTGATGTCCCTGCAGCAACAGACTATCCCTGCTGCCCCTGCAGCAATGGACTGCTCCTGATTTTAATCTTTCCCTTCCAAGGACAGACTGATTCCTTATTCTTCTCCACATACCTGCCCAGCTCAAGCACCACCTACACTGACCATCAGACAGAGACTGCTCTGAGAGAGAGGCGAGCCGGGATAACAAGGGACTTGCATCGAGGATTCAAATACCAGCGTCAAGACTGGATGAAGGGGCTGTGACAAGAAAGTAGAAGTGGAACAGAGGGGTGGATTGTGGTGGGTTAATGCCCATCCTGAAAACAAAGGGGGGAAGGGCTTGTAAGTGTTTTTCCCTCCCTGCAGGGTGTTTTGCCCCTGGGAAACTGAGTCTGATCCACTGCCCCCTCCCTGCCCAGCTAGGGTATAAAAGCTAGGGCATTGCAGACATTAGGTCCCTTTTTGGCTCCTGCCTCTTCTTGACCAGAGCTACTGCAGCTGCCCTCCTGCTCCTCTGCCACGTGGTCGGGCTTGATCCTTCTCCCTGATCCTTCTCCCTGCTGCCTCCATGTGTCTTCAGAGAGAGACTCGTTTTGTATTCTTCTTTGTCCCCCTCCTATCCATCCTTGTTCCTTGCCCTTGTGAACCTTACCTGTTATTGAGATATATATATATATATCTGTCTATCTATCTATATATATTTTTTTAAGAAAACTCTTTACCTCTCTACTTCCAGGCTGACTCCAAACTATTGTTTGGTGGACTTGCTCCTTTCCCTTTTTCCCTCTCTCTGTTGGCCGGGAGGAGGGGGGAGCAGGGGAGAGGTTCTCAGCCTTGCCCCCATCTGAGCTCTTAACTCCCAGTTAAGGCTCAAACCACTACATACACCCAAGAGTGATTTATTTATATTTTTCTACTTTTCTGCTCAAAATCTGTAACTAAATTTTAAAGGCATAGCCTAAAACCACCACACAAAGGTAGACACAAATATGGTGATATCTCTCCTGGACACACTTAGACTGCTTCAAACCCTTTCATATATGCAACTGTATCTTCCTCTCTTACCTCTTCAGAAGTGAAGTGCTAAGGATGAAAGTTTAGTGTCAGATGTTTAAGTCCCAGTTCTATTCTTCATCCTCTCAGGAGCATCCTGTCCTGGCCTACTCCAGTTTATAACAGCAGAAGACACACAATGCAGCACAAGAACCATAGACACAGGATGGCCTAGGTTGGAAAGGCCCCTAGAGATCATCTGCTCCAACCTCCCACCAGCCCAGCTTGCTCAAGGCCTCATCCAGCCTGGCCTTCAACACCTCCAGGCAGGAGGCAGCCACAGCCTCTCTGGGCAACCTGGGTGTCTCTCCACACTCACCACAAAGAATTTCTTACTCATCTCCAGCCTCAGTCTCCTCTCTCCCAGCTCAAAACCATTGTGCCTCGGCCTGGCACTCCCAGCCTTTGTCAACAGTCCCTCCCCAGGTCTCCTGGAGCCCCTTCAGGTACTGGAAAGCTGCTCTGAGGTCTCCCTGGAGCCTGTCCCCACAGGGGAGGTTCTCCAGCCCTCTGATCATCTTTGTGGCCTTCTCTGGACCCTCTCCAACAGTTCCATGTCCTTCTTGTGATAGGGACACCAGAACTGACTGCAGTGCTGCAGGCAGGGTCTCAGCAGAGCAGAGGGCAAAGAATCATCTCCCTCATGCTGCTGGTCACACTTTAGGAACATCCTGTCCTGGCCTTCTCAAGTTTCTAACAGCAGAAGGTACACAACACAGCATGAGAACACCACACATTCTCAGCCACTCATGGTGAGGCATCTGTAAGGGCTTGGGACAGGAAGCTTTCAAATTGATAGGGAACCAGCATTTCAACATGCTTGAGCACACCTCCTGAGGCAGACTGACCATGAACTGAGCCACTGCCTTAATGAAGAAGACCCGATCCTGCTCTGTCTCCACGTCAGAAGGGATGTCAGTCTGGGGCTCGTACCTGCAGGGAGAGGCACACACAGGGGCTGACCAGCTAGAGATACATGAGCAGCATGGGGACAACATGAAAATCAAACAGAGCAAGCACATGACAGACCTGAAAAGAAATCTGTAGCTCCTGCTGCAGCCCATGAGACACCTTCACTGGGTTTGTGAGCACACTGCAAACGCTGTAAAGCCCCAGAGGCTTCCCAAGGAATGTGCTAGGTTGGAAGGGACCTTCAAGACCATTCAGCTCCCACCCACTGCCATAGGCAGGGACACCTCCCACCAGCACAGGCTGCTCAGGGCCTCATCCAGCCTGGCCTTCAATACCTCCAGGCAGGAAGCAGCCACAGCCTCCCTGGGCATCCTGTGCCAGAGTCTCCCCAGCCTCACTGCCAAGGATTTCTTCCTCCTGTCCAGGCTGAATTTGCCCTCCCCCAGCTAAAAGCCATTGCCCCTCATCCTGTCACTCCCACCATCTCCAGAAGGAATTTTTACTGGGGGGGTCCTGGATATACCTTTTGCAGACAGTTTTGCAAAGGAGCAAACTGCAGCTGGCTCAAACAGGTCTGTGCAATATTTCTTTTCAGAAGGAATTTACTGCTTGAGTGACACAGTGCTAACTCAAACCAACCACAACCAGGTGTGGCTTCACAAACTAAAACACCAGGCAAATTCCCCAGATAATGCTTCCAGGATTCTCTACTTCCCTGTCCCAGACCACTCCTGCTGGTAATAAAAACCAACCACCTTGTCCTTCAGTGTGGTGTGACATCTTTTCAGGTTCTCAAAAGTCACAGACTCATTAAGGACGGAAAAGACCTTTGAGATCAGAGTCCAGCCATTAACCCAGCAGAGTGCATGGGCTAAAATCAAAGGCAAGACAAGGGAAGGAGATATTACTGTGGGGGTCTCCTACAGGCCACCTGACCAGCAGAACCAAGCAGATGAGGCCCTCCACAGGCAAATAGAAGCGGCTTCCAGGTCACAAGCCCTGGTCCTCATGGGGGATTTCAACCACCCTGACATCTGCTGGAGGGACAACACAGCAAGGCACCAGCAATCCAGGATGTTCCTGGACTGCATAGAAGACAACTTCCTCCTCCAAATGGTAGAGGAGCCAACAAGAAAAGGTGCTATGCTGGGCCTTGTTCTCACCAACAGGGAAGGGCTGGTAAGCAATGTGAGGCTCAGAGACAGCCTTGGCTGCAGTGACCATGAAGCAGTTGAATTGAATCTCCTCAGGGCAATCAGGAGGAAGTATTCCAAGCTCACAACCCCAGGCTTTAGGTGTGCAGACTTTGATGGCTTCAGGGATCTGACAGCCAAAGTGTCCTGGGACCAAGCCCTGGAGGGAAGAGGGACCCAGGACAGCTGCTCAGTATTCAAGGACCACCTCCTCTGTGTCCAGGAGCTCTGTGTACCAACAAGGAGAAAAGCAGGAAAGAATGCTAGGAGGCCTGCCTGGATGGGCAAGGAGCTGCTGGACACACTGTCACTTAAGAGGAAACTCTACAGGCAGTGGAGGGAAGGACAGCTAGAACAGGGGGGAGATAAGGAAGCTGCCTGAGCAGCAGGAGACCTGGCTAGGAAAGCCACAGCAGAGTTGGAATTGAATCTAGCCAGCGAGGTTAAAGGGAGCACTAAGAACTTCTACAGGTATATGAATGGCAAGAAGCAGCCTAGGGAAGGTGTGGGCCCCCTCAGAAAGGCAACTGGTGACATGGTCACAAGTGATGAGGAAAAGGCTGAGGTACTCAATAACTTCTTTACCTCAGTCTGCACTGCAAGGGCCTCCAGCCACACTCCTGGGGTCATGGAAGGCAATGGCAGGGACGGGGAGGAAGAACTGCCCCTGGGAAGTGAAGATCAGGTGGGGATCACCTGAGGAACCTGAAAGTGTTCAAGTCCATGGGACCCCACGGGGTACACCCAGGGGTGCTGAGAGAACTGGCAGAGGAGGTTGCTAAACCCCTCTCTAGTCTATTCCAAAGGTCCTGGCAGTCTGGGGCAGTCCCCACAGACTGGAAAAGGGGAAACATTGCCCCACCTGCAAAAAGGGTAAGAAGGAGGAACCAGGGAACTCCAGGCCAGGCAGTCTCACCTCTGTGCCTGGAAAGATCATGGAGCAGATCCTCCTGGAGGCACTGCTGGCTCAGGAGAATAGTGAAGAGGTGATTGGGAACAGTCAGCATGGCTTCACCCAGGGCAAATCCTGCCTGACCAGCCTGGTGGCCTTCTCTGAGCAGGTGACAACATCAAGAGCTGAGGGGAGAGCAGCTGCTGTCCTTTCCCTGGAGCTGAGCACAGCCTTCCACACTGCCCCACACCACATCCTGGGCTCCAGGCTGGTGGCACATGGGTGTAAGGGGTGACCACTGGATGGATACAGAACTGGCTTGAGGGCTGCACCCAAAGAGTGGCTGTCCATGGCTCCATGGCCCAGGGGAGGTCAGGGACAAGCAGAGTCCCTCAGGGATCAGTCCTGGCACCAGGCTTGGGGGTGCTGGGGGAGGAGAAGCTCAGCAGGAGCTCTCAGTGAGCACTTGCAGCCCACAAAGCCAATCAGCTCCTGGGCTGCAGCAGGAGAAGTGTGGCCAGCAGGGCAAGGGAGGTGATTCTCCCCCTCTGCTCAGCTCTGGGGAGACCCCACCTGGAGTACTGCCGCCAGTTCTGGAGCCCCTATTGCAAGAGGGATGTGGAGGTGCTGGAAGGTGTCCAGAGCAGGGCCAGGAGGATGAGCAGAGGGCTGGAGCTGCTCTGCTGTGAGGACAGACTGAAGGAGTTGGGGCTGTTCAGTCTGGAGGAGAGAAGGTTCCCAGGTGACCTCATTGTGGCCTTCCAGGATCTGAAGGGGGCTACAGGAAGGCTGGGGAGGGACTGCTCAGGATCTCAGGCAGTGATAGGACTAGGGGGAATGGAATGAAGCTGGAGGTGGGGAGATTCAGGCTGGAGGTGAGGAGGAAGTTCTTCCCCATGAGAGTGGTGAAGCCCTGGAATGGGTTGTGCAGGGAGGTGGTTGGGGCCCTGTCCCTGGGGGTGTTTAAGCCCAGGCTGGATGAGGCTCTGGCCAGGCTGATCTAGTGTGGGGTGTCCCTGCCCATGGCAGGGGGGTTGGAACTAGATGATCCTTGTGGTCCCTTCCAACCCTGACTGATTCTATGATACTATGACACTGCCAGGGCAGCACTGAGCCATGGCCCTCAGCATCACAGCTACACAGCTTTGAAACCCCACCATGGATGGGGACTGCACCACTGCCCTGGGCAGCCTGGGCCAGGCCTGGACAACCCTCAAGAGGAAGAAATTCTTCCTCATGGCCAACCTAAACCTGCCCTGGGGCAACTTCTTCTGTCCGTTGTTCCTGGGCAGCAGAGCCCAAGCCCCAGCTGGCTGCAGCCTCCTCTCAGGGAGCTGCAGAGAGCAAGGAGGTCTCCCTCAGCCTCCTCTTCTCCAGGCTCAACACCCCCAGCTCCCTCAGCTGCTCCTCCCCAGCCTGGTTGCCCTTCATCTGGACCTGCTCCAGCTCCTCAGTGTCCTTCCTAGCATGAGGGACCCAAAACAACCAAGTGCAGCTGGGGGGGACTGTGATGCATCTGTGAACCCTCAGAAGAGCTCTGTTGAGAAAACATCTCTGTGCTCCCATGAGAATCTGGAACCTGCCTGGACAGCATGAGTGGGAACGAGCAAGCGCAAGGTAAGATGTGAGGCCACCTGGACTAGCTTAACAAGTAACTATAGCAATGCTGCTGCTGACCCATGAGAACCTTGAGAAGAGTTCCTTGGCCAATTGCAGGCAGCCCCACACACAATGCACACAGTACAGGAGCTGTGTGCTGGAATGAATCTGTTTGCTTTTTGCCGTCTCTACGCGCCGCTCGCGTTTGACTCTTGTCGCACAGAGCCTCACCTTATCCCTACCCCGACCCCTCTACAGCCACATGCAGCTCCACCACTGCTCTGCTACTACCACAGCTACTGCTGCAGTTGGGTAGCTGAGGCACAAGCACAGTGACTCAAGGCCTGGCAGAGATGACACCCTGCAGGTGGTGGTGCTCATTCAAGGGCAGTGTCTTTTTCAGATCATCTACTGACTCTGTCACCATTCAGCCTCTGTCTGACCTTGCACCCCACACAGGGGGATAGGCAGTGACAGCTTACCAAGATACAGTTAGTTGATTGGTTCTGATGATCCTTGAAACCCCTTCCAGCTTGGATTTCTAGGATTCTGTGATTCTTACCTTGCTGCTGCAACTTACCAGTTCAGGCTGGCGTTGTCTGGCATCCAAGCCACATTTAAAACACAGTAACTGCTGCAGCACTGATCCACTACTACCCAGCTGTAATTTTATACCCCCTTAACCCACTGCTGTTGGTTAAACACTTATGAAACTTGAGGTGACCTCAGTGCCAGGGAAAGTGACGGAGCAGATTATCCTGGGGGCAATAACTGCACACCTGCAGGATGGCCAAGGGCTCAGGCCCAGCCAACATGGATTTAGGAAGGGCAGATCCTGCCTCTCCAACCTGATCTCCTTCTATGATCAGGTGACTGCCTGGTGGATGTGGGGCAGGCTGTGGATGTGGTCTACCTGGACTGCAGCAAGGCCTTTGACACTGTCCCCCACAGCAAACTGCTGGCTAAGCTGTCAGCCTGTGGATTGGACCATTACACTCTGTGCTGGGTTAGGAACTGGCTGGAGGCTGAGCCCAGAGAGTGGTCGTGAATGGTGCCACAGCCAGCTGGCAGCCAGGCACCAGTGGTGTCCCCCAGGGATCAGTGCTGGGCCCTGTCCTCTTCAACATATTCATCGATGATCTGGATGAAGGGGTAGAGTCAGTCATCAGCAAGTTTGCAGATGACACAAAGTTAGGAGCAGAGGTTGGTCAGTTAGAGGGTAGAAAGGCTCTGCAGAGGGACCTTGACCGACTGGACAGATGGGCAGAGTCCAACAGGATGGCATTCAACAAGTCCAAGTGCCTGGGGCTGCACTTTGGCTACAGCAACCCCATGCAGAGCTACAGGCTGGGGTCGGAGTGGCTGAGAGCTCCCAAACAGAGAGGGACCTGGAGGTGCTGATCGACAGCCACCTGAATATGAGCCAGCAGTGTGCCCAGGTGTCCAGGAGGGCCAATGGCATCCTGGCCTGCATTAGGAATAGTGTGGCCAGCAGGAGCAGGGAGGTCATAGTGCCCCTGGACTCTGCTTTGGTTAGGCTGCACCTTGAATACTGTGTCCAGTTCTGGGCCCCTCAGTTCAAGAAGGACATTGAAACACTTGAGCGTGTCCAGAGAAGGGCAACAAGGCTGGGGAGAGGCCTTGAGCACAGCCCTGTGAGGAGAGGCTGAGGGAGCTGGGGTTGTTTAGCCTGGAGAAGAGGAGGCTCAGGGGTGACCTCATTGCCCTCTACAGCTACCTGAAAGGTGGTTGTAGCCAGGAAGGGGTTGGCCTCTTCTCCCAGGCAACCAGCACCAGAACAAGAGGACACAGTCTCAAGCTGCGCCAGGGGAGGTTCAGACTCGAGGGGAGGAGGAAGTTCTTCACCGAGCGAGTCGTTCGGCATTGGAACGGGTTGCCCAGGGAGGTGGTTGAGTCATCGACCCTGGAGGTGTTCAAGAGGAGATTGGTCGTGGCACTTGGTGCCATGGTCTAGTCATGGGGTCTGTGTTGATAGGTTGGACTCGATGATCCTCGAGGTCCTTTCCAACCTAACTGATACTGTGAGACTGTGATACTGTGAAATTATGCATCATCCTCTTTCTCCATTGGAGTGAAAAAAGAAAGTCCATTTTCCAAGCTAGACATTAGATAGAAGACTGCAGCTGAAACAGGACAGTGACCCATTTGCCTGATTGCTGCCTTCTGGCCTGCATTCACAATTAGTATCATTAAGCTTAATTACTGAGCAGTGAGGAACAGGCTGAGTGATGTTGGAGTTGTAATGAAATGCTAAATGCTTATAACACAAAATTACTTGGATTAAGTTACCCAAATGGTCTTTAAAATACAGGTGTGCCACTGAGCATCTGCAGTACTGCTGGTTTGCAGGTTTGGGTGTTAAACAGAACTCAGTGTCCCCCCTGGTATGCAACAGTGAAATGACAGAGCCCTGCAAAGCAGGCACAAGTGTCTTTCTCTAACAGAACTGAGCCCTTTTAAAGGCTCAAGCTGTGCTTTAAGAGTACTGGGAATCTTCAACCCTGGAAGTGCTTCACTTTCAGACCAGCCCAACTCCTGCATTGCTGTGGGTCAGAGCTGCTCCTGACAGGCACCCAGCTCCTGCAGCTCTGAGAAGCCTTTTAATTACACTGCAGAGAAGCCTCCCTGCACCTGCCCTGCTCATTACTTCAAACATCACTGCAAAGTGAAGATCTTTTTGTCTGTCTAAATGCTGCAAAGCTCAAAGCCTTTCATGAGACTGGGAAGTTACTTTTCTTCTTCCTTGGTTCCTGGAGGCTGGTGACTTCTAGGAGGTTCTGCCTTTCACTGGTGTTTTTTAAAGTCTCTCCATTTGCTGCTTTGTAAGCTTCAGCTGATTTGGAAGGTGCTGTGTCTGAAATGGTGTCTGAAAGTAAACTTCCTTGAGTATAGCTTGGAAAGCTGCCTGGTGGAAAAGGACAACAAGCTGGCTGAAGATGAGCCAGAGTGTGCCCATGTGGGCAAGAAGGGTGACAGCATTGTGGCCTGGATCAGCAACGGTGTGGGCAGCAGGAGCAGGGCAGGGATTGTGCCCCTGTACTGAACACTGGGGAGGCCACAGCTTGAATCCTGTGGTCTGTTTTGGGCCACTCACTCCAAGAAGGACATTGAGGAGCTGGAGAAGGGCAAGAGAGCTGGGGAAGGGTCTGGAGAAGAGGGCTGGGGAGGAGCAGCTGAGGGAGCTGGGGGTGTTGAGCCTGGAGAAGAGGAGGCTGAGGGAGACCTCCTTGCTCTCTGCAGCTCCCTGAGAGGAGGCTGCAGCCAGCTGGGGCTTGGGCTCTGAGCCCAAGGAACAAATGACAAGGCAGGTTTAGGTTGGCCATGAGGAACAGTATTTTCCCTTAGAGGGTTGTCCAGGCCTGGCCCAGGCTGCCCAGGGCAGTGGTGGAGCTCCCCTCCTGAGGACCACGATTCAGTGGTGACCTGGCAGTGCTAAGAGTTGGACCAGAAATGTTTCCTTCAATAATTCTGTGATTCTAAATCACATTTTTTATTCTTTCAGGCTAATTAAACTAAACCACTGAAAAGTTAACTACCACATTTGCTCTCTGATATTTAGAAGAGCAGACCTTAAAGAGGGACAAATGACCTTTATGTTCCCCTTTCAACTTGGTAATGCAGTTTCACACCTAGACATCCCCTCCCAGCACATCCCACAGCCCAGCATTGCCCCAAGCATCTCTTGGCCTCATCACCTACCTTTTCACCAGCCAGAGAAGCACCTCTGCAACAAGCTTGAAGTTTGGGGTACGGAAGTTCTCCATGGATATGAGGCGTGGATACCCCAGGGCCCTCATCATCTCAGTAAGATCTGGAAAGCAAGCAAGAGTGGGGATCCCTTCCACAGATCCAGCGTGGGGATCCCCTCCCGCAGAGCCAGCGTGGGGATCCCCTCCCACAGAGCCAGCGTGGGGATCCCTTCCCACAGAGCCAGCGTGGGGATCCCTCCCGCAGAGCCAGCGTGGGGATCCCTTCCCAGAGCCAGCGTGGGGATCCCTCCCACAGAGCCAGTGTGGGGATCCCTTCCACAGAGCCAGCGTGGGGATCCCCTCCCACAGAGCCAGCGTGGGGATCCCTTCCACAGAGCCAGCGTGGGGATCCCTCCCGCAGAGCCAGCGTGGGGATCCCTTCCCAGATCCAGCGTGGGGATCCCTTCCCAGAGCCAGCGTGGGGATCCCCTCCCACAGAGCCAGCGTGGGGATCCCTTCCCACAGAGCCAGCGTGGGGATCCCTCCCGCAGAGCCAGCGTGGGGATCCCTTCCCAGAGCCAGCGTGGGGATCCCTCCCACAGAGCCAGCGTGGGGATCCCTTCCCAGAGCCAGCGTGGGGATCCCTCCCACAGAGCCAGCGTGGGGATCCCCTCCTGCAGAGCCAGCGTGGGGATCCCCTCCCGCAGAGCCAGCGTGGGGATCCCTTCCCACAGAGCCAGCGTGGGGATCCCCTCCTGCAGAGCCAGTGTGGGGATCCCCTCCCGCAGAGCCAGCGTGGGGATCCCTTCCCAGAGCCAGCGTGGGGATCCCTCCCACAGAGCCAGCGTGGGGATCCCTTCCCAGAGCCAGCGTGGGGATCCCTCCCGCAGAGCCAGCGTGGGGATCCCTTCCCAGAGCCAGCGTGGGGATCCCTCCCACAGAGCCAGCGTGGGGATCCCTCCCACAGAGCCAGCGTGGGGATCCCTTCCCAGAGCCAGCGTGGGGATCCCTCCCGCAGAGCCAGCGTGGGGATCCCTTCCCACAGAGCCAGCGTGGGGATCCCCTCCCACAGAGCCAGCGTGGGGATCCCTTCCCAGAGCCAGCGTGGGGATCCCTTCCCAGAGCCAGCGTGGGGATCCCTTCCCGCAGAGCCAGCGTGGGGATCCCTTCCCACAGAGCCAGCGTGGGGATCCCTCCCGCAGAGCCAGCGTGGGGATCCCTCCCGCAGAGCCAGCGTGGGCTCCCACGGCAGCCTGGTCACCTGCCGCGGGGCAAGCTCTGTTCAAAGGGCTGTTAGAACAGAAGCAGCCTTTCAACAGAAAAAACCAGCAGAGTAAACACACAGCCGAGGCAAAAGGCGCAGGAGCGGTCGGGGCCACTGCTCGGCAGCCTCTCCCTGCTCGAACGCCGTCAGCTGCGGGGACCGGGGCCGCGCAGGGGCTGCTCACCCCTCTGCCTTCACTCTGCCCTGCTGAGGAGCGAGGTAAACACTAAGAAACCCAAAGAAAGGCCTCGGCCCCACGGCAGACGCTGGCGTAGCCCTCACCCGAGGCACCGGCGAGGCTCCCGTGCCCCACGCCCGCTGTCTCCCGCATCCGGGGAAAGCTCCAAAGCCAAGCGGGGTCCGCGGGACCACGCCGCGGGCCCCCCGAGCCTGAGCGGCTTCACTTGGGCTGGGACCGGGGCTGCCGCGGGCTGCCGCTCCCCGTCCCGCCTCATCCCCTCCGCCCCGGACCCCGCTCGCTCCTCGGCAGAGCTCCTTACTCCTGAGGTCGCGGAACGACATGGCCAGGCCAGGCCGCGGGCCGCGCCGCTCGTCTCCACGGCGACCGCCCTACGGCGCAGCGGCGGGGCCAAACCGCTGCGGAAAGCGACCGTCCGCGACGGGGGCCGGGCGCGGGGCCGCCGCTCCCGACAGCCGCCGGCTCTGGGGCGTGCCTGAGCTGCGCCCGCTCGGCGGGGCCGGGGGCTGCCGCCGGGGTGCGGACTGTCCCGGCCCCTCCCGCCGGAGCTGGGACCCCCTGGGTGTCACCATGCCTGGTGCCTGGGCGCCGGATCTTGCCCCCTGCTGTCACCCACCAGCCACCGGTCACCGCTTCGCCCGAGGCGACTTCCAGCCGAGACAGGAACTGTTCTGGGCTCCTCTCAAAGGTGTTCTGCAGCGATGCGGGCTAGGCGCCGTCACCACTTACCTGCACAGACTCACAGACCGGGGTGGCTGGAAGGGAGCTCATCCAGATCAGCCCTGCAGCCAGCAGGGACAGCTGCAGCCACAGCAGGCTGCTCCCAGCCCCAACCAACCTGCCCTGCACTGCTGCCAGCCACGGGGCAGCTCCACCTCTCTGGGCAGCCTGGCACAGGCTCTTCCAGCCTGTCTGACTGTCACAGAATAGTCACAGAAACAGTCAGCTTGGAAAAGAGCCTCAGGATCACCGAGTCCAACCCAGAGCCCTGCTCTGCAAGGGTCACCCCTAAACCACAGCCCCACGCACCATATCCAAACCACCCTGAAACACAGCCAGGCTTGGGGACTCCACCACCTCCCCAGGCGGCACATTCCAATGCCTGACCACTCTTGCCATGGAAAAATGTTTCCTAATGTCCAGTCTAAACCTACCCATTTGTAGCTTGAGGCCATTCCCTCTTGTTCTGTCACTGTGAGAAGAGACCAGCAGCAGCCTCACCACAATGTCCTTTCAGGTAGCTGAAGAGTGCAATGAGGTCTCTCCTCAGCCTTGCCTTCCCTTCCCTTCCCTTCCCTTCCCTTCCCTTCCCTTCCCTTCCCTTCCCTTCCCTTCCCTTCCCTTCCCTTCCCTTCCCTTCCCTTCCCTTCCCTTCCCTTCCCTTCCCTTCCCTTCCCTTCCCTTCCCTTCCCTTCCCTTCCCTTCCCTTCCCTTCCCTTCCCTTCCCTTCCCTTCCCTTCCCTTCCCTTCCCTTCCCTTCCCTTCCCTTCCCTTCCCTTCCCTTCCCTTCCCTTCCCTTCCCTTCCCTTCCCTTCCCTTCCCTTCCCTTCCCTTCCCTTCCCTTCCCTTCCCTTCCCTTCCCTTCCCTTCCCTTCCCTTCCCTTCTCTCCTCAGCCTTCTCTTTCCCGTTAATTAAACAGCCCCAGTTCCTCCAGTTGCTCTTTATCAGATTTATTCTCCAAGCCCTTCCCAGCTTCCTTGCCCTCCTCTGCACTCCTCCACAGGGACACCCCACACTAGCTCAGTCTCATGGGGAAGAACTTCCTCCTCCCCTCCAGCCTGAATCTCCCCACCTCCAGCTTCATTCCATTCCCCCTAGTCCTAGCACTGCCTGAGAGCCTGAGCTGTCCCTCCCCAGCCTTCCTGGAGCCCCCTGCAGATCCTGGAAGGCCACAATGAGGTCACCTGGGAGCCTTCTCTTCTGCAGACTGAACAGCCCCAACTCCTTCAGTCTGTCCTCACAGCAGAGCAGCTCCAGCCCTCTGCTCATCCTCCTGGCCCTGCTCTGGACACCTTCCAGCACCTCCAGATCCCTCTTGCCATAGGGGCTCCAGAACTGGAGGCAGTACTCCAGATGGGGTCTCCCCAGAGCTGAGCAGAGGGGGAGAATCACCTCCCTTGCCCTGCTGGCCACACTTCTCCTGCTGCAGCCCAGGAGCTGATTGGCTTTGTGGGCTGCAAGTGCAGACTGAGAGCTCCTGGTGAGCTTCTCCTCCCCCAGCACCCCCAAGGCTCTCTCCTCAGGGCTGCTTTCCAGCCAGTCCCTGCCCAGCCTGGATTTGTGCCTGGGATTGCCTCCACCCAGCTGCAGGACCCTGCCCTTGGTCTTGTTGAACCTCCTGAGGTTGGCTTGTGCCCACCTCTCCAGCCTGTCCAGCTCCCTCTGGATGGATCCCTTCCCTCCAGCTGTCTGCTGCCCCATACAGCTTGGTGTCATCAGCAAACCTGCTGAGGGTGCACTCAGTGCCACTGTCCATGGCACCCACAGAGATGTTGAACAAGCCTGGTGCCAGGACTGATCCCTGAGGGACTCTGCTTGTCCCTGGCCTCCCCTGGGCCATGGAGCCATGGACAGCCACTCTTTGGGTGCAGCCCTCAAGCCAGTTCTGTATCCATCCAGTGGTCACCCCTCACACCCATGTGTCACCAGCCTGGAGCCCAGGATGTGGTGTGGGGCAGTGTGGAAGGCTGTGCTCAGCTCCAGGGAAAGGACATCAGCTGCTCTCCCCTCAGCTCTTGATGTTGTCACCTGCTCAGAGAAGGCCACCAGGTTGGTCAGGCAGGATTTGCCCTGGGTGAAGCCATGCTGACTGTTCCCAATCACCTCTTCACTATGCTCCTGAGCCAGCAGTGCCTCCAGGAGGATCTGCTCCGTGACCTTTCCAGGCACAGAGGTGAGACTGCCTGGCCTGGAGTTCCCTGGTTCCTCCTTCTTACCCTTTTTGCAGGTGGGGCAATGTTTCCCCTTTCCCAGTCTGTGGGGACTGCCCCAGACTGCCAGGACCTTTGGAATAGACTAGAGAGGAGTTTAGCAACCTCCTCTGCCAGTTCTCTCAGCACCCCTGGGTGTACCCTGTGGGGTCCCATGGACTTGAACACTTTCAGGTTCCTCAGGTGACCACCAACCTGATCTTCACTTCCCAGGGGCAGTTCTTCCTCCCTGTCCCTGCCATTGCCTTCCATGACCCCAGGAGTGTGGCTGGAGGCCCTTGCAGTGCAGACTGAGGTAAAGAAGTTATTGAGTACCTCAGCCTTTTCCTCATCACTTGTGACCATGTCACCAGTTGCCTTTCTGAGGGGCCCACACCTTCCCTAGGCTGCTTCTTGCCATTCATATACCTGTAGAAGTTCTTAGTGTTCCCTTTAACCTCCCTGGCTAGATTCAATTCCAACTCTGCTGTGGCTTTCCTAGCCAGGTCTCCTGCTGCTCAGGCAGCTTCCTTATCTCCCCCCTGTTCTAGCTGTCCTTCCCTCCACTGCCTGTAGAGTTTCCTCTTAAGTGACAGTGTGTCCAGCAGCTCCTTGCCCATCCAGGCAGGCCTCCTAGCATTCTTTCCTGCTTTTCTCCTTGTTGGTACACAGAGCTCCTGGACACAGAGGAGGTGGTCCTTGAATACTGAGCAGCTGTCCTGGGTCCCTCTTCCCTCCAGGGCTTGGTCCCAGGACACTTTGGCTAGCAGATCCCTGAAGCCATCAAAGTCTGCACACCTAAAGCCTGGGGTCGTGAGCTTGGAATACTTCTTCCAAGAAGACTCAGCAGTACCTGCACCCCATGAATCATAGTGTCATACAATCAAGAAGGTTGGAAAAGATCTCAAAGATCACCAAGTCCAACCTGTCACCCAACACCTCCTGACTACTAGACCATGGCACCAAGTGCCACATCCAATCCCCTCTTCAACACCTCCAGGGATAGCAACTCCACCACCTCCCTGGGCAGCACATCCCAATGGCGAATGACTCTCTCAGTGAAGGACTTCCTCCTCACCTCCAGCCTAAACTCCCCCTGGCACAGCTTGAGACTGTGTCCTCTTGTTCTGGTGCTGGCTGCCTGGGAGCAGAGCCCAACCCCCACCTGGCTCCAACCTCCCTGCAGGGAGTTGCAGAGAGCAAGAAGGTCTCCCCTGAGCCTCCTCTTCTCCAGGCTAAGCAACCCCAGCTCCCTCAGCCTCTCCTCACAGGGCTGTGCTCCAGACCCCTCCCCAGCTTTGTTGCCCTTCTCTGGACACCTTCAAGTCTCTCAATGTCCTTCTTGACCTGAGGGGCCCAGAGCTGGACACATGACTCAAGGTGTGGCCTATCCAGTGCAGAGCACAGGGCACAATGACTTCCCTGCTCCTGCTGGCCACACTATTCCTAATGCAGGCCAGGATGCCCTTGGCCTTCTTGACCACCTGGGCACACTGCTGGCTCATGTTTAGGCTGCTGTCACTCAGCACCCTCAGGTCCCTCTCTGCCTGGCAGCTCTCATCCACTCCGACCCCAGCCTGTAGCTCTGCCTGGGGTTGCTGTGGCCAAAGTGCAGCCCCTGGCACTTGGACTTGTTGAATGCCATCCTGTTGGACTCTGCCCATCTGTCCAGCCTGGCAAGGTCCCTCTGCAGAGCCCTTCTGCCCTCTGACTGACCAACCTCTGCTCCTAACTTGGTGTCATCTGCAAACTTGCTGATGACTGACTCGATGCCCTCCTCCAGATCATCAATGAAGATGTTAAAGAGCACAGGGCCCAGCACTGATCCCTGGGGCACACCACTGGTGCCTGGCTGCCAGCTGGCTGTGGCACCATTCACCACCACTCTCTGGGCTCAGCCTCCAGCCAGTTCCTGACCCAGCTCAGAGAGCTGCTGTCCAAGCCAGGGGCTGACAGCTTAGCCAGCAGTTTGCTGTGGGGGATGGTGGCAAAGGCCTTGCTGAAGTCCAGGCAGACCACATCCACAGCCTGCCCCACATCCACCAGGCAGTCACCTGATCATAGAAAGAGATCAGGTTGGAGAGGTAGGACCTGCCCTGCCTAAATCCATGCTGGCTGGACCTGAGCCCTTGGCCATCCTTCAGGTGCAGTGATTGCCCCCAGGATAATCTGCTCCATCACTTTCCCTGGCACTGAGGTCAGGCTGCCAGGCCTGGAGCTTCCAGGTTCCTCCATCCGACCCTTCTTGTGGGTGGGGACCACATTGGCCAGTTTCAGTCATCTGGGACCTCTCCTGTGAGCCAGGACTGGAGGAAAGTGATGGAGAGCAGCTTGGCAGCTCATCTGCCAGCTCTCTCAGCACCCTAGGATGGATCCCATCTGGCCCCATGGACTTGTGAGTGTCCAAGTGGCTCAGCATGGATCCTCATGGATTTCCAGGGCACTACACTGCTCCCTGACCCCATCAGCCAGCTCAGGAGGCCACTCGTCCTCAACCCCTGCCTTACTGTTGAAGGTGGAGGCAAAGAAGGTACAGCCTCCAGTTGTTTGTAGAATGTTTCATCAGCCTCCTCATCCTGGCTGGCTGCTCTATAACAGACTCCAACCAGGATGTCAGATCTGTTAGGCCTCCCTCCCTCTGATTGTAACCCACAGGCTCTCAATCCCTTCTTTCTCCACTTCAAGTTCTCTGGCAGAGTGACTCCCTAATATACAGAGCCACCCCTGCTCCTCTTCTCCCTCACCTGTCTCTCCTACAGAGCCTGTAGCCCCCCAGTGCAGCGCTCCAATGGTGCCTGTTGTCCCACCATGTTTCTGAGATGGTGACTACATCACAGTCACCCTGCTGGGCCAGGACTTCCAGCTCCTCTTGCTTATTGCCCATGCTGGGTGCATGGGTGTACCTGCACTGCAGCTGGGCTCTCCATTTCTCAACTGCCCCTAATTTGTGTCCCACTCTCTCCTCTCCAGAGAGACTGGTTTCCTTACCCACCCCCTTCAGACCTAGTTTAAAGCCCTCCTAATGAGCCCTGCCAACTCCAGTGCTAGGACTCTCTTACCCTGTCTAGATAACTGCACCCCAGCAGGACCCAGCAGGTCAGGTGCAGTAAAAGTTGACCCTTGATCAAAGAACCCAAAATTCTGCTGCTGGCACCATCCCCTGAGCCAATTGTTGATGGCATGTGTTCTCCTGTTCCTCTCAGTGTACTCCCCTGCCACTGAGGGAACCGAGCAGAACACCACTTGAGCTCCTGCCCCATCAATCAATTGTCCAAGGCCCTTGAACTCCTTTTTAATTGCCCTGGTGCCCTTCTTGTCAATCTCATCGCTCCCAGCTTGTATTCCCAGCTGAGGGTAATAGTCAGAGGCTGGATCAGCTTTGGCAGTCTCCTTGCAATGTCCCTGACCCACACCCCGGGTAGGGAGCAGAGCTCCCTGTGGGATGGGGCGGGACGACATATGGGTCCCTCAGTACCCCCCAGGAGAGAGTCCCCAACAACTATAACCCTTCTCCTTTTCTTTGTGGAGCTGGTCATTAGAGCTGGTGGGGACTGCTTGGCCTCAGGCTCCTCTCCAGATGGCTGCTCCTCAGCCTCAGCCCTCTCATCCCCACTGCCCTCCGCCTGCAGGGCCTCCTACTTATCATGCAAGGGCAGCAGAGGAGGAGGAGAGGGCTGGGATGGATTCCCCTTGCTTCCCCTGGCAGGGACCTGTATCCATCCCTCCCTGTTTCCAGGGATGCCTCCTTCGACAGGGGAGGTTTGCAAAGCCTGCTCCCACACATCTAACTCCCTTTCACATTCTCCTGTAGTCCTGAGCCTAGATACTTCATCCTTTAGCTCAGCCACCAGGTTGAGGAGAAAGTTCACCTGCTCACACCTGGCACGGGCATTGTCTCCTTCCCCCTCCACTCCAAGTGCCAGGCTCCAGCACTCTCTGCAGCCAGCAGCCTGGACTCCTGTGTGCTTGTGCACCAACTCTGTCTGGGCACCCCCTGATTTTCTAATAGCCTTTGGGGTTTTGTTGTTAGTTGTTAAAAGAAACTCAACTCTGTATTCCACCTGGCCAGTATGAGTTATTCCTTGCAGTACTGTATTTACAAACTCTATCATTTGTGCTTCACCTGAGTGCTGCCACAGCTGCCATGGCCAGAGAGATCCCTGCTCCTGGGATGGCACAATGATCAGCAGGGATATGAAACCCCACATCCTCACCTCACCTCATCTGACACTAAGCCACCACTGCTGCCTTCCAGGGGCTGGGCCCTGTAGGAGTTGGCACATCCACCTTCCACTGCTCTGCAGAGAGCTCAGATGCCTCTGAGGACAAGAGCAGCTCTGCTTGAGTGCTGGAGGTCACAGGGCTGAGATAGAGGGAGAGTGGAGGCTGAGGACCAGCAGGAAGGCAGGAAGAGCACCTTGCTCTCTACACTCCCATTTCTGATGGGCCATGAGGACAACTGTAGTGTGAAGAGCTCCAGAGGTTTTTGGTACAGCCCACACTGCACATGGCTGCCCCAAGGCAGAGCCTGACCCCTGGGCATTCATTGTCCATCAGCAGAGACAGCCATGGGCACCAAGGTCCCTGTGCTAGCCAGCACAGCTTCTTGTGGTCTCTCAGCTCCTGCACACAGCTAACACTGCTCTTACCACACTTTCATAACAAACTTCTCAGAGGCCCTTGGCCTCCCAGGTTTGCCCCTGCAGACATAACTAACAGCAGTGTTCGTGTTGATGCAGCAAGTGAGAACGTGCTGACAGCTTGTCTGCTGCCACTGCCTGGTTTCAGATGTCCTAAAGGAACTGGAGCTCTGACCATGAGCCTGCAGAAACACTGACAAGGGACAGCAGAACTGACTGCAGTGCTGCTGGCAGGGTGTCAGCAGAGTAGAGCAGAGGGGAAGGTAACAACCTTGGTGCTATCAGGGTGCTGCTTTCAGGTAGCAGCTGGTGGGCTCTTGGGTGATCTTGGGGACCAAGAAGCCACACGGAGAGCCCAGTGGTTGCTTGGCCAGCAGTGGGGCAGCAGGAGCTCTTGTGACAACCACAGGGGGGGTGGGGGTGTGGAGCCCTGTCCTCTGAAAAAAGGAAAGAGCTCACAGCAAGACAGAGAGAAAATATTATCAACAAAAGAGCAAGCAGCTGCTTCAGTACACCAGCTCCCATCCTTCCAGGGGAAGAACCAGCTTGCTTAACATCCTTTTGGACTTACCAAACCACACTGGAAGTCCTGAAGTGTTGGAAGCTGGGTTTGTCTATTTCTGGCTCTGCTTTGGTGTGAAACTATCACCAGCTCCAGCTGCCCCTCCATGGGTGCCAGCTTGCAGGTGGAGCTGGTGTCTGGCATAAGCAGACCTTGGGGCTGAGCCAGCCCTGCAGCTGAGTCCCTGTGCTGGCAGGAACCTTTGAGCCCAGCAGGGGAAGGATGTGGTCAGAGGTGAGGGAGCTGGATTCTATTGGAGGCATCTAAAAATAGGGCTGTGATTAAAAATGCTTGGAGTGGGGCTGGTGGAGGGGATGCAGGCAAGGGATGGGGCACAGCCCGAGTGGGGCAAGAGGCAGTGAGATATGGCTGGAGTGGCAGTGAGCACAGCTGGGCTGGCAGCACATCTTGTGACCCAAGTGACCTCACAGGTGGCAGAGAGGTGGGTGACAGTGCCCAGGGAGGGGCTGGCACTGCCAAGTCACAGAATCCCAGCATGTGAGAGTGGGAAGGGAGCTCTGGAGCAGCACCCTGCCCAGCAGCACAGTGCCCAGGGGGGGTTGGAAGCTCTCCACACCAGCAGACTCCACAACCTCTCTGGGCAGCCTGCTCCAGGCCTCCAGCAGCCTCACCCCAAACAACTTTCTCCTCCTGCTCAGCTCCAACCTCCTGCCTGACACTTTCTGCCCCTTGCTGTCCCTTCTGCTGGCCCTGGGCAGCACTCAGCAGAGCCTGGCCCCAGCCTCTTGCCCCCCACAGCTCCTTTAGCTCTTGCTGAGCATTGCTCAGCTGCCCTCTGGGGCTGCTCTTCTGCAGGCTCTCAGCCCCAGGGCTCTCAGCCTTTGCTGCTCCCAGAGCTGCTCCCACAGGACCCTGTGCCTCCATCAAAGCCAAAGGGATCCCAGCACCCAGTGAGACACCCAGGCAGACCGAGCCAGGCAGGATGGCAAGGAGGAGCCAGGCAGTAGCAGGACCGTGCCCCATCTGGGCATCACCTCTGTCTTGTAACTGCCTTTCTCTGCTGCAGGAACACATTCAGGTGTGAAATTGAGCCTGGAAGCATCTGCTGCTCCAGGGTGAGTTCAACATCTCCCAGCACTGTCTGTGCTGCAACTGTCTCCTGCCTTGACTGGAGCTTGCAGCAAATGTGGGGACACCTCATAACCTCCCTGCTGCTGAAGCAGAAGCCATTGCACTGCTGATGTGATGGGAGTTAGGAAATTATTATCCCCCCCCCTCAGCTAGGTAATCAGGATCTCTGGTTGCCTGGGCAAGAGACAGATTGCTTTGTCTGCAGGCTGGGTGCCCTCAGCAGCAGTTAAGCTGTTGGCAGATCTCTGGTGACACCAGGAAAAAGCTCCTGCTGGAGATAGATGTCTGTGCCTCTGCATGAGCAGGGGTGAGGTGTACATCCAGAAATCCATCCTTGCTGGAGCTGCAGCACATGTGTCATGGTGCCAGTGAATCCAGGACCCAGCTTCAGGTTTTGGTAGCTAAAAGAGAAGTGGATACCCCTCAAAACCCAGTCCAGAGTCTACTGAGTTACAGGAAGGTGGCCTCCAGGGTGGGAGAGCTGCAGGGCAGGAGTCTGGGCTCATGCCTACCTCTACCATGTCAGTTGGGTTTGCCAATGGCTCTGCTGACACCCTGTCACTGCTGTGACACCCTCTGAGCAAGTCCTGAGGCCCCTGGTGCTGCTTCTGCCTGGTAGGAAGGAGCTCAGCCACCATCTGATGACTAAAAATCTTCTGTCACCTTCTACAGGGAAGCAAACCCCTTGAAGACAGACGATGAGGAGGCAGAAGGGGTTGTGCCCATCCTGCTGCTCCCTGAGGGCTTCCCTGCAACAGCAGAAGTGGGAGTGGGGCAGGAGCAGTAACCCAGCCCCAGCTCCTTGTACCAGTGAACAAGGGGAGGTCACACACAGGCAGCCCTGGCTCACACAAAGAGCCAAGGGACCATGCTCAGCCCAGCTCATGGTCCCTGTTGATAGCTCCAGACACACAACCCAAGCTCCACATCTTTATGGAGGCTTTGTACACACACAGAAGTCCAGTGCCAGGCAGAGCCCCGAGCAGCAGCACCTGCTGAGCTGCCCAGGCTCTCTGTGTTCAAGGCATGAGGATGTCTAAGCAGAGCTGAGGCTCTCCAAACAGCCAATGAGGAGCAGCAGCCACTGCATTAAGCCCAGGGTGCAGCCCAGCCTCAGGTCTGCCTCCTCCAGCAGCTAGCTGGGGAGCTTGGGCAGCAGCACAGGGGAGGAGCTGCTAAGAAGCCAGCAAAGCACTGGCAGAGGCTGCCCAGGGAGGTGGTGGAGTCCCCATGCCTGGAGGGGTTCCGCTGAGGTGTGGCCATGGCAGCTGGGGACAGGGTTTAGTGGCTGTGGTGGGGTTGGGTTGAGGGTTGGACTGGATGAGCTTCGAGGGCTTTTGCAGCCCAGACAGTTCCATGATTCTATAATTGCTTCCTTCCTTCCTTCCTTCCTTTTCTCCCAGGTGAGGAGAAGGTGGAGCTTTCCCCAGCCAGCTGAAGTGAGCAGCCAGGAGCGCTGTGCCACAGCACCATGCGCTGCAGGCTGCAGCCCCCCGGGCCCCGGTGCCTCTTTGCCCATCTGTAAGCTCTCCTCCATCTCACCAGTGGGGCTGACAGCCCTGGGTTGTGTTTCAAAGCCCCTCCCGACCTGCTGGCAAGAGGGAAATGCAGAGCACGTCTCTCCCACCGCGGGGCTGAGCAGCTTGGACGCCCTGCTGAGCATAACCAGGTCGTGCCGGCGGCAGGGCGGGTGGAAACGCGCTTTCTGCCATCACACGGGACCGTGAGGCGGCAGGCATCCAGCACCTGGGACAGCGGGAAGGCTGGGAAGGGCCCAGCGCACACTGCAAAGCAAGGCAGCTTCTTAAGCCCCTGGTTGCTTGTCTCTCTTTTGCAAAGTGGGACATCAAGGCGGGAGGAAAAGTCGCTGTGCTCACTGCAGCTGGGCTCAGCACTGCTCCGGGGGCATGCCCTTACCCTGCCCACACAGCTTGCCCACTGCTGCTGCTCTGCTTGAGCAGGATGGCTTTGGAGCTGTCCTGCACTGGGGAGAGCCAGGCAAGAGCAGCCCGTGGACTTTCATGGGCAAGACCAAGGCATAGGATAGGATAGGATAGGATAGGATAGGATAGGATAGGATAGGATAGGATAGGATAGGATAGGATAGGATAGGGTAGGATAGGGTAGGGTAGGGTAGGGTAGGATAGGATAGGATAGGATAGGATAGGATAGGATAGGATAGGATAGGATAGGATAGGGTAGGGTAGGATAGGGTAGGATAGGATAGGATAGGGTAGGGTAGGATAGGATAGGATAGGATAGGATAGGATAGGATAGGATAGGATAGGATAGGATAGGGTAGGGTAGGATAGGGTAGGGTAGGATAGGATAGGATAGGATAGGATAGGATAGGGTAGGATAGGATAGGATAGGATAGGATAGGATAGGATAGGGTAGGATAGGATAGGATAGGATAGGATAGGATAGGATAGGATAGGATAGGGTAGGATAGGATAGGATAGGATAGGATAGGATAGGATAGGATAGGATAGGATAGGATAGGATAGGATAGGATAGACCAGGTGGGAAGAGACCTTCAAGATCATCGAGTCCAACCTATCATCCAACACCACCTAATCAACTAACCCATGGCACCAAGCACCCCATCAAGTCTCCTCCTGAACACCTCCAGGGATGGTGACTCCACCACCTCCCCAGGCAGCACATTCCCATGGGCAATCACTCTCTCTGTGTAGAACTTCCTCCTAACATCAGAGGAACAGCAAACA
The DNA here is from genome assembly GCF_026170545.1 of Melanerpes formicivorus. Taxonomy (NCBI): domain Eukaryota; kingdom Metazoa; phylum Chordata; class Aves; order Piciformes; family Picidae; genus Melanerpes; species Melanerpes formicivorus. The sequence goes on along the minus strand of NW_027142366.1, from coordinate 19,800,240 downwards.
CACATTTGGGCAAGCAGCAAAAGAGACCTTCCAGGCTGCCCTGCAGCCCCATGAGCATTCTGAAGAGCAATCTGCTTCTTCCCACCTCCTACCCTGCTCTGGCAAAGCACTGCCTGAGCCCTGGGGAATGCTTCAGCATGCAGTGGAGGTTCTGCTGAAGATGTCCTTCAGAGACTACACCTGGGGTTAGCCCAGAGCCTGCTCAACTTAATGACAACTGAGCTTGATGAGGTCTGTCACTGGCTTCACCTGGAGTGTGGTTGGTAGGAATGGAGGTTGAAAACACACAGAATCCCAGCATGGTGTGGTTGGAAGGGAGCTCTGGAGCTCCCCCAGCCCAAGCCCTGCTCCAGCAGGGCACCCCCAGCACCCTGCCCAGCAGCACAGTGCTCAGGGGGGGTTGGAAGCTCTCCACACCAGCAGACTCCACAACCTCTCTGGGCAGCCTGCTCCAGGCCTCCAGCAGCCTCACCCCAAACAACTTTCTCCTCCTGCTCAGCTCCAACCTCCTGCCTGACACTTTCTGCCCCTTGCTGTCCCTTCTGCTGGCCCTGGGCAGCACTCAGCAGAGCCTGGCCCCAGCCTCTTGCCCCCCACAGCTCCTTTAGCTCTTGCTGAGCATTGCTCAGCTGCCCTCTGGGGCTGCTCTTCTGCAGGCTCTCAGCCCCAGGGCTCTCAGCCTGTGCTGCTCACAGAGGTCAATGTTATGCCCAAGAGCAGTGGTTGTTTCAGTGGGTAGTCCCTGGCAAAGCCACAAGGACAGCAGAGTTCTGTCCTCCTCCATGTCCACACCCTCCCATCTGTCTCAGGCACTCTGGTGGCCACTGGTCTGCAAACACAGCATGGGTGCTGCTTCATTTGGAGCCTTTGTGGGGTTGTTGTGACTCAAGTGCAGGATCTGGCATGTGGCCTTGCTGATCCTCATCTCTCATCCCATGGATCCAGCCTGGGCAGCTCCTTCTGCAGAGCTTTCTTCACCTCCAGCTGATCAACACTGCTGCCCCCTGCTCAAAGCAGAGTACAAAGGGATATTTTCCAAGGGGATTGTTCCAAAGTCACCTTCCAGGCCCTGTGCCACGCTTGGAAGGTTACCTGTGCCCCCAGCCCAGGGCTGTGGATGCAGCTGGGTGCCCTGGCCCCTCACACATTGCACTCACACAAGGGATGCTGCTCCCCCTGCATGTGGCCACCCCACCAGCCTGGCCAGGGACAGATCAGCCAGGCTCTGACAGGTGGGAAAAGGAGATGTTGCAGGCAAGCTCCTGGCAGGCAGGAAGGGAATCAAAGATGCAGCCTCTGATCTGCTCCTTGAATGCTTTGATCTGCTCCTTGATCTGCCATGGATTATAGATGCTGTGCTGCCTGCCAGGGATCTGCATATGGAAGAGGGCAAGCCCTGGCCATCAGCAGAGGATGGGTACAGAGAGTCCAGCTCCAGGGCAGAGAGTAGAGAGGGTGTTCAGAGTTCTTGATCTGATCTTTGAGCCTCTCTGCTTGAATAAAGTGAGTGACACAAGGGAAACTAAAGTGACTTGGTCAGCCCTGGGGCTCTCTGGAAGGCCAGCATCTGCTGAGGGCTCCTCTGAGAAAGTGCCAAATTCAATAGTGCCTTCATGAGCTGGCAGCAGTCATCTGTCACCAGCATGTGACACTGCAGCGCTGCCCTGGAAGTGGCTTTGCTGCTGAGCAGGGACCCTTGGGTGTTGCTGCTTGAGAGGGTAGAAACAGGCTGCAAACCCCTGAACTCAGAGCTCCAGGGCCCATAAGACCCCTGCAAAGTGCTGGATTGAGGCCAGGAGTGCTGGGTGCCAGCAGGTGAAGAGGAGCCAGGGGGTGCCCAGGGGGGCAAGAAGGGCAGCAGCAGCCTGGCCTGGAGCAGCAGTGGGGTGGCAGCAGGAGCAGGGCAGGGATTGTGCCTCTGGGCTGGGCACTGGGGAGGCCACAGCTTGAGTGCTGGGTTCAGTTTTGAGCCACTCACCCCAAGAAGGACATTGAGGAGCTGGAGCAGGGCCAGAGAAGGGCAACAGAGGTCCAGAGAAGGGTCTGAGGAATAGGACTGGGGAGGAGCGGCTGAGGGAGCTGGGGGTGTTGAGCCTGGAGAAGAGGAGGCTGAGGGAGACCTCCTTGCTCTCTGCAGCTCCCTGAGAGGAGGCTGCAGCCAGCTGGGGCTTGGGCTCTGCTCCCTAGGAACCAGGGAGAGGACAAGAGGCAATGGCCTCAAGCTGCCCCAGGGCAGGTTTGGGTTGGCCATGAGGAACAATTTCTTCCTCAGAGATGGTTGTCCAGGCCTGGCCCAGGCTGCCCAGGGCAGTGGTGCAGTCCCCATGCCTGGGGGGGTTGAAAAGCTGTGGGTCATGGTTTAGCAGTGGCTTGTCAGTGCTGGGTCAGTGGCTGGACTGGATGGGCCTAAAGCTCTCTTCCTACCAAAATGTGTCTGTGACTTCTCATGGGCTTTGCAGGAAAGCAGCAGAGATGAGGTGTGATAGGGCCAGCCCCATGGTGATGCTCTCCTTGGCTGCTGTGTTTTCCAGGACTTAAGCTGTTGCTCTGTGTCAGAAGGGACAGACCCACCCCAAACCACTGCCTGTAGAAAGAGGAAGTGCTCTGTGGCTGGGCAGTGATTGAGGTCACTCATCTCCTGCATCGAGGCAAGAAACAACCTTGGTTCAGATGCAGAAGAGCAAATTTCAAGGTGAGCCTCTTGGTGCTCAGGTGGCTCACCCCCACACCTGGGTGCACTTCTGCAGCCCCCTCTAAGAGCCTCTTCTGCTGAGTAGAGCAACACTTTGCCTTCCAGTGTGCACCCCAGCTCACTCCAGACACCCAGGTCCAGACATGACCAGCCACAGCCAGTGAGGTCCCTCCTGGGGGGGCATTGACATGCTGGTGGGGTCCTCTGCATGGCAGGTTCCTCTGAGAAGCTCACTGAGCAACTGCAAGTCAGGAAGTGCTGAGCACCATTTCTGCTCTGCTGGTTATTGCTGTAGGAGAAGCAAAGCAGCCAGGTGAGCGAGGCCCCCAGAGCACTCAGGCAGGAGCTCCCCAGCAGCAGTGCTTCCTGGCCATGCTTCTGCTGCTAAGCCTGGTAGCAGTCCTTGGAGAAAGGACTGGAGAAACCACCCTGCATGCTGTCTGGTGCACACCTAGCCCATGGCAGCACTCAGGGAGGATGCTCTCCTCTTCCTGAGCCCTCCTGCAGCTCTCAGGTTGTCCAAGAGGTACCACTCAGGAGCAGTTTCTCCATCTCTGATGATTTATCAGCCTCCTTGGTGACAGCCACACAACACAGCCAGCATCCCAAGCAGGACAGGAGCTGCAGGAGAGTGTGGTGGTGGTCTCAGAGGGTTTTTCCCACTGCATGAGGAAGGGGTTTCAAGCAGCTGTGTCTCTTGCAGAGCTGCTGGAGCCAGGCTGAGCACAGATCCAAGGGCTAAAACCACCATCAGCTGCTGATGCATGCCAGGATCACAGCCAGGAGGAGGGGAGTGCTGGTGGGAAGTGCCCCTGCATCACCCCCAGGTGCAGGGCAGCAGTGAGGGTTTGTCCTCATGAGGGACAGTGAGGGCCACAGCTCTCCTGCTGGCAGGCAGCTCAGCCTGGGGGCATGGAGCATGGGGCTATGCCCCAGCCAACCTGTCTGTGCCTACAACCAGCTCTGCAGCTCCCCACAGCTCAGGATCACAGAACCATGGAATGGTTTGGGTTGGAAAAATCCAACCCCACCATGGCCACCAAACCATGGCCCTAAGTGCCATGGCCACACAGTTCCAGGGATGGAGACTCCACCACCTCCCTGGGCAGCCTCTGCCAGTGCCAAGTGACCCTTTCAGTAAAGAAATTGTTCCTTGTGTCCAACCCAAACCTCCCCTGGTGCAGCTTGAGGCCATTGCCTCTTGCCCTGTTCCTAGGGAGCAGAGCCCAAGCCCCAGCTGGCTGCAGCCTCCTCTCAGGGAGCTGCAGAGAGCAAGGAGGTCTCCCTCAGCCTCCTCTTCTCCAGGCTCAACACCCCCAGCTCCCTCAGCTGCTCCTCCCCAGCCCTCTTCTCCTGCACCTGTAGGATGCAGCCCCCAGCTGAGCCACAAGCACTGCAGTCGCTATGGAGACCCTGCCTGAGATGCATCAATATGGAGAGGAACTGCTTGTTCCTCACACCCCCAGGCAAAGCACCACTGAGTAAATCCCTTCCAGATGGACCCTTGCCCCAGCACAGCTCCCACCAGCCACACAGAACCCTTTGAAGTTGGCAGGGACCACGCTGGGTGGTGGTACCAGGGGATTTGTTGGAAGCATTGTTTGGACAAGGGGCAATGGCCTCAAGCTGCCCCAGGGCAGGTTTGGGTTGGCCATGAGGAACAATTTCTTCCCCTTGAGGGTTGTCCAGGCCTGGCCCAGGCTGCCCAGGGCAGTGGTGCAGTCCCCATCCCTGGGGGGCTTCCAGAGCTGTGTGGCTGTGGTGCTGAGGGCCGTGGCTCAGTGGTGGTGCCCTGGTCAGTGGCTGGGCTCTGATCTCAAAGGTCGTTTCCAGCTTCAGTGATTGTAAGATTTTATCCTCCATAGGTACCCCAGGATCTCATTATGGCATGGGGGCAGGATGTGACCCTGAGAGAGCCACCACCAGCTCCAGCCCCATAGCAGGGTGGTTTGTGGGAGCAGCAGAGATGTCCCTTCCCCAGCTCCTCCTTCAGACAGGACTCTTTGTCCCCCCAGGATCAGGAGAGTGCAGGAGCTTTGTGACCCACTGAACATCCTCCTTGCTCCATGTTCTTTGCAGAGGCCAGCACAGAGCAGCTGGGATGCTGTGTCCCCACTTCCCCCATCCACACCAAAGCCACTGTGTGTCAATGTCAGCTCACAGAAACACAGGCAAAGCCAGGACGTGGCCAGCCACAGCCTGCCCACTGCTGCCCACTGCCTGCCCAGGGAGCAAGAGGGAGGACAAGAGGTGAAGGAGGAAGAGAAGAATCAGCTGTGTACCTGGGGTGACCAGCAGCTGTGGGGGGAGCCAGGCTGTGAGCAGCAGCGAGGCAGCAGCTACCCAGGAGACCAGCTGGAACCCAGGCTGCAGGAGTCACTGAGCTCTGGTGAGCCACAGTCTGCCGCTGGTGCTGCTGGGGACAAAGAGGCCACAACAGCCAAGCAAAGATCAAGTGGCACCATCTGCAAGGGGCAGCTCAGGAGGGGTGGTCTCCTGGGGGTGAGGACGTGGGGCAGCTGGGGAGGAAACCTGGCCGGTTCCACTGAGCTTCTCCCGCGGCCGCTCCCTGCCCTCGTGGCCTCCCTGCTGGTGGGGGTGGCCACTGCGACCTGTGCCATGAGCTGGGGCCCTGTGCTGAATCCAGCCCTGTCCCCAGGGCCACCTGATCCTCGGGAGCAGGGGAGGGTGGCCCCAGGAGCTGCCACCATGGCGGCACCCCGCAGCCCAGGGGATAGATACTGGGGAGCCAGACCCGGGAAGGGAAGGAGGCTGGGGACAGTCTCTGGGGCTGCATGGGTGGGGAGGGGCTCGGGGTGGGCCCCGTTGTCTTGAGGCTGAGGGGGTCAGGACCCACGTTTCCTGTGCCCCACAGTGCTGGACCCTCATCCCTGGCACCATGTGAGGCAACTAGGAAGCCGCAGTGTGGCTGGAACCCCATCCCTGTCCCCTTGTGACCCATATGGGGACTCTCCAGGAGGGCTGGCCCCCATCTCTGTTCCTGTGTGACCCAAACAGGGACCCTCCGCAGACCTCGACCCTTGTCCCCTTCTGTGTGTGACCCAGCCGGTGAGCACCACAGCAGTGGACCCGCACCCTTGGCCAGAGTGATGCAACCAGGGACCCTGGGCAGGGCAGAACTCTCATCCCCATCCTCATGTCGTGCAACCGGGACCCCCTGTCAGGGGTGGACCCTCAGCCCTCTCCCCTTGTGACCCAAATGGGGCATCAGAGCAACGCTGGACCCTCACCCCATCCCCATGTGATGCAGCGGGGGGCTCGGCGGGGGCCGTGCTGGAGCTCGGCGAGAATGGGAGCGGCGGGACCCAGACTCCCGCCCCTTCTCCCGTTGCCCGTCGCGGGGGACCCGAGCCCGGGGAGCGGTGCCGCCCCCAACCCCCCCCCCCCCCAACCCCAGTCGGGGCACGGCGCTGGCGGGAGGCGGTCCCGCCGCAGACACCGCGGGATCGCCGCCGCGGCGGCGGCTCGGAGCTGGGGCTGCCGGGGACACCGATGCTGCGCAGGGTAAGCAGGCGAGGGGAGGCGGCAGCGCAGCCCGGGACCCCCGCGGTCCCTTCTGGAAGCGGGGGCGCCCGTGTGGTGCCAGCCGCCTGCGGGGTGGGCAGCGGTGGCACGGGGCTGTCCCAGCGGGTACCGGGATGGCTTTTGCTCCTCTGCCACTCCAGCCGATGTTGAAGGCTTGGCCAAGGCGGGGATCAGTCTGCTCCGGCTGCTCTGCCCAGTGCTCTCCAGGTTTTGGCTGCAGCAGAGAAGTAACAGCCCAGGACGTGCCTGCAGCTGGCACTTGCACCTCAGTTCTCCTCTGCTGCCCCGAGGAGTTCATCTTCTCCACAGCAGCGAGGGCAGCTGGAGAGCAGTGTCCTCCTCAGTCCTCCACCTCTCACTCAGGACCCTGGTTTCCAGCTCAGCGCAGGACACTCCCTGGCACTGGAAACACTGGGCAGGGGCAGGAGCAGCCATGAGGGACATGGTGGGGTCCAGGTCCTGGCAGAGCCTCATCCATCTCTCCTGGATGTGCCTCTTCTCTGTGCCGGTAAGGGACAAGCTGGGCTGGCCGCGGGGCAGTGGGGTTGGCAGTACCGGGCTTTGGGAATGGGCTATGTCCTGTCGTCACTGCCTGGTCCTGCCCATACCAAGGATGCCACCGGCAGCTGTTCACCGGGGGCGCAGGCAGCCGGACTGGGGAGCTGCTGGGCAGCAGGGTGGGGTGGGCTGAATGGCAGCTGGTCGGAGTCTCTGACCCAGCTCTGGGCTTGCAGCACGGCGGGGCCAAGGTGCTGGAGAAGACCTTTGAGGAGTGGTTGCGGTACCGTGACGAGTGCCTGAGGAGGATGGCGAGCGAGCCCTACCCGGCAGGTACCCGCCTGTGCCCCAGCTCAGGCGTGGGGCTCAGAGCTGCGGCGGTAGGGCCCGGCGCTGGCTCTGATCCCTCCTCCAGCACCATGCACCCTGGTCAGCTCCGGAGGGATGAGCCAGGGAGCCGGCCCGGTGCCTGCGCACCGCAGATGGGACGCCCAGCGCTGAGGTCTCCCCGGGGGGCTGAGGCTGGTGTGGGACACCAGGGTGACTCGGGGTGATGCCAGCCCCGCGGCATGGTGGGGAGGGATGTGGTGATGCCAACAGCAGCTGACCATCGGCTTTTCCCGCTCTCCCTGCCCTGGGAAGGGCTCTTCTGCAACAGGACGTTCGACATGTACGCCTGCTGGCCCGACGGCAGCCCCGGCACCGCCGTCAACGTCTCCTGCCCCTTCTACTTGCCCTGGTTTGAGAAAGGTGCTGATGACCCTCTGCACCCTGCCGCTGGAAACCGGAGCATGCGGGCTTGGGGAGGGGTTTGGGGGGCTCCCCTCCTGCCCACAGCCAGGAGGAGAGGGACCTATGAGCAGGCCTGGGGGTTAGGAGACACATGGGGCGTGGAGCAGAGCTGGCTCATACCCTGCAGAGCTGCGCTGGAGGGTCTCCGGGTCTGAGCAGGGTCTGAGCCACGATGCCAGGAGAAGAGTGGCTCGGGGAGCCCCGGGTGAGCTGTCGCTGCTCCCTGTCCGCAGTGAGGCACGGGCTGGTGAGCCGCCGCTGCGGCGCCGACGGGCAGTGGGTGACGGTGAACGGCAGCCAGCCCTGGCGCGACTACTCCCAGTGTGAGGAGGAGCTGGCGGCCACCATAGAGGAGGTGAGTGCCCTGTGCGTGGGGGCTGGGCAGGGACGGGCAGGGACACCACAGCCATGTGGTGGGTGCCGCTCCTCCGTGCCCAGCGGTGCGGTGCTTGCCCGCAGGAGGGTGCCCGGCGGCTGCTGGTGAGCTTCAAGGTGCTGTACAGCGTGGGGTATGCGCTGTCCCTCCTCACTCTCATCTCTGCCCTGCTAGTCCTCACCCTCTGCAGGTAGGCGAGCCAGGGCAGGCGCAGTCCTGCCCCTTGTGCCTCCCAGCCAGGGGCGCCCCTATCGCCCACCCTGCTCCCCTGGCACCCTGGCTCTCGGCAGGAAGCTGCGCTGCACCAGGAACTACATCCACGCCAACCTCTTTGCCTCCTTCGGGCTGCGGGCAGCCTCGGTGCTGGTGAAGGATGCGCTGCTGGAGAGGCGCTGGGGCATGCAGGTGCTGCAGGTGGCTGACTGGGAGGCTCTGCTGAGCCACCAGGCAAGTCCTGCTCCGGGCAGCTGGGCTGGGCAGCTGGGTGCTGGTGCCCATGCAACCTCAGGCGCCCAGTGGGTGAGCTCTTGGGGTGGGTGTGCTGCCCAGGAACATAATGGATGAGGTTTTAGCAAGCACCTGGGGTGCCCATGCCCCGTTGGTGAGCTCCTGGGGGTCTGTGCATGCAGTGTCTGAGCTCTTGGGGTGTCCATGCTGCACAGGGGCCTGATGGATGGTGCATGGAGGTCTCGGGGTTCTTATGCTGCCTGGGTGTACTCTAAGCAGGCTCTCAGAGTGGCTGCACCCTCAAGGGTGAGATCTTTGGGTGCTTGTACACCAAAGGACAAGCTCTTGGGGTGCTCAAGCACCCAGCAGCCAAGCCTTGAAGTGCCTCTGCTGCACATGCACCTGATGGGTGAGCTCTTGGGGTGCTTGTGCTGCTCTTGCATACTCTAGGCAGACTTTTGGGGTATCTGTGCACCCAGTGGGCAATCTCTTCGGGTGCCCACACAGCTGATGGACAAGCTCTTGGGGTGCCCATAGCCTCTCTAGGTGAGCTCGAGGTGCTGAGGCCCCAGGGGCACACAGCTGGCCCCACGGTGGTGTCCCCTGGCAGGCGGCGCTGGGCTGCCGTGCGGCGCAGGTGCTGATGCAGTACTGCATCCTGGCCAACCACTACTGGCTCCTGGTGGAAGCTGTCTACCTCTACAAGCTGCTCATCGGGGCTGTCTTCTCCGAGAAGAGTTACTACAGGCTCTACCTTTACCTGGGCTGGGGTAGGGGCCAGTGGGGGGAGCGGCAGGGCTGGGGATGGTGACGATGAGTGCTGGGGCCCAAAGTGGCCCTGGGAGGGGGTGAGGCGGGGGTGGGGCTCTGCTGACCCCACGGTGTCCCCTGCCCCGGGGCTGGTTGCTGAGCCCAGGCGGGCGCTGGGGTTTACAGGCTGTGCTGTGTGACTTGCAGGGACCCCTGTGGTGTTCGTGGTGCCCTGGATGGCCGCCAAGTACCTGAAGGAGAACGTGGAGTGAGTGGGGAGGGCTGGGGGGTCCCAGCTGGATGCTCAGCCCCAGGCTGGGGGTTGGGCTCAGCTGGGGTGTGGGATGGAACCTGCTGTACGTCCCTGGCCCTGCCTGCCAGGGCTGCACACGCTGGTGCTCATCCTGCAGTGGGCACAGGGTGCTGACGCCGCTCCCCGTGCCCCGGGCAGGTGCTGGGCGCTGAACCAGAACATGGCTTACTGGTGGATCATCCGCACCCCGATCCTGCTCGCCTCCCTGGTAGGGGCACGGCCAGCACCTCGCCCGCCGGGACAGCAGCAGCTCAGCCCCCGGCTCCCGGGGTGGGGGGCGGCGACCCTCGGCAAGCTCCCAGTAGAGCCTAGGAGAGAGGGGCTGGCCCCAGGGCATCGTCTTTCAGGTTCTGGGGGTCCATGCACGGGGAGGTTATGCTGAGCCTCAGAGAATGGGCTTGGAGGTGGCACCTGATGCTTCCTAGATGTGATTGTGGGATGGTGGGAGGGGTGGAAGGTAGCTCTGGGGACCAAGCACTGTTGGCAGGACAGGGGTTGTCACCTCCCACAGCCCCCAGGGGTGCCTCTCATGGGCAGGGGTTGTTGTGAGGGGTAGGGGTGCCCCTGCACTGTCTCCCCCTCCCAGATCAACCTGCTGATCTTCATGAGGATCCTCAAGGTGATCCTGGCCAAGCTCCGTGCCAGCCAGAAGGGCTACCCCGACTACAAGCTGCGGTGAGCCGGGGGGGAGGGGCGGCCAGCCCTGGGTCCTCCCTGCTCCTGGGGCTGCACCGGCTCCATGCCCCCCTCCACACCACGAAACGACTCCTCTGAGGCCAACCAAGATGTCATCCCTGCCTGCATCTGTGCCCCAGCCCTTCAGCACTCGCTGCCAGAGGGCTGCCCTTCTCCTCTTCCAGGCTGGCCAAAGCCACCCTCACCCTCATCCCCCTCTTTGGCATCCATGAGCTCCTCTTCATCTTCGCCACCGACGAGCAGACCTCGGGCGTCCTGCGCTACCTCAAGGTGTCCTTCACCCTCTTCCTCAACTCCTTCCAGGTGAGGTGGCAGCAGGACATGTCCTCACCCTCCCCCGGGCACACCGTGGAGCAGGATCTGGGGCCAGGGGGAAGTCTCTCTTCCAGCTTGTTCTCCCCCTGAGCCCAGGCACAGGCTGGGGCACCAAGGAGGGGGACACAAAGTCTGCCACGCCTGGTGCTGAGGAGGCGTGACGGTGCCTCCTGTGCTGTGGGGCAGCAGTGCCAGGGGGATCTCAGCCCCCAGAGCACCCAGCATGGCCTGGGGTCACTCAGCTCATGGCAGCCATGAGAGCAGGGGTGGTGGGGCTCACTCCCCTGCTGTCCCTCCAGGGCTTCCTGGTGGCCGTGCTCTACTGCTTCGCCAACAGGGAGGTGAGTACCGGCTGCAGCTTCTTCCTGCTGCCGGGCCTCGGCTCTGCTCTGCTCCGCCTGCTGGCTCTGCTCCGCCTGCTGGCTTTGCCACCCCCCACTGCCTGCTCAGCCAAAGCAGAGCCCAGCGTCCCTCCCCCACCACGGCAGGTGAAGTCAGAGATGAGGAAGAAGTGGCAGCTCTGGAAGCTTGACCACCCAGCGCTCTGCTGCACCCAGTGATGCAGCACCCAGCCCCACGCAGCCGTGGGAAGGGCTGCTGGCCCTGCTGGCCCTGCTGGCCCAGCTGCAGGGCAGCAGAGCACAGGGAGCTGTGCTGCAGCAGCACCCCACCTGGGACAGCTGGCCTGGGACCACCGTCTCAGCTGTGCCACCGTGAGAGCCCCAGAGCTGCAGGAGGGGATGTGCCCTGCTGTGGGCACCCCCAGCTCCCACCAGACATCGCTGCACCCTCAGAAGAGCCTCCCCTGGCCTGGATGAGAGGCATCTGCTGCTTTCTACCACTGCCTGAACACCAGCAGCGACCTCTGCTAGCATCCACCAGATGAACAAACACTTCCTGCTGCACCTGGGTCATGCCAGCCCTGCTCCAGTCAAGGGCATCATCTCCACACTCCCAAGAGCCCTCCCACCACATACTGAGACCTCCCAGAGGAAAGCTCCACGCCATGAAAGGTGCTGCTTCTGCACCTCCCCACTCTCATCACTGATGTGGAACAAGGCACCACAGCATCTGGGTCACAACAACCCTGTGAAGGCTCCAAGGCTTGGGGCAGAGTGGTTGGACACTGCCCAGCAGAGCGAGCACCTGGGGGTGTTGGTCATCAGCTGGCTGAAGAGGAGCCAGGGGGTGCCCAGCTCAGCCAGCAGCCTGGGCTGGAGCAGCAGTGGGGTGGCAGCAGCAGCAGGGCAGGGATTGTGCCTCTGGGCTGGGCACTGGGGAGGCCACAGCTTGAGTGCTGGGTTCAGCTCTGGGCTCCTCACTGCAGGAAGGAGACTGAGGAGCTGGAGCAGGGCCAGAGAAGGGCAAGAGAGCTGGGGAAGGGTCTGGGGAAGAGGGCTGGGGAGGAGCAGCTGAGAGAGCTGGGGGGGTTGAGCCTGGAGGAGGCTGAGGGAGACCTCCTTGCTCTCTGCAGCTCCCTGAGAGGAGGCTGCAGCCAGCTGGGGCTTGGGCTCTGCTCCCAAGGACAAGAGGCAATGGCCTCAAGATGCCCCAGGGGAGGTTTGGGTTGGAGATGAGAAGAAACTTCTTCCCTGGAAGGGTTATCAGAGCCTGCCCCAGGCTGCCAGGGGGTGGCTGAGTGCCCACCCCTGGAGGTGTCTCCCAGGGGCAGAGCTGTGGTGCTGAGGGCCAGGGCTCAGCCCCAGCCTGGGCAGAGCTGCAGAAGGGTTGGGCTGGGTGATCTTCAAGAGCAACCAGTGGTTGGCTGTCACTCTCTCCAGCTGCACACAGCCAGGGGTTCTCCTCTCCAAGGCCCTCCTGCAGCCCCTGAGCCCCCTTCACAGCGAGCGAGAGCAGAGGCAGCACAGGTGGCAGCTCCCTCGCCCCCAGGCAGTCACTGCTGCTTCTCTGGTGGCAGGGAACAGCCCCGGGGGAGTGGGGGCCTGGGGAGCACCATCTGGCTGGGAGCTGAGCCTGCCCTGCCCCTCGGCAGTAGGGAGAGCTGTGAATGCCCTCCAGGGAGCACACACGGCCGCAGGAGAGCTGTGCTGGCCACAGGCTGGGTGGTGGTGGGCCCGGCTGGAGCTGTCTGCTGCCCAGCTGGACCTCCTGGCCGAGCAGCTCGAGGCTCCCCCTCTGCAAGCCAAGCACCCAGGCCGGGGGGGGGGGGTGGTGACGCTTGGCTGTGTGCTCCTGGCTCAAGGGCTGCTCCTGCTGCCAAGCAGCAGCAGATGCCACCCCCTCCCCCCCCCAGCCCCCAGCTCTTTCCTTCAGCAGCAGGCCAGACCGACTGCCCCAGGCTGCTGCTCCACAACGTGAGCTTTGCCTGCCCCAAAGCTCCCGCCAGGAGGAAGGATGAAGCCACTCCTGCTCTCCGTGGCATGCAGGGGGTCAGGGGTGGTTCTCCAGCCCCTTTGCCTAGAGGCTGAGGGAACCTCCTCCAAATGCAGCAGCTCCAAGTGGTTTGCCTTGAGCAGAGAAGGAGCTGCCCAGGGAGGTGCTTGAGGCCTCATCCCTGGAGCCATTGAAGCTCAGCCTGGCTGTGTCCCTGGGCAGCCTGCTCTGGCTGGAGCTGTCCCTGCTGGCTGCAGGGGGCTGGAGAGGATGCCCTTGGAGGGCCCCTCCCAGCCCAGTGCAGGCTGTGAAAGAGGCTGCAGCAGGCTCAGGGGGGTGAGGGCTGGGAAGCCAGAGAGGAGCCCTGCTGGCTGCCTGCCTGTGACACCACTGGGCAGAGGAAACTTCTTCCCAGGTGTTAATAAAGTTTATTTTTCAGCTGATCTCTTGGCTCCTCTCTGCTCCAAGGGGGGAAGCAGCTCTTGGGCACACAGGGGCTGCAGCTGGGTGTGCAGGGGCACAGACCTGCACTGGAGCACCACAATTCCAGCCACAGGGGCACTGAAGGGGCACCCAGAGCCCCCACAAGGCCCTGCCAGGAGCTGCCACCCAGTGAGCCCTGGCCAGGCTGGAGAGCTGGGCAAAGGGGAAACTCAGGGGGCTCAAGAAGTGCAGGGTCCTGCATCTGGGCAGGACCAACCTCCTGCAGCAGAACAGGTGAGGAGACACCTGGGGGTGCTGAGGGACAAGTTGTCCATGAGCCAGGAATGCGGCCTTGAGGCCAAGAAGGCTGAAGGTGTCCTGGGGGCATGAAAAGAGCAGCCAGCAGGGCAAGGAGGGTTTGCTTCTGCTTAGACTCTGCCCTGGTGAGGCCAGCTGGAGTCCTGGGTCCAGCTCTGGGCTCCCCAGCTCAGGAGAGTCAGGGAACTGCTGGAGAGAGCCCAGGGCAGGCTGCAGAGCTGCTGAGGGGCCTGGAGCAGCTCTGGCAGCAGCAAAGGCTGAGAGCCCTGGGGCTGAGAGCCTGCAGAAGAGCAGCCCCAGAGGGCAGCTGAGCAATGCTCAGCAAGAGCTAAAGGAGCTGTGGGGGGCAAGAGGCTGGGGCCAGGCTCTGCTGAGTGCTGCCCAGGGCCAGCAGAAGGGACAGCAAGGGGCAGAAAGTGTCAGGCAGGAGGTTGGAGCTGAGCAGGAGGAGAAAGTTGTTTGGGGTGAGGCTGCTGGAGGCCTGGAGCAGGCTGCCCAGAGAGGTTGTGGAGTCTGCTGGTGTGGAGAGCTTCCAACCCCCCCTGGGCACTGTGCTGCTGGGCAGGGTGCTGGGGGTGCCCTGCTGGGGCAGGGCTTGGGTGGGGGAGCTCCAGAGCTCCCTTCCAGCCCCAGGCTGCTGGGGGTCTATTACAGGACACTCCAGGAGGGCAGCAGCAAACCACCACCCTGACTGTGGTGGTGATCACAGAATCCCCCAGCAGCTCTGGGAAGGAGCTGGCTGCTGCTCTGCCCTGGCTGCTGCAGGCTCCAGCAGCCCCTCTCCTGCTTCCACACCTGGGGCACTGCTGCAGAGCTGCTGCCCAAGTTGCAAGGGGTCACTGGCCAGAGGACTGCTCCTCTTCTTGATCCAAACTCCTCTCCCTGATCATCTCCAAAGTGCTGCTCTGTGCTAGGAGCTGAGCAGAGCCAAAGAAGAGAGTCCTCAAGACCAAGGACCTTGACTCAGAGCCGTGGCAGTGCTCCCCTGGCAGCTTCTGGCTGCACAGTGAGCACAGCAGGGCGGCTGTAGGACAGGGCAGGGCTCTGAGAGTGACTCTGCTTCACTCCTGCATGGCCAAGCCCCACCTGAGCTTAACAGTTGAGAATACAGAGTGCAGCATGGCAGGGCTGGAAGGGACCTCTGGAGCCCCTCCACTCCAAGCCCCTGCTACAGCAGGGCAAACAAGTTCAGATGAACCTCCTGGGCTCCAGCTTGTGCCTTCTGAGCTGCTGCAGAGACAACTTCTGCCCCAGCTGGGACCTCCTGGAGGCAAAGGTGCCAGTGCCCAGGCAGGCAGGAGAGAGCTGAGCCTTTTATTAGCTCTGCTCTGCAGCCCTGGCTGCAGGAGCTCCCACACCACCTCCCCTGCTGTCAGCTCCCAGAGCAGCCAGGCAGGGCTGGGAAGCTGCAGGGCAGGCAGCCTCGGGCCCCTCAGCCTGGGAGCCCCTGGCAGAGGCAGCTGGACAGCACTGGCTGTGGTCCTGCTGATCCTGAAAGGAGTCAGGGAGCTGCTCCACGGCCCCAGCCAGCTCCCTCCACAGCAACCCCCACCCCTGGGAGAGGTTCTGGGCTTTACTGGAGCATCCAGGTCAGCAGATGCTCTCCTCTCGGGGCAGCTTGCCTCAGGGGAGCACCAGAGGCCCTGCTCTGACCTGCTCCAGCAGTGACCACCACTTAGAGTCCTCCAGCCCAGGGCTTTGCCTGCTCAGGGCAGCACTACCCCCTCACACCTCCCCCAGCCTGGGCTACTCCAGCACCTTCCAAGCCTTTTCCTCTGGGCCCTGCAGCACTTCTCTCTGGGCTTCCTTTTCCTTCCTCCTGCTGCATCTCACCCTCCCCCCATCACAGCCTGTGAGCTACCCTTCCCCCCAGACCCCTTCTTCCAGCCTAGGTCCCAGCCAAGCCAGCCCCAAGCCTTCCTTCCCTGCACAGCCCACCCAGCCCTGGGGGCCCTGCTGGGGCAGGACCTCCTCTGCTCCCCAGCTGCTCCCAGGCCCCTTCCCTTGGGCTTTTGGGGTGGTTGCTTTTGCTTCCCTGGAAACTCTTCCCCTTGCCCACAGCTACCTTGCCTTACATTCAATCTGGGCTGCCCAGGGGCCACCAGCCCTGGGCCAGGGGACCCAGAGGCAGCACCAGGGGAGAAGATGGTCTCTAAGGTCCATCCAGCCCCAGCTATTCCAAGGCTGAGGGGAGGGCAGCTGCCTTGGCATTCTCCACCCCTCCTCCAGCAACAGGCAAGGAAGGCCCAAGCCCCAGCTGCTCTTCCCAGCACAGCCTCAGTGCTCTGGGAAGCTTTCACAGCTGCTGCTGTAGGATTGGCTCCAACTCTTCACAAATGAGGCTGCAGCCTCCCCCAGCCCTGCCCCACTGCAGAGCCAGGCCCAGGTGCCCATGCCCCGGTGCCCATGCCCCTGGCACCTGCTGAGGATGGAAAACTGAGATGGAGGCAAGGCTAAGGGCTAAAGAGGGGCAGAAAGGAGCACAGGCTCACAGCTGCCTCAGTGCTGTCCCCAGGAGGCACAGCAGCTCTGGGGGACAGCCAAGGGAGAGGGCCCTGGTCCAGGGGCTTTGGGCAGCTGGCAGAAGCTCCAAGGATGAGGCCAGATGGATTTCTCCACTTTGGCACCTGCCATCAAGGTCCAAAGCTCAGAGTTTCTGCCTGGGCTCAAAGGAACGTTCCCAGACTCCAGGCCACCACTCAGCCCTCAGTTTGTTGGCTGTTGCTTTGTCTCCCCTCCCCCACAGGAAGCAGAGTCACTGGGCACCAGTTCACACCACCAGCAACTGCTCCCAGCACCCTTGTGTCTGCTTCCCCAGCTGCAGGAGATGGGGCAGGACCTCTGCTGAGAGCCTCCCCTGCAGCCCTTGGAGGCAGCCTGACAACAATGCCTTGGCAGAACCACTCCCAAACACTACAGCCTGGGGCTCCAAGGCAGGCAGGGAAGGAGCAAAGCTCTGCTGCCCCCCTCCCTCGGGGCTGCCACAGCTCTGCTGCCCTCCTCCCTCGGGGCTGCCACAGCTCTGCTGCCCCCCTCCCTCGGGGCTGCCACAGCTCTGCTGCCCTCCTCCCTCGGGGCTGCCACAGCTCTGCTGCCCTCCTCCCTCGGGGCTGCCACAGCTCTGCTGCCCCCCTCCCTCGGGGCTGCCACAGCTCTGCTGCCCCCCTCCCCCAGGGGACAGACCTACCCCTCAGTTCTTGTGCCTGCCCCAGCCCTCTGCAGAGGCCCAGCAGACCTGAACAGCCTCAGCCCTGTCCCTGCCAGGGGACATCTGCCTTGCAACTGCTATCGGCGCCGAGACCTTGGCACTGCCAAGCCAGGTCAGACTCTGCCGTGCAGCATTCACCACAGAACCCAAAGTTCTCTGGCACTGCACAACAGGACCCCCAGCAGCCCCTGGGGAAGGCACTGGACTGGGGTGGGCTGGGTAGAGAGAGAGGTTTTGGGGATGGCAGGGCAGAGATCCCAGTTAGGAACTGGAGCTGCGTGAGCCTTGCAGTCAGCTCACTCTGCCCACCCACAAGGAGCCTTCCTCACTGCCCCAGACCTTCCCTGGGGCTGTGCCAACCCACATGGCATAGGAGGAGCCAGGGCGAGTGGCAGAGGCCTCGTGAAAGACGGGATGGAGAGAAGGATGATTGCTGTGGTCAGCTGCCAACAGCAGCCAGGCCCGAGCAGGAAGGGCTGCAGGAGGCTGCAGGCAGAGGAGAGCTCTTCAGGTGCTGCTCCTCTTCCCCTTGTGGCACCCACAAGCGATGCTGGACCCAAAGAGCCAGGCCCCAAGGCCTGCTGGGTTGCGGTCTTCTGCCGTGCCTCCTCCTCCCAGGGGCGCCCTCTGGCGGCGCAGCAGCTGCCCTGCGGCGGAGCTGTGGCGCTGCCGGCTCGCCCGGCTCGGCTGGCGGGTGGAGCATCACCCGGCGTCGGCACCTGCGGGGGCACGGGGCACTGCCAGCGGGGCACCGCCAGCGGGGCGCCCCCGGGGGCGGGGGAGGAGCAGGGCACAGCCTGGGGGTGCGGGCTGCCGGCACCCCGCTGCCTCCCGCGCTGCCGCCGGCTCCCACTCACCCTCCTGCTTCGCTACGGCTCCAGCCCCGGCCCTTGGAGCCTCTGCAGCCTTTCACTCACAGTCTGCAGAGCTCTTCCTGGGGGCAGACCAGAAGGGAAAAGAAGTTAGCCAGGAGAGCTGCCTGCATTCAGCCCCTGCTCTGCTGCCTTGAGCAGCAGGGCCTCCCCCGAGCCCGGAGCAGCAGTGCCTCCTGCCTCTGCCTGCCTTGGGCACAGCCCTCCCCCGACCCCGGAGCAGCAGTGCCTCCCCCTCTGCCTGCCTTGGGCACAGCCCTCCCCCGACCCCGGAGCAGCAGTGCCTCCTGCCTCTGCCTGCCTTGGGCACAGTCCTCCCCCGACCCTGGAGCAGCAGTGCCTCCTGCCTCTGCCTGCCTTGGGCACAGCCCTCCCCCGACCCCGGAGCAGCAGTGCCTCCCCTCACCCCGGAGCAGCAGCGCCTCCCCCTCTGCCTGCCTGCTGCTGGGGCAAGCTGCTGCCATCAGAACGGGACAGAGGCCTCGGCAAGCAGTGCACAAGCAGCTCTGTCAGTGAGCCACCCCCCTGCCCTCAGCCTGGGCTCTCTGCCTGCCAGCAGAGCCTGAGCTGCAGGGAGAGGTGCACAGTGCCACCAGAGCCTGGAGCCCCCCTGGCTGGGGGGGGGTTGGTGGTCCTCAGACACATCCCTGCTGGCCCAGCCCTGCTTCCCCAGCACCACAGCCAGGTCACATGCCCAGCCCTGCCCACCTTACCCATTTCCCCTACACACTGCTCCAGGACAGCTGACAGCTCAGGCAAGCTCAGAGTCTCCAGGGAAGGTGGCCAGCCCTCCAGCACTGCAGAGGAGCAACCACACAGCAATCATCTGCATGCTCACCGGGACAGAGGGCAGACAGGGCACCCACATCCAGTGGCTCTACACAGGGGTTCTGAGTCACAGGGGGAGAGAGCTGGGACTGCCTGTGACAAACCAGGGGGCTTCTGGCAATTCTGCCACTTAGGAATTGGCTTTTGTGTTGGCTGGGGCCCATGTTCAAAGCAACTTGAAGAGCTGAAGTGCAGGGGACAGGGATCAGCAGGATCTCCCTGTGTCTCACCTTGAGAACACAAGCTCTGGAAATGGCATGGCAGTATCACAGTATCAGTCAGGGTTGGAAGGGACCACAAGGGTTATCCAGCCCCAACCCCCCTGCCATGGGCAGGGACACCCCACACTAGATCAGCCTGGCCACAGCCTCAGCCAGCCTGGCCTTAAACACCTCCAGGGACAGGGCCCCAACCACCTCCCTGCACAACCCATTCCAGGGCTTCACCACTCTCATGGGGAAGAACTTCCTCCTCCCCTCCAGCCTCAATCTCCCCACCTCCAGCTTCATTCCATTCCCCCTAGTCCTATCACTGCCTGAGATCCTGAGCAGTCCCTCCCCAGCCTTCCTGGAGCCCCCTTCAGATCCTGGAAGGCCACAATGAGGTCACCTGGGAGCCTTCTCTTCTCCAGACTGAACAGCCCAAACTCCTTCAGTCTGTCCTCACAGGAGAGGTGCTCCAGCCCTCTGCTCATCCTCCTGGCCCTGCTCTGGACACCTTCCAGCACCTCCAGATCCCTCTTGCCATAGGGGCTCCAGAACTGGAGGCAGGACTCCAGGTGGGGTCTCCCCAGAGCTGAGCAGAGGGGGAGAATCACCTCCCTTGCCCTGCTGGCCACACTTCTCCTGCTGCAGCCCAGGAGCTGATTGGCTTTGTGGGCTGCAAGTGCACACTGAGAGCTCCTGGTGAGCTTCTCCTCCCCCAGCACCCCCAAGGCTCTCTCCTCAGGGCTGCTTTCCAGCCAGTCCCTGCCCAGCCTGCATTTGTGCCTGGAGTTGCCTCCACCCAGCTGCAGGACCCTGCCCTTGGTCTTGTTGAACCTCCTGAGGTTGGCTTGTGCCCACCTCTCCAGCCTGTCCAGCTCCCTCTGGATGGATCCCTTCCCTCCAGCTGTCTGCTGCACCACACAGCTTGGTGCCATCAGCAAACCTGAGGCTGAGGGAGACCTCATTGCTCTCTGCAGCTCCCTGAGAGGAGGCTGCAGCCAGCTGGGGCTCGGGCTCTGCTCCCAAAGAACAGGGCAAGAGGCAATGGCCTGGAACTGTGCCAGGGGAGGGTTAGGTTGGAGAGAATGAAAAATGTCTTTGCTGCAGGAGTGGTCAGGGCCTGGCCCAGGCTGCCCAGGGAGGTGGTGGAGTCCCCATGCCTGGAGGGGTTCCAGAAACCTGTGCCATGGCACCTGGGGATGTGGTAGGTCTGGGTTGGGGGTTGGACTGGATGACCTTGGGGTCATCCTGAGGGCTTTTCCAACCTAAGCAATTCCAGGTTAGTCTAAGCAGCTGATGGGACAGCCCAGCCATGGCCAGCAGCTTGCCCCCTGCTCAGGGTGGCAGCCATGGTTTTGGCTCAGCCCTCCTCACTGTGGTAGTGCCCCCAGGGTACCCACAGGCCCCTGCAGCAGTTCCCACTGGCTGCTGCATCTCTGCAGCTGTGGCCACCAGCATCTGCCAGGCCCCAGCCTTGCCACAAGCTGCTGAGGAGCTCCAGGAGCTTTAGAAGCTGCTCTCACATTCAGTTTGAGGCTTTGGCTGCTCAGCTGTTTCCAAACCACTTCTCAGTGCACCCTTGCAGCAGTGGCTGGCTCTGGGTTCCCTGCTGCTCAGCCCCCCCCGTGCCCACCTCACCTGGAGGCTCCCCGGGCCGCCTGTGCTCGCCAGTGCCCAGCTGCAGCTCTGTGCCCAGCACCCTGCCGGCAGAGGGCTCCTGGATGAGGCGTGAGGACAGCTCTGCCTGGCAGCCCCTGCCAAACAAGAGCAAGGCCATTAGGGCTGGCACAGGCAGTGCCAGGCTGCACCCCTCCACGTGCCTGCACCCAAGGCCCCAGGGTCACTGACTGCTCCTAGCTCCTGCCCAGGAGCGGAGGATGTGCCCCAGACGAAGCTTGGGGCCCTCTCCACTGTGCCCCATCTCTCCCTGTCCACAGAGCAGCTGCGTGGGGAGAAGAGGAGGCAGCAGGGTGAGCAGGACAAAGCCTAAGCCAGGGGCTGTGCTTGATTTAGACCAGAAGCAAACCTGAGCTAAGGTTCTTACCAGGCAAGGAGAGCGAGCTCAGGACAGGCACCCAGCTGGAGCACAAGAGGCACAGCAAGCTCCCTGCCATCAAACAGGGCACAGCAGGGCCTGCCAGCAGCCTGCCTCAGCTCCTCAGCCAGCAGGCAAGACAGCTGCCCTGCGGCCAGGAACACCACCCCGCGGCCGGGAATGCTGCCCCGCTCTGCGGCCGGGAATGCTGCGCCGCCCGGAGGCCGGGAATGCTGCCCCGCTCTGCGGCCGGGGAACGCTGCCTGGAGGCTGGGAATGCTGCCCCCGCTCTGCGGCTGGGAACACCGCCCCGCGGCCGGGAATGCTGCCCCGCTCTGCGGCTGGGAACGCCGCCCCGCGGCCGGGAATGCTGCCCCGCTCTGCAGCCGGGAACGCCGCCTGGAGGCCGGGAATGCTGCCCCGCTCTGCGGCCGGGAACGCCGCCTGGAGGCCGGGAATGCTGCCCCCGCTCTGCGGCCGGGAACGCCGCCCCGCAGCCGGGAATGCCGCCCTGCTCTGCGGCCGGGAATGCCGCCCCGCTCTGCGGCCGGGAATGCTGCCCCCGCTCTGCGGCCGGGAATGCCACCCGGAGGCCGGGAATGCTGCCCCGCTCTGCGGCCGGGAACGCCGCCCGGAGGCCGGGAATGCTGCCCCGCGGCCTGGAATGCTGCCCCGCAGCCGGGAACGCCGCCCTGCCCCGTGGGAAGCCAGTTTCCCCTGGCCGGGCTGCCGGCAGAGCCCCCCCAGAGCCCCCCCAGCGGCCGGGCCAGGATCTGCAAGCAGCAGGATTAAGGCCACCTGGATGTGTCTGCTCTACCAGTGTGCAGAACGTGGCCCAGTTCAGCTGGGGCAGGGAGACAAGCACCACAAAGGCAGCAAAAAGTTGGGTGAGACTCTGAGCAGCCTGACTCCGTTCAAGACGATCCTGCTCAGTGCAAGGAGGCTGGACTAGGTGACCCTTTAAAGGCTGCTTCCAACCCAAACCAGTCCCCAGCTTGACACCAGGAGATGGGGGCAGGCACAAGTCCATGGCAGGGATGTGAATGCCAGGGCAGCTCTTCCTGCTGGCTGTCAGAGGCAGAAAAGTGTTCTTCACTCTCCAGGGCAAGACACTACAAGTCTTTTGAGATGGTTTGGAAGTCAGAAGCCTTCCTGCATTCACCCAACTACCAAGCTGTAGCCTGGGCACTGGATCCCACATAAGCACAAATACAACTCTCAGGCTTCTGGTTCCCTCTAGCTGGAGCAGGAGCTACCAGCACCTCTGCAAATCAGCCTGGGCACAGCTGGTGCAGCCACCTGGGGCTTCACATCTGCTCATGTGGCTGTGGCTTTCATCCAGAGGAAGTCAGGCAGGCCCAAGCCAAGTTTAGATGCCTGGTGAGCTCTCCTGCCTCACACTAAGGCTGCCAGGGTGACCTCTGATCTCTGCATGGCCCAGAGCCCCCTTCCCAGCAGCCTCAGTGCCGTGTCCTGGGAATGACTTACTTGATCTGATCCAGCAGGACCCCAGCATCCTTGGTGATGGCCTGGGCCTCTCTGAGCTGGCACTGGATGACATTCCAGGTCTCATCCCGCTCCATCAAACAGCTCTCAGCCACTGCACGCAGCTTCTGCTCCTGGCACACCTGGCCCTTCATCACCTCCACCTCTTCACACCTCTGGAGCAGAGGAGAGGGTTAGGATGGGAGTGATGGACACCACTCATGGGCCAGCTCTGGAGTGGCCCTGCAGGCTCTGCTGCTTTGGCAACCAGAGGGTTCCTGCAAAATTGCACCCAGCTCCCTGGCAAAGGAACTGGATAAGGCTGGCACCCTGAGACAGCTTCTCTCCACATCAAGACCAGCCCCACCACTGACAGCTGCCCCTTCCTCTCTGTTTGGAAATGCTCTCAGGAGGCCCAGAAACCCCAAATGGACAGAAGGCTGCCCCCCAACGGCAGCTTCCCCAGGCTGCTCACCTTCACCACCAGTGACAGGGGGAGAGCAGCAGCTGCTGTCCCTCACACCTTCCTAGTTCTCAGGGGGATGTGAGGCACATAAGGGCTACATCCTCTGTGCTCCATGCTTGAGAAGAGCAGGTTGGTTAACACTAAGTGCATCCTATCTACTGGGCACCAAGTGTGTCCCATGGAAGTTCTGTCTTTTCCTTTAGTCCATTCCAGAATCCCAGCAGCCTGGGGCTGGAAGGGAGCTCTGGAGCTCACCCACCCAAGCCCTGCTCCAGCAGGGCACCCCCAGCACCCTGCCCAGCAGCACAGTGCCCAGGGGGGGTTGGAAGCTCTCCACACCAGCAGACTCCACAACCTCTCTGGGCAGCCTGCTCCAGGCCTCCAGCAGCCTCACCCCAAACAACTTTCTCCTCCTGCTCAGCTCCAACCTCCTGCCTGACACTTGCTGCCCCTTGCTGTCCCTTCTGCTGGCCCTGGGCAGCACTCAGCAGAGCCTGGCCCCAGCCTCTTGCCCCCCACAGCTCCTTTAGCTCTTGCTGAGCATTGCTCAGCTGCCCTCTGGGGCTGCTCTTCTGCAGGCTCTCAGCCCCAGGGCTCTCAGCCTTTGCTGCCCCCAGAGCTGCTCCAGGCCCCTCAGCAGCCTGCCCTGGACTTCCCGCAGTAGCTCCTCCATCAGAGGCACAATACAAAGAGATGGCAGAGGTGTGCTAAAGCCTGCCCACAGCAGAGGCTCACCTTGTGCAGCTGAATTGCCAGCTCCTGCATCTCAGCCTCCAGCCGGTCGGCATAGGCCAGCTCCAGGGCGTCGCTGGGCGGCCGGGCGCTGCTGTGCCAGCGTGCAATGGCAGAGGTCATCTTCCTCTTTGGCCCAAACAGGCTGCTGGGGGAAGGGCAAACTTAGGGAACAAGCTCTGCACCCTCTTTTCCTTAGCCTCAAGGGGACACCATGAGGACCTCTGCAGTCTCCTGGTTCCTTCAAGGCCCCTCAAAACTCAGGAGGCTGTTGAAGGCAAAGACGAGATGGGCAGAAGAGAGAGGCACCTGGGGCAGAAAGCTTCCTGCCAGGCTGTGTGGATGGCCTGGGAGGGAAGGGGAGAAGAGGAGAGGCAGCTGGGGGAGAAAGCTTCCTGCCAGGCTGTGTGGATGGCCTGGGAGGGAAGGGGAGAAGAGGAGAGGCACTCACGTGATGCCTATCTCCTTCAGGTCGCTCTCTGTGAGGGTCAGGAAGATCCGGAGGTCAACATCTTGCTCCTCAAACACCTGCAGATACTTCAGGCACCCAATCTGCTCCAGCAGCGTTGCCAGGTCCTGCAGCCCACCCAGACCAAAGTTACACTCTCACAAACAGCAGCATTAGCACTTCTCTTCACACACAATCCCAGAGCTGTTTGGGTTGGAAAAGCTCTCTGACATCAGCAGCTCCAACCAGCAGCCCAGCCCCACCATGGCCACCACACCCTGGCCCCAGCTGCCATGGCCACAGGGTTCTGGAACACCTCCAGGGGTGGGGACTCCACCACCTCCCTGGGCAGCCTCTGCCAGTCCCTGACCACTCTTGCAGCAAAGAAATTGTTCCTCCTCTCCAACATCACTCTCCCCTGGCACAGCTTCAAGCCATTGCCTCTTGTCCTGTCCCTTGTTCCTAGGGAGCAGAGCCCAAGCCCCAGCTGGCTGCAGCCTCCTCTCAGGGAGCTGCAGAGAGCAAGGAAGTCTCCCTCAGCCTCCTCTTCTCCAGGCTCAACACCCCCAGCTGCCTCAGCTGCTCCTCCCCAGCCCTCTTCTCCAGACCCTTCCCCAGCTTGGTTTCCCATCTGCCTCCTCATGATGCTGTTGTGCCTTCCAGGGTTCTAGCAGCAACCAAGCCTCGCCCTGGCTAACTGCCTTCTCCACAGCCACACCACAGGACTGGGCTGCCTACTGCAGCTGTTGCCTCTTGTAGCAAAGGCAGAGCAGATAGACCAACATCTGCTCCAGCCACACCACATCCTTGTCTGGGAGCAAGCCCCCAGGCTTGAAGTCTGTAGAACAAGGCTGTAAGCAGCACTCAAGCAGACAGTTCCTGGCACTGCTGCTGAAGCATTTCAGCTTGGGCAGATCTGGAATCCAAGGTGACAACTTCCCTCCTGTCTGAGAGGGCCAAGCAGCAGCTTGGCAGATCTCCCACACCTGACAGGGTGACAGTCTGCACCCCCTCAGAGCCAAGGTGGGCAGTTACCTGTGGGCCTGTATAGGCAGGGGGCTGAGCAGAGCCCCCAGCCCTGCCCAGGCAGTGGCACCAGTGGCTGTCGCTGCTGCTGTAGCGACTCTTGCTCTTGAAGCTCTTGGCCTGCTTCCGGCTGGGGGTGCTGCTGGCATGGTCAGAATCCTGCAGAGGGAAGAGAACAACACAGAAGGGAAAGGTGAAGGACGACCAAGCAAAGATGCCACCGTCCCCACAGCTACCAAGAGCAGACTCCAAGTGCCAAGCTGCGAGACCAGGTGTGCTCCAGAGTGCTGGGTGCTGCACTTGGGTCACAGCCACCCCATGGATGCTGCAGCTGTGGGGCAGAGTGGCTGGAAACTGCCTGGGGGGAAAAGACCTGGGGGTGCTGGTTGACAGCAACTGAAGATGAGCTAAGGTGTGCCCAGGTGGCCGACAAGGCCACCAACAGCCTGGCCTGAATCAGCAATAGTGTGGCCAGCAGGAGCCCCTGTGCTCAGCACTGGTGAGGCCACAGCTCAAATCCCAAGATACCACCCTGCTGCCATGGGACGGTGTCAGGCTCTTGCAATCCCAGTTGAGGGGGCAACATGCCAGAGCAAAAAGCAGTGCTGAATGCTCCCTGAACTGATGCAGTGCACTAAGACCACACTGGTGAGAAGCTCTGCTAGATACAGAGGACTTCTGCTCAGCTGCTTCAGCCTTCTGTACAGCAGCTGCAGAGCTATGTCTTGAACCACACGAGCTGTGACACGAACCAAGGAACAGCCTCCAACCCCCTCCCCTTCCTGCACTTCAGAAGGGCCAACACCACTGCTGTGCTTCTCTCAGTCTTACTGCACTGCCTGCTCCCTCCCCAGGCTGCAAGACTGGGCCATCTCCAGCAGGTCACAGCCACCACCCTGTGGCTAGCAGCTGGAGAGAACTCCAGCTACTGACTAGCCACCAACAAGCTGCTCCAGAGCAGACATGCCCTGAGCTGGCTTCTAGCCAGAGCACAAACAAGCCAGCCCATAACCTTCCAGTATAAGAAGCTGGTTTCCTTGTGGGGACCTGTCCTCACTCAGGCTGGGACTGCAGGCTCCTGTGGAGGCTGAGTCACAGCAGGCTGCAGAAGTGTGACAGAGGCCAAGCTGAAGGCAGAGCAAGGCAAACTGAAAACCTCACCTCATTGCTTTCCAAGGAGCCTTCGCTGCTGACTCCCAGGGCCTTGGTCAGGCATTCACTGCTGCTGCTGCTGCTCCTGACAGCTCCTAAGTTGTTGGTGAAGAAAACATTCTCCTCTGGAAAGGTGGGAAAAAAAGTAGAATCTGAGGTTCAACTTCCTTACACTCAGAGATGGTTTTACCACAGAGAGGAGAAACCCAGAGCAAGGCTTCAAATCCAGCACTCATGGCAAGACAGTCCCAGGACAGAACCATCACACCTGATCCCAGGCACTCATCCCCCTCCAAGTGCAGTTAACACCACAGAGAAGTAGAAAGCTGAGTGTGCTTCTGTGGGACTCTTGGCTCCGTGGTGCAGAAGGGATGATTGCTCCAAGCCTGCAGTGCCTTCAGTGGAGCTGAGGAAAGGCCTAGAGCAAGGCACTGACATGTTGTTAATTGAGGAGCTGCCTGTAGACCCCTCCCTGAAGGGCAGCTCTGGAGCTCCTTCTGTCCAGTCTCACTGCTCCAGCAGGGTCAGCTCCAGCAGGTTGGCCAGGAGCATCTCCAAGGACGGAGCCCACCCCAGCCCTGTGTGCTGCTCTCAAAGAGCAGGCAGAAAGCATTTCCTTATGTTCAGAAGGAGCCTCCTGGCTTCCTGTTTGTGCCCAGCGCCTCCTGTCCTGCCCTGGACCCCAGGTGTTCCACCTGCTTTACAGCCTCCCATCAGGGTGTGGGTACAAACTGAGGAGCTCCCCACAGAGCTTTCTCTTCTGTAGGTCAAACCATCCCAGCTCTCAGCCCTTCTTCCTGAGAGCTACTGCAACCCTCAACAGCTTCATGGGACAGGAAGGTGCAAGGCCTGGGCTGGTCTCTCACCCAGGCGTGCACTGCCAGCCAGACCATCTCCTGAGACAAGGACTCACCCCTGCTGCTGCTGCTCTCCACATCCTGCTCATTAATTGGAGAGGTAACATCCCTGTTCCTGATACCATCTGCTTCACAGCTGCCATCATCCTTGAAGGTGACATAGCCCTGAGGAGGGACCTGCTCTGTGTGCAAGAGAACAAACAAGTTACCAGGGAGGCTCCAGCAGGAAAGCAACCACTCAGCCCTCTTGGATCATTTTCAGGTCCCTGTCTCCTCAACCAGCAGGTTTCATTCTACAAAGCACAGAAGCAAGCTGAGGAAGGCACCTGCCTACAGCCTGTGCCACACCAATACTCATCAGCTGGTTTTCAGTCAGTGCTGAGAAGCACCTGAAGCAGCAGCTTCCAGCAATGCCTCTCCTGTTCATGCTCAAATGAAAGGGGAAAACATCTGCTTGAGAGCCAAGCACTCTCTGCAACACCAAGCCCTCTGCATGGGTGCTCAACAGCAGCAGCAGCTGTGCCACTTCAGAAGCTGACAGTACCCACTCAGCACAGCCACTGGGGTAACATCTCTGCATGAAGGAATTCAGCTTTGAGAATGCTTTCAAGCCTAGCTGTCTGTATTCTTGGCTACTCCAGTCAGCCTGAGAGATAGCCATGGCCACCACAGACTGAAGAACCACCCCTGCAGCCAGAGGCTGATGTCTGAGCTGGGATCACCTTTCTTTTGGCTGCTGGTTCTGCAATCTCATCCTCAGCACTGCTTCAAGCATGGAGGAGGACAAAGCTGACAGGCCTAGGAGCAGGAACTTCCCTTCCATGATCAGTGGCTCCTTAGCTTCTGTGGTCACTTCCTTTGCCATCTGCTTGAGGAGGGTTCTCAAACTTTTCAGCCCACCTCAGAAGGGGCAGCTGGACTCAGAGGAAGAGTGACTGAAGTCAGAACAGTGTTTGTCCCACAAGTGCTCTACTCACTGTCCAGCCCTAACAAGAAGCTCAAGGGGTTTTCTTTTCAAACCACAGGCTGGGAAGCCTCACTAACTGCTGCTGTACAAACCACACAGGAAGCCCAAAGGAAGCAAAACCAAAGAGCTGCAAGGCACTGGAGACCTCGCAGGACTCAGGCAGGCTTCTCACTGCTCTCACCATAGCGAGATTGCTTCTTTCCCCCAATTCCAGCTGCTGTTATCTCAGCCAAAGCCTGGGGCCCCTCATGGATGCTGGGGCCCTTGGTCCTACGAACAGGTCTCTGTCTTTGGGGAGCAGAACAGGATTCATCTGAGGAACTCAGCTCTTCGTATTTCCCTGCAGTGCAAACACAGGCTGTTGGCAGCAGTCATTCAGATACCTACTGCATTTGCTACTAGTTCCAGAAATGCAGTGGAAGAAAAGGAAACGTTAAAAGGGAGGTGAAACAGTTTCAGCAGGTCAGCAAGGGGCCAGCAGACAATTGCTGGGTCCATGCTTCCTCCATCCTTAGCAGTGCTGGAGTTTCCAGCACAGACAGCGAGCACTACCTCACTCACACAGCAACGCCCCCCGGACATCAAACACCTCTCTTCAGCTGCTACCTTAACATGAACAAGCCAGAAACATCTGTTACCTGGACCCCTGCAGAAGACCTTGGGCACTGGGGCTGCATGCAAATCTATCAGCCCCACAATCTTTGTGTGGCCATACTTCATGGCCAGCATCCGTGCGGTGGCTCCGGTGTTGTCCCTGACATCTGTCTTCACTCCCTAGGGAAACCAAAGGTGGCTGAAGTGCAGCAAAGGGGACTGTGTACAAAGAAGCCAAGGAATTGGCTTCATTAGAAGTTCAGGTTCACCTCTGATAGACAGGATAGACAGTTCAAGCTCCACCAATAGGCTGTTGCCTTTCTAGCTACTCAGTTTGCCAGCCCTGAGTGCCCAGCAGCTCCTGTGCACTGCTCCATGGAACAAGGCTATCTGGGGAGCATTTTGTGTGGCTGCCTCCCTCTGGAGGCAGGCTGGACCGGCTCAGGGGGGTGTTAGAAACCAAGTAACATCAAGAGACATGCATGCTGGTAGGCTTTTGGAGGCAGAAGCACCCACAGGATGCTTTTGGGTGCCAGAAGCTGCCTGTAAACACAACACATTACTACTGGAGCTGCTCTCCATCCAGTGACTCTTCAGTTAAATCACAGAATGGATCAGGTTGGAAGGGACCTTAGAGATCACCTACTCCAACCTCCCTGCCACAAGCAGGGACACCTCTCAACTGGAGAGGAAACCTGTACAGCTAGACCTCACTCCTGCTGGTGCAAGGCCAGTGTAAAACCAGAGCAGGTATCTTGATATGTGCCTCCACAGACCAAACAGAACAGAAGTCTGCTGCCAGCCTTGTGGCTGCTGCTGAGGGCTGGAAGCAGGTTTTCAGCTGCACAAAGAGCTGCCTATGGACACTTACATGATTGAGAAGGTACTGGACAATGATCTCATGGCCAGAAGCAGCTGCTTCCATCAGAGGTGTGTATCCATATGCTGGCTCCCTAGGGAGAGAACAAACCCATCAGTGTGAGAATCAGAGCTGAGGTATGCTGCAGGCCCTGCCATACCCTCACAGGGCAGCTCCAGCCCCTGCCCTCTGCTGCTCAAACACTCCATGCACTGGCTGCTCCTCTGCTCCCTGGGGTTCCTTGAGTAAAACTCCCAGTGCAGATTCAGGGCCTCCCTACTGGCTGCACAGCAACAGGTTACTCTGCCAGCTGCAGCCTTGCCTTTCAGAGGCACAAACCAGGTTTGCAGGAGCTCACAAAGCAACCCAATGTCTAAATGGAGAGGCAGGTCCCAGGGCAGGGGAGTGATCTTCAAATCAAAAACATGAACTCCAAGAACACAGGAGATTCACCAGCAGGCCTTGTAAAGTGCCCTCACTGCTCTTGGAGATCAGCCTCTAACTAAAGCAGCAGTTATCCAGCTCCTCCTGAGCTCACTGCTCAGCTGCAGGCCACCTGCCCTGGAGCGTGCCAGGCTTCCCACAGCACAGCAGAGACAAAAGCAGAGGCCTTCCCCCTGGCTGTGCTCAACTTCTGCTTTGACACCTAACATGAGACCCTTGAGAAGAGAGTGACAGGTTGCTCCTTACCTGCAGTTGGCATTTGCCCCATTGTCCAGCAGGAACTTCACCATCTGCTGATGTCCGGCACTGGTGCAGTGGAACAGGGCAGTCCAGCCATGAATGTCCTTCATCTCCAGCTCTGCACCTTGCTTCAGGGCAGCAGGGAAGGTTCTTTACTGCACCCCTTCTGCTGGACTCTCAACCACCACCCCTCTGTGCTGTCACACCAACAGTTTCACACCTGGCTGCACCCAGCAGTCAGTGCCCGAGAGCGCAGCCTGGCATCCACCAGCAGGGCCGGGGCAGGGACTGGCCCCTGGCACTGGTAAGGATGGGGTCAGTTTTGGGCCCTTCACTCCCAGAAGGACATGGAGGGCTGGAGCAGGTCCAGAGAAGGGCAACCAAGCTGGGGAAGGGTCTGGAGTGCAGGGCTGGGGAGGAGCAGCTGAGGGAGCTGGGGGTGGTGAGCCTGGAGAAGAGGAGGCCGGAGCCGGGGGGGGGCTGGGCTCTGCTCCCATGCAACAAGGCAGAAAGAGCTTCTCCACCCCACACAGTTCCATGATTCTACAGTGGAAAACCCTGCTCTGTGCATCTGCACCAGGACCTTACCTGTGGGTGATGGATACACACCTGCAGAAGAAAGTAAGCCACACTTTCATTTCCACAGCTGGAGGCCAGCATGAGTGGTGTCTGCCCCTCTGGCGTGGGGATGTTCACGTTCACTCCTGCTTCCAGCAGCAGGTGCACAATGGTGTCATGGCCAATGTAGGAGGCATACATCAGAGGAGTCCAGCCCCCACAGTTCCTCTTGTTTAAATCCAGATCTCCACTGAAGAACACAAAAGAATTCAGCTGAATTATTGTCTTGGAGCTGTAGATCAAAGCAGGCTAGTGCAGACTCCTGCTACCATCACTGTACTGAAAGAAGGCTGAAGAATACCTGAAGGGATCCTGCAGGAAGGCTGCAGAGGAACTTTTCCTGGGGCTGTCTGAGACAAGCCAAGGGGGAATGGTTTGGAGCTGAGGCAGAGCAGGGTTAGAGTGGAGCTGAGGAAGAATTTGTTGAGTGTGAGGTTGGTGAGCCTCTGGCCCAGGCTGCCCAGGGAGGCTGTGGCTGCCTCCTGCCTGGGGGTGCTGAAGGCCAGGTGTGGTGGTTTGGAGAGAAGGGCCTAGCCTTCTGTCCCCCACAAAGAGGAAGAAAAACCACAGCTAGCCAGCCAGAGAAGCAAAAGGAGAAATGCTGTATTTCACAAGCAAGTTGGAGAATGCAGGACATGTACACAACCTGCAGTACTGACAACATAGACACAGAAATGTACAGCGAAGGAAACAGCAACACAGGAACCAACTGCCCTCCTGTACCCCCTCCTCTCCCCTTTTCCCCCAAAGAGGGTTAGAAAGAGAGGAAAAGGCAGGAGATTAGTAAAGCAGAGTGTTAGTCAGCCTTATCTGTTCAGGGTCACTCTGGCAGGGAGCCCAGAAGCAGACCAGCTGGAAAGGGAGAAGGAAAGGAGCGAACTGAGGACAGTTCCAGCTGAACTTAACACTTAAAGTTGCACTCTACCAATCCACCAATGAGATTAGTTTAGAATATCTGATTGTTTTAATTAATATGCCAAAACATTCAGAGTGTCCCAGCACTGTCTCTTTCTTAAAGGCACAGCCTCAAACAGTCACACCAGGCTGGAGGAGGCCTTGGGCAACAGTCTAGCTGACTAGAGTCCCTGCCCACGGCAGGGGGCTGAAGGAGATGAGCTCTGAGGTCCCTTCCAACCTGAGCCATTCTGTGAAAGAGATCCCAGCTCTGAAGCTGGCATGGGAGCTCCTGCCAGCTCTAGCACCACCTCCAGCAGTCACTGGGGAGCTCACTTTTACCAGCAGCCTTTCCCTCGAGGCTCTGTGCCTCAGCCCCCTCGGGGCCAGCCCACCCCCGGCAGGAGGTGCCCTCCCCAGCCCCTGCTCACCGTTGAATGCACTCCTGCACCACTTGGTCCTGGCCGACAGAGGAGGCAGTGTGCAGGTCCAGGGGCAGGTCCAGCTCCTCCCGGCAGAGCAGCGGCCCCGCCCCGTGCCACATGGAGAGGCTGCGGCTCAGCAGCTCCGACTCGCTGGCCTCGTCGCTCAGCTCCGACATGGCAGCCTGCGGCAGGGAGCACAGCTCAGCGGGGGCCGGGCCCGGCAAGCCCAGCTTCAGGCGCTCAGCACCACACCCCGCACCGGCCAGGACACGCCTCCAGCACAGGGGCCTCTCACCACACGGACACTGAAGGGCTGGAGGGTGTCCAGAGAAGGGCACAGCTGCTGAAGGGTCTGGAGAACAGGGCTAAGGAGGAGCTGGGGGTGTTCAGTCTGGAGAAGAGCAGGCTGAGGGCAGACCTCATTGCTCTCTACAGTTGCCTGAAGGGAGCCTGCAGTGAGGAGGGTGCAGCCTCTTCTTGGTGACAAGCAAAAGGAGCAGATGGTTCCAAGCTGCTCCAGGGGAGCCTCAGGCAACATTTCTGCACTGGAAGGTTCTCAAACCTTGGAACAGGCTGCCCAGGGCAGTGCTGGAGTCACCATCCCTGGGGGTGTGCCAGCAGTGTGGGGACCTGGTGCTTAGGGACATGGTTTGGTGCTGACCCTGCAGTGTTGGGTGGAGGGTTGGACTGGATGAGCTTGGAGCTCTATTCCAACCAGGTGTTCTGGGATCCCTTCTGGCTCTCTACAGCTCCCTGAGAGGAGGCTGCAGCTAGGTGGGGCCTGGGCTCTTCTCCCAAGAAAGAAGTGACAGGATGAGAGGAAGTGGTGTCAGGTTGAACCAGGGGAGGTTTAGGTTTGACATGAGAAGAAACTTCTTCACTTAAAGGGCTCTCAAGCCATGGCCCAGGCTGCCCAGGGAGGTGGCTGAATCCCTGGAAGTGTTTCAAAGAGGCTGAGCTGTGGTGCTGAGGGCCACAGTTTAGCCCCAGCCTTGGTAGAGTTAGATAATAGTGGGACTCAATCATCAAGGTCTTTTCCAAGCAGAATGATTCTGTGTGTGATTGGCACCACAGCCCCAGTATGGGCTTGGAAGGTGAGGTCACCTCAGGGGTACTGTGGGCCAAATTCCTACCTCTGATGGCCTCCTTAGCCTGAAGCAGCAAGACTTGCTGAGGAGCTTTTGATGACAGACCTTCCTCTCTCTCTCTGGGAACTGAATGCACTGGAAAGAGATAAGCCAACAATGCTCAACCCCAACCAGTTTCATGCTTCAGAAGCAGTGGCTTTATTTGCCCCCTTCTAACCAAAACATGCCCAAGGCAGCCCTGGGTGCCATCCTCAAGAGAAGGCCAAACTCCACTGCAGTGCAGATGGCATGCTCAGGTTGCAGTTCTCAGTCTGCCTGCTCTGCAATCCAGAGAGAACAAGGAGTGCATGTGTTGGATGCTCCTGGTCTTTCTGTCACAGGATGGCTCCACTTAATTGAAGGCACGGTCATCAATGACAGCTGCCCCCTGCTCTGAAGTGGGTCACACCACCTGAACAAGGTGCACACTTCATTAGGGAGAAGCAGACTGATTCAGCATTTCAGAAGCAGCCCAGTCCTGTCTCTGTGGATCCTGAAGTTGTGGGAGCACCTTCAGCAGCACTGCCCCTGCCCATTCATCATCCAAGCCTGGCCACCATCCTGCTGGTAAAGCCAGGGCAGCTTCCTGGAAGGTTATCTGCCAGCCCTAGCCTCAGGCAGTGATTGCAGATTAATCACTTGAAGCACTCACAGGAGTGTCCTTGTTTGGCATTTCATAAGCAGCCCTTTGCCACAGCTGTGTCTGTCACCTGAGCCTGGCAGCTGGAGATTCCAGCAGCACTCTCCCCTCCCTGCAGGGTCATCTCACCCACTCCACACCACACCACCAGCTCTGGCCTTTGCCTGCTCCCACTGGGCAGCTAAGCCACCAGCAAATCTTCTGTGTATAGGTAACTGCTTGCAAGCTTAATTCCTCAAAAGGATTCACTGCCCAGTGGAAAAGGACCTGGAGGAGTTCAACAGCTGACTGAAGAGGAGTCAGGGTGTGCCCAGCTGGCCAAGGCCACCAGCCTGGCCTGGATCAGGAGTAGTGTGGCAGCAGGGGCAGGGCAAGGATTGTCCTCCTGGACAGGGCACTGCTGAGGCCACAGCTCAAATCCTGGGCTCAGTTTTGGCCTCCTCACTACAAGAAGGACATTGAGGGCTGGAGCAGGTCCAGAGAAGGGAAACCAAGCTGGGGAAGGGTCTGGAGAAGAAGGCTGGGGAGGAGCAGCTGAGGGAGCTGGGGGTGTTGAGCCTGGAGAAGAGGAGGCTGAGGGAGACCTCCTTGCTCTCTGCAGCTCCCTGAGAGGAGGCTGCAGCCAGCTGGGGCTTGGGCTCTGCTCTCAAGGATCAAGAGGAAATGGCCTCAAGTTGTCCCAGGGTAGGTTTAGGTTGGACATCAGAAGAAACTTCATCCCTGAAAGGGTTATCATGCCCTGTCCCAGGCTGGCCAGGGAGGTATCATAGTATCATTCAGGGTTGGAAGGGACCACAAGGATCATCCAGCTCCAACCCTCCTGCCATGGGCAGGGACACCCCACACTAGATCAGGCTGCCCAGAGCCTCATGCAGCCTGGGCTTAAACACCTCCAGGGACAGGGCCCCAACCACCTCCCTGGACAACCCATTCCAGGGCTTCACCACTCTCATGGGGAAGAACTTCCTCCTCACATCTAGCCTGAATCTCCCCACCTCCAGCTTCATTCCATTCCCTCTAGTCCTATCACTGCCTGAGATCCTCAGAAGTCCTTCCCCAGCCTTCCTGGAGCCCCCTTCAGATCCTGGAAGGCCACAATGAGGTCACCTGGGAGCCTTCTCTTCTCCAGACTGAACAGCCCCAACTCCTTCAGTCTGTCCTCACAGGAGAGGTGCTCCAGCTCTCTGCTCATCCTCCTGGCCCTGCTCTGGACACCTTCCAGCACCTCCAGATCCCTCTTGCCATAGGGGCTCCAGAACTGGAGGCAGTACTCCAGGTGGGGTCTCCCCAGAGCTGAGCAGAGGGGGAGAATCACCTCCCTTGCCCTGCTGGCCACACTTCTCCTGCTGCAGCCCAGGAGCTGATTGGCTTTGTGGGCTGCAAGTGCACACTGAGAGTTGAGTGCAAGTGCACATTGAGGTGGCTGAATCCCCATCCCTGGAGGTGCTTCAAGAGGCAGAGATGTGGTACTGAGGGCCATGGCTTAGCCCCAGCTCTAGTAGTTGGAGAATGGTTGAACTGGATGAGCTGAAAGGGCTTTTTCAGCCAAAGGATTCCACCATTCCATGACAACATCCTGTGGAACTATTTCTTCCCCTTGAGGGTTCTCAAGACCTGGCCCAGGCTGTCCAGGGCAGTGGTGGAGTCCTCATCCTTGGAGGTGTTCAAGAAGTGTATGGCCATGGGCTTACAAAACTGTTTGGAGAAGCAGGTTCAGGTGAAAGTGAAGCTCACTGCTCCCTCTGCAGAACCCTTTTGTTAATTAGCTAAATTAACTACAAGCCCCACAGGTGTTTGGTCTTTGCCAGTCAGCCCCACAGAAGGCAGTAGTTACCAAGCCCACAGGCAGCAGGGCAACGCTGACAGGACAGAAAGGTTATGCCTGACCCCACTCCTACCACCTGCACTCTGCTCTGCCTTCCTCCTTTTTTCCACTCTGATATTTCAGCCCAGCCTGACCTGAAGCATTTCAGCTACACAAGCACCTGAGAAGACAGAAGGCAGCTGAACAGAATCCAGAGAACAACAAAAGCTATCAGAGCCCTAAGGCTAGCTGGAATGAAATCAGGGTTGTCTAGACTACAGAGGAGATGCCTGGAAGGTACTCAGGAGCACAGCCTTCAAGCACACCGGTGGTTGCTGCAGGAAGGCCAGAACTGATCTGCTCCTTGTGGTCAGGGCCAGCATCACAGCATGGAACAACTTGAGCCACAGCAGGGAAGAGTTTGGTTAAAGACCACAAAGCTCCTTGCGACAGTTAAGTGCTGTGGTGGCTTACCAGCAGGGGCTGGGTTGCTAAGCACAAGCTAGCCAGAGACCTTCTGAGTATTTACAGGCTGTCCTCTTGCCTCGGGGCAGAGTAGGTAGCACTTGATAGAGCCCTCCCTCAGCCCCATAAGCTTGTTCATTAATTGTATTTGCTCCATCAACACCCAGCTACTTATCAGCACTGCAACTCTACAGCACGGAGCCTTGGAGCAGGCAGCAGACACCACACTGCTCTGGACTCAGAGTTTGCTGTCTGAGCATGGGAGAAAAGCAGAAAAAGGGAATTATAATGTAAGAACTTCAGCTGAAAGCAACAAAGAAAGCACCTAAATACACTTTTCATTTGAGGCTAAGCCTAAGAAACAAGTGACAGCAGATGAAAGAGCGGCAGAAGAGCCACATTAAAGGAGAAGCAACCAGGGCCCAAGGCAGAGCAAGCCCAATTAACGACCACTCCTCAGACAGCACCACTG
The DNA here is from genome assembly GCF_026170545.1 of Melanerpes formicivorus. Classification (NCBI taxonomy): domain Eukaryota; kingdom Metazoa; phylum Chordata; class Aves; order Piciformes; family Picidae; genus Melanerpes; species Melanerpes formicivorus. The sequence continues at coordinate 19,763,876 of NW_027142366.1, read as the reverse complement.
CTAAATTCATCCTCACACCCAAACAGGTCCTTCTGATGAGCTGAGAGCTCCTCATCTGCACCTGGTACTCTCACACGTTACAACACACCACGGCCTCCAACCAGCGGCCTGGCGCATCATACAGCCCCGAAGCTCGACACGAACCCCCCCCAGCAGCCGCACGCAGCAGCCCGTTCGTCAGCAAGGGCTGTACCAGACGAAGCGCAGCACTCCCAAGCAGCGCAGACACCGCAGGCCGCGGAGCTCGGCGCCGGGCAGGCTGCGGTTGCCTGGAGGCACACAAGGCCGCTCGTCTCATCAAGAAAGCTTCCCTGAGGCGCTGCAGGCCAGGCCGGGGCCTACCTACCCCATGGCGGAGCCGGCAGACTGCAGCTACAGAAGCAAAACCCCTCCGACTCCCACCTAGGAGGCTGCACCCGAACGGTCCCTCCCCGCAGCCACCGCAGAGCGACCTTCGGCCCGCTCGGAACCCCTCCGCCCCTCACCTGCACACCCGGTGAGCGCCGCGGCCGGAAGCTGCTCCCCGGCGCAAGGGAAGATGGGAAGCAGCGGCTGCCCCAGAGTACAATACCCGCAAGCCTCTGCGGCGGAAAGAGGGAGCTGCGCTAAGCCAATCAAAAGCGCGCCCGTGAGGAGGCGGGGCATAGCATAGCCAATGGGATGGGGCGGTTCTAGCTGGCGGGGAGGAGCCGAGCCGGCGGCTGAGGTACGGGGAGGGATTGGGGGAGAGACAAGGCGTAGCGATAGACGCGAGCAGCGTACCGCCGACATCGCTGTTGCAACAGTCGTGGATTGCGGCTGAGCGGCCACTCCCGGTTTTCCTCCATAAGTCACGGCGGTTGGCGTTATCCCGCTGCTAGGACCCCAGGCCGCGGCTGAGGAGGCGGGGAAGGGGCTGGGAGAAGCCTGGGTGGGTGCTGGGAGTGAGGGGAAGGGCGGTGGGGCGGGAGCGCGGGCAGCCGCTGGCCCCGTTGCCATGGCGATGGAGGAGCAGGGGCGCAGGCGCGAGCCTGGCCGCCGTGCTGGGGCGCGCGGGGAGCTGCCGCCGCGGGGCCCCCAGAGCTGCCCGGGGCTGCGGCGGCTGCGGGGCAGAGCTCATCCCCGCGGCTGCGGCGGCTGCGGGGCAGAGCTCATCCCCGCGGCTGCGGCGGCTGCGGGGCAGAGCTCATCCCGGCGGCTGCGGCGGCTGCGGCGGCTGCGGGGCAGAGCTCATCCCCGCGGCTGCGGCGGCTGCGGGGCAGAGCTCATCCCCGCGGCTGCGGCGGCTGCGGGGCAGAGCTCATCCCCGGGGCTGCGGCGGCTGCGGGGCAGAGCTCATCCCCGCGGCTGCGGCGGCTGCGTGCCTCTGGAGACCGCCCCCAACAGAAGGGTTGCTTCTCACCTTCTCCCTCCGCACCGCCCAGTTCGGTGTCCCCACCGTGAGAGGGAGATAGATTTGCCCAGGGGCTGCAGCAGCTCTGCTGGGAGCACAGGCTGAGGGAGCTGGGGCTGTGCAGCCTGCAGAGGAGAAGGCTCCAGGGGCTCCTCAGAGCTGCTGCCAGGAGCTGAAGGGATCCTGCAGGAAGGCTGCAGAGGAACTTTTACAAAAGTGTCCACCACTAGGACAGAGGGAAATGGATTTAAATCGAAGGAGAATAGGTTTGGGTTGGAGCTTAGGAAGAAATTCTTCACTACAAGGGTGACAAGAGTCTGGGATGGATTGTGCAGGGAGGCTGTGGCTGCCCCCCACCTGGAGGTGTTCCAGGCCAGGCTGGATGAGGCCTTGAGCAGCCTGGGCTGGTGGGACGGCTCCCTGCCCATGGCAGGGCGTTGGAACTGGATGATGTCTAAGGTCTCCCAGCCTAAGCCACTCCATGATTCCTTGCTTGCACACACAGACAGCAGGCTCCTGAGGTGGTGTGGCAGGACATGTCAGGTCCAGTGGCATGGGGAATCTCAAGTCTCAGTTGGCACAACTCTGCAGAACGTGCTGCTTGTGTTACAGCTCTCTCAACAAGACTGCCCTTGGGTTGAAGTTGCTCCTAGTGATCAATAAATCAGGTCCTGTCTACCATCAGCCTTGGGAGCCAGCCTCCTCTCAGGCTGGCAGAGGTGGAACCCCAGGTAGGTTTTTTCCATCCCCATGGACCTTCTTTCAGTCCCAGGAAGCTCTGCTCACTGTCAGAGCCTGGTGCCCAGCCTTGGGCCTTTCCTTCCCATTGCCTGAGCCACATTCAGGGCTTGTCTCCCATGAACAAAGCCACCACTATGGACAAGGCAAAAGAAGGATCAACAAAGGTGCTTTGCAAGCTGTGAACTTGCCAGAGAATGAGTCTCACTTTGTTCAGAGAAGTGTCACCAGTGCACAGCAGGGCAGGTAATGCTGGCAGTGTCACCTGGGAGCAGACAATGCAGCATTGAACAGCCTGCAGCCACCAGCTCCACACTCTGCTTGCCAAACAGAAATTATTTGCTTTCATGTCAGAGTCCTCAGAAAACCACTCAGCTGTAGCATAACGTGTTGGAAGCCTTGGGTTTCCAGAGGGCTTGCAAAAGGAGTCATTGTTACCTTGTTAGTGCAGGACAGCCCACACTCTGCTGTCTGGGCCATCAAGGAAGCTGTGAAGACAGTGCCTGCTTTGTAAGCATCCAAAAGGCTGCCTGCTTTCAACTGCTGTTGGACAAACCCAGTGAAAACAAGCAAACATAAATCCTCTCATCAGAGAGGAGGGAGCATGAGAGAAATAGGCAAGAGGAGTAGAGAGCAGCTGAGAGCAGAGGTGTCAGCCAGGCAGGCAGGGGGAGCGTGCTCTGCTAGCAGCAGTTACAGCTCAGGCTGGCTGTGAGACCCCAAAACACTGCAGAAGTGAGGGGTGACGCTGCCCCCAGGAGGGCCCAGCTAGGGGTGGCTGTGGTGAGCAGGGCAGAAAGCTCTCAGCCCTCTGGACTCAGGAGGTGGGAAGCAATGACTCCAGAGCTGCAGGTTTAGTTGTTCCCTGCTGACAGTGCAGACCCTGGGAGTGCTGAGGATTCTGCTGACCCCAAGCCCACAGGCTTGGGCCTGGTTTTGTACTGATGTTATCCCTTCTGCTCTTTCATGGAGTGTGCTTGGGCTCATCTTTCCCTGGCTGAAGGGAGGCTCTTCAGATGGCCTCAGAAGGGCAAAGCGAGGACACAGAGCATCCACGGGAGCCTCCCGCGGCGTCTCTTCAGAGCAGCAGAACGTGCCAGTGGGGAGCCATACTTGCTGCAGTGAGAGACCAGCTGCCCTCCTTGGGCTCTGACAGCTCCACAGTAAGCACTGCAACTTGCCTTTCTTTCTCACTTGACTCAAAAGCAAGAGCCACTTCAGCCCAGCATTTCTGGGGAGCTGCTGGGCTCCCTGCTCAGACTGTTCCAACGCTGCCCGCTCAGCCCCAGCCTGCTGGCTCACCTCTGACTGACAATGGGTGACTGCCATCTCCTCTGGCTGTGTTCTCTGGAGCCTGAGCACAGGGCTGATTTCTCCACACCATCAGTACTGCTGGGCTGGCAGGAGGAGGGCAGAGGGATTCTTGCAGAATGAGCCTGAATTTCTCCCTGGTTTGTTGAGCCACAAATCAGCATGGAAGGAGCACAGGGCTGGATTAAAGGGCAGGGGTGAGGGTTTATGCTCATTGCACTACTGGACTTGCCATTACTCCATCTCTCTGTGTATGGGGTCACATGGAAGTGGTTTTATTGAAGAATTTCTGCTCCATTGGGAGGAGAATTTGGCAGAATCTGGGCTCTGGTTTTGCCCCTACCTGCAGTTCTCCACAGAGCACCTTCCCTTCCTGTGCTTCAGTTCCACCTGCAAAGAAGCACAGTGCCCCTGCACTCCTCATGGAAAGCCCAGGGCTGATTGGTGTTGGGCAGCATTCCTCACCCTTCCAGGATCTTGACTTGCTGGGGCTCTGTGTCTGGGACAGGGCAGGCTGCCCCTTGGCTGCTGAAGATCTCTGGTTACAGGAAAGGGAGACTCAGTGCAGGTAATGAAAGTGCCTCCCTCTCTAGTCACAGGCTTCCAGAATCCCAGCATCTGGGAGTTGGAAAGGAGCTCTGGAGCTCCCCCAGCCCAAACCCTGCTCCAGCAGGGCACCCCCAGCACCCTGCCCAGCAGCACAGTGCCCAGGGGGGGTTGGAAGCTCTCCACACCAGCAGACTCCACAACCTCTCTGGGCAGCCTGCTCCAGGCCTCCAGCAGCCTCACAACAAACAACTTTCTCCTCCTGCTCAGCTCCAACCTCCTGCCTGACACTTTCTGCCCCTTGCTGTCCCTTCTGCTGGCCCTGGGCAGCACTCAGCAGAGCCTGGCCCCAGCCTCTTGCCCCCCACAGCTCCTTTAGCTCTTGCTGAGCATTGCTCAGCTGCCCTCTGGGGCTGCTCTTCTGCAGGCTCTCAGCCCCAGGGCTCTCAGCCTTTGCTGCTGCCAGAGCTGCTCCAGGCCCCTCAGCAGCTCTGCAGCCTGCCCTGGGCTCTCTCCAGCAGTTCCCTGACTCTCCTGAGCTGGGGAGCCCAGAGCTGGGACCAGGACTCCAGATGTGCCCTCCTTAAAGCAGGGCAGAGTAGAGGGGCAGCAGAACCTCCCTTGCCCTGCTGGCCACACTCTTCTCAATGCACCCCAGATCACCATTGGCTTTCTTGGCCATGAGGGCACATTGGGGAATTTCTTGTCCCCCAGCACTCCCAGGTCCTTCTCCATGGAGCTACTTTCCAGCAGCAGGTCCCCCCTCACCTGTCCTACACTTGCCCTGGTTGAACTTGATGAGGTTCTCTGCACCCAGCTCTCAGCCTGAGCAGGTCTCAGTGAATGGCAGCACAGCCTGACAGCATCAGCCATTGCTGCTGGCCCTGGCATTGACATTTCCAGGGTGATGGTGTGTCTCAGGAAATCTTGTTTGGTGCTGGAGCCCTGGAGCAGGCTGCCCAGAGAGGTTGTGGAGTCTCCTCTGGAGACTTTCAAGACCCACCTGGATGCCTTTCTGTGTGGTCTGCCCTAGGTGATCCTGCTCTAGCAGGGGGGTTGGACTGGATGATCTCCAGAGGTCCCTTCCAGCCCTTAGCACTCTGTGGTTTGTGACCTTTTGTGCAGATCAAAGTCCTTTGCTAGTTCTCAGGCATGGAGAGCTTCCCTCTGTTCAGCATAGATTTCATTCTACCTTGGTGTGGCCCAGGGACACAAAGGAGTCCTGGGAGCAGTGCAGGAGCCAGAAATGTCTCCATGGAGTATTTATTGTTGCTTCTTGTTAATCAATCTCCAGAAGCAGTGGGCTCTAGGGGACAAAGTGTTGATAAAGACCCTTGATAAGCTGTTCCAGGGTGGGGAGACTGGCACAGGTTGCCCAGGGAGGCTGTGGCTGCCTTCTCTCTGAAGGTGTTCCAGGCCAGGCTGGACGAGGCCTTGAGCAGGCTGTGCTGGTGGGAGGGGTCCCTGCCCATGGCAGGGGGCTGGAGCTGGATCATCTTGAAGGTCCCTGAATCCATGAATGAATCTATAATGTTTCTGCCCCTGGCTCCAGCACTACCCTCCTGCACAGCTTGTACTGCCTCCCTGTTTCTCAGTGCCTCACATTCTGCTTTCCTTACTGACCACAGCTGGTGCCACTGCCCTGCACCTGTGTGGTACAGACTGAGGCCCCACCACTCAGAGGTTATGTTCAGGGCTTCATGTTTCAGTGTACACTGAGCTTAAGACTGGCAGATGACTTTTCTCCTCTGGTGCCTGACCCTGTTCTCTAAGGCTTGTTGAACACCAAGGTCGCACCTGGCAAAACCTTGCTGCTGCAGGAGTGAGGCAGCCTGTGGCACCTAAACACTGCCTGCAGTGTGCCTCACAAGAGCTGCTTGTCTGAGCCCCCTCCTGCTCCTGTGAGGCTGCTGAGGCTGCACTTCCAGTGGGGCACTTTCATCTGAGTGGCTGCCACTATGTGAAGATAGCTTAGTGCAGTCCAGGCTGGGGGGCATGAGGTTGAGAGCAGCCCTGCAGAGAAGGCCTTGGGGGTGCCAGCAATGGGCACTGACTGCACAGGAGGCCAAGGGCAGCCTGGGGTACATCCAAAGCAGGGTGGCCTGAGCTGGAGAGAGAGGATCCTGCCCTCTGCTCTGCTCTGGGGAGACCTCACCTGCAGGGCTGGGGCCAGGTATGGGACCCCCAGCAGAAGAGAGACCTGGAGCTGCTGGAGAGGGGCCAGAGGAGGCCACAGAGATGAGCAGAGGCTGCAGAACCTCCCCTGTGGGGCCAGGCTGGGAGAGCTGGGGCTGTGCAGCCTGGAGAAGAGAAGGCTGCAGGGAGACCTCAGAGCTGCAGTTCAGTATCTGCAGGGCAGCTGCAGGCAGCTGGGGAGGGACTGCTCAGAAGGGGCTGTGGGGATAGGAGCAGAGGCAATGGTTTGGAACTGGAGCAGGGCAGAGTTAGGTTGGACACCAGGAGGGAGCTCTGCAGAGGGAGGCTGGGGAGACTCTGGCACAGGCTGCCCAGGGAGGTGCTTGAGGCCTCATCCCTGGAGCCATTGAAGCTCAGCCTGGCTGTGTCCCTGGGCAGCCTGCTCTGGCTGGAGCTGTCCCTGCTGCCTGCAGGGGTTGGGCAGGATGCCCTTGGAGGCTCCCTTCCAATCCAGTGCAATCTGTGGATGCATCTGAGACCTGTGACCTCAGTGGGTGTGCTCCTCATTCCCAAAGGGGATTGACAAAGCTGCTCTGTGCCCTGCAGTGCTTTGGTTACCCCGAGAGCCAATTTATTAAGGGGAAGGAAGTTCTGCTGCAGTTTGCTAAGAAGAATTAATTCCAGCAGGCTGAGAGAGGATTCTCCAGAGTGGAAATGATCCCATGGGAAGCAGAGGGGCAAGCAGCAGCTGTGTCCTGCCTGAGCTCACTGTGGTCTGTGCACAGGGAGGCACCTCAGGTCACAGGCTGGTAGGGGTTGGAAGGGACTTCTGAAGGTTATCAAGTCCAAGCCTCTTGTCAGAGCAGACCACATCCAGGAGGGCCTCAAAAGCCTCCAGAATGTTCCAAGCTGCTTAACCCCTGTCCAGCTGAGGCCCTGTGCTGCTCTGGATTCTGGAGTGGCTGGGGGAGTCCTGTGGCAATCTCAAGCCCTCATGGCCCTGCCCAGCCTCAGCTGGGGCTCCCACCCACATGCCCAGCTGCTTTCTTGACCTCAGCTCCATGCCTTTGTTCCTGGGCTGGGCTGTGTTGGAGGGGCTCTGCTTTTTGGCTCATCCTGCTTCATCCAGGTTGTTACCTCTGAATGTCCTCCAGGCGTGGTCTGTGGCCTCCCTCCTCTCCTCACCATTGCCTGATGAGCTGTTTTCACCACCCACTTGCTGCCCTTCAGTGCTGTGGGACTGGGCTTTGCCTGGTGAGGCCCTTGTGCTCCCCCTCCCAGCTGCCCTTGCTGCTCTGGCCGCTCTGTGGTGGTGACTGAGGTAGGGCAGAGAGCCACTTGGGAGTCTGTCATGCCTTTGCTCAGAGGCTGCCAGTCACAGCCCAGCCTTGGGCAGGGTTCTGCAGCTTGCTCAGATCTCAGGCCCCTCGAGGCTGCTGGGGTTGGGTGTCAGTGCTCCTGCAGAAGAGACTCCTGTCTCTGGCCTAGGCAGGCAGAGACAGCCCAGGGTCAGTGCGGGCAGAGCTGGGAGCCAGGTGAGTGTTGCCAGCTCTGGTTTGATTTCTCTCTGCTTGCAGTCAGACTCTGAGGGCGATGCAGAGCTCTACATCTACCACCGGGAGCAGCCCAGCTTCCTTCCTGAGCTGTCAGAGGAGCTGCTGGAGTTCTCCCTGGAAGACTTAGGAATGCAGGTTGTAGAGTGCAGGCCATGATACTGCAGCCCCTCTGCTCTGGTGGTCTCCAGTGGGGCAGCTGCTGTTACCTGACACCGAGCTGTGTGCCAGAAGGGCAGAGTCCCCAGCCCCTTCTCCCCCCACAGCCTCTCTCCTCATTCTGTCACAGAATGACAGAGCCTGGAATGAGTCTGGATGAGTCTGGCCCCAGCTTCTTGCCCCCCCAGCTCCTTTAGCTCCTGCTGAGCATTGCTCAGATCCTCTCTGGGGCTGCTCTGCTCCAGGCTTTCAGCCCCAGGGCTCTCAGCCATTGTTCATGAGAGAGTTCTTGTTCACTCCATGGAGCTCCTTCCCAGCAGCCCCCCCCAGTCTGTGCTGCTGCAGGGGGTTGTTCCCTGGGTGCAGCACTCTACCCTTACCCTGCTTGAACTTCATGAGGCTCCCTCTGCCCAGCTCTCCATCCTGGCCAGGTCATGATGGATGGCAGCACAGCCTGCTGGGCTATCAGCCACCCTTCCCAGTTTGGGAGCAGCCTGCTCTAGTTGGGAATGTGCCTGTTGACTGCAGGGGAGTTGGTCTGGGTGACCTCAGGATGGCCCTTCCAGCCCAGTGCTGTCTGACCTTGTAGGCTATAGAACCACAGCATTGTCATGGCTGCCAAAGCCCTCTCAGCTCCTCCAGCCCAACCAATCTCTCACTCTGCCCAGGCTGGGGCTGAGCCCTGGCCCTCTCACCACAGCTCTGCCTCTGGGAGACACCTCCAGGGCTGGGCACTCAGCCACCCCCCTGGCAGCCTGGGCCAGGTACTGAGAACCCTTCCAGGGAAGGAGTTTCTTCTCATGTCCAACCTGAACCTCCCCTGGGGCAGCTTGAGGCCATTTTCCCTGGTCCTATGGTGTGTGGTGGTCCCAGATGGTGCCTGCAGTGCAGCTGACCCTTACAGTCACTCTTCTTTGACTGCCAGCTGTGAAGGCTCAGGGGGATGTGGCTTTCTGCATGTGTGTATTTTTTCCCACCTGCAGCTAACACAGGAAGCAGAAGGACACCCATGGGAGGTCTGGAATGGAGATCTGGAAGGGTTTTGCTTTCAGAAACACCCAGAAGGTGCCCAAGTTGTTGCAAAAGAAGATACACAAATGATTCAAGGTGAGACTTCCAGTCTTGCTGCCCACACTAAAGGGATTCTGAGCCAGAAAGAAGCTGCTCTTGATGAATCTCTTGCAGATTCCAGGGATCACCTTGCAGAAGAACTAGGCAGGGAACAGGCCATGGAAAGAGGGAACTCTTGGCTCAATACAGCACTGTCTGTGGAAGGGCTGGGGTCTGCCAAAGAGAGGAGGAAGCTGATAAAGACAAAGATCCTCTCCAAAATCTTTCTGGAGCCATCACCAGGCCACTCAGAGCTCAGAGTCAAGCCTCCCTCACATGACATTAACAGCAGTGCAGAAAGAGCTGCTGAGGAGAAACCTTCCTTAGAGGGCTGTCTCCAAGAGCTGCCCCACTTGTCTCTGCAGGTAAGTGGCCCAAATAAGAGCTCTTGGAGTGCTGTTTGTGGGGCAGAGGGCACAAAAAAGAGCTGCAGTGCCAAATTCTGCCCTACCACAGTGCTCTTGGTTGCTTTTGTCAGCCAGAATTTGGGGGTTGTGGGGTCCTGTCTCTACCAGCTGCCTGTCAGTCAAAGCTCATACAGGCAGCAGAAGCCCTGGGCCAGCACATGGGTCCTGGGTCTCACTCAAGAAAGCCACTCACAGTGTCTGTCCCAGGGCAGACAGGGACCTCCTCTGCTCCCACCATCTGGTCTTTCCTGCAGCACCTGCTGAGGGTGGAAAAAGAAGGTAGGCTGGGTTGGTCCTGGGGCCTTCAGTCTCTGCCAGGCCTGTAGGCTGATCAGCTCCTGTGTGCTAACTGTGTCCATGCCCCCCCTCAGGGCTGCAGCTCTAAAGCTCTGCTTGATCTGGAAGGTCAGAAGGGCTTCATCAGCACAGAGCATGAACATGGCATTGCTGTTCAGGGCCTCCTATAGAATCAGAGACCTGCACAACTGGGGACACTTCTGGGCTGGGCAGGGATAGATGTACTGGACAGAGCCCAACAGAGGCAGTGAGGATGATGAAGGGCTTGGAACATCTGTCTGAGGAGGAAAGGCTGAGAGCCCTGGGGTTGGTTAGCCTGGGGAAGACTGAGAGGAGACCTTATTGATGTTTATAAATATGGTGTCTGGGGGGCAAGAGGCTGGGGCCAGGCTCTGCTGAGTGCTGCCCAGGGACAGCACAAGGGACAGCAAGGGGCAGAAAGTGTCAGGCAGGAGGTTGGAGCTGAGCAGGAGGCGAAAGTTGTTTGGGGTGAGGCTGCTGGAGGCCTGGAGCAGGCTGCCCAGAGAGGTTGTGGAGTCTGCTGGTGTGGAGAGCTTCCAACCCCCCCTGGGCACTGTGCTGCTGGGCAGGGTGCTGGGGGTGCCCTGCTGGAGCAGGGCTTGGGTGGGGGAGCTCCAGAGCTGCCTTCCAGCCTCACCCTGCTGGGGCTCTGGGACTCTTTCTGGGTGCCAGAGGAATCTGATGGCATTGCTGCAAAGGCTGTGAATCAAAGGGAGTTTTAGTTTGTAGCAGTCTTTTGGGAGTGAATTTTCCATCACACTTCATCTATCTTCTTTCAGAAGATGGAGAAATGGGATCAAGGCAAGGATCCTGAGGAGCTGGAGCAGCAGAGAGATAACACTCAGACAGAAGCTGCTTTGTCCTCAGCAGATCATGGTAACATTGCTAAATTGATGCCAGCTTTGCTGAAAGGCTCTAACAAGGAATAAAGCTCAGGTTCCTGTGCTGAAGTCATTCCCTGCAGCATCATCTTGACTGCTGAAGCCACGCTGGGGTTTGAATGCCTCTGTAAACCATTTCTGATTAGCTTTCCTCAAGAGCTCATCTTGCTTTCATAGCTTGAAACCCTACTTTGTGGCTGAGAGAGAGCAAGAGAGAGCCAGGCAAGATGGGTGAAGGTTTGAAGTGACTTAGAGCCAGGTGACAAGAGTAACTTTATCCTTCCCCTTCTGACAGGCTGGAGGCAAAGGGACAGTGTGGAAATGGGGAAAGGAGGCGTTGGGTGAGCCATGGCAGAAGACCACAACTGCTGACACTCTTTGATCTTCCACAGATACCTCCTGGAGTAAATCTGAGAATCAGCTGCAGGAGAAGCTAGAAGAGCTGTGTGCCAGGCAGTCCAGCAGAGTGTCTCCACACTGCAGCTGGCCATCAGCCAAGCTCTCCTCCTCTCCAGAGCAGCAGGAGAATAAGTAGGTCCTGTTCTGTACTGAGCACTAGGTGCTCATGGCTGCCAGCAGGGATCCCTGCACCTCATAGTGCTTTTCTCTGTAGCCTCTGCAGAAGGCTGCTGGTTTAGCTGCACTATGCCACAGGGCTGTTACAGGAGACATCTGAGACTCAGCCATTCAGCAAGTCACCTCAGCCCCCTCCAGCAGCCACCAGCTCTGTCTGGAGACAAGTGGGGAAGGCAGGCAAGGCTGAGCAAATTGTCATGGCCACAGCTTTTATCATCTAGGGACCAGTTTCTCCTGCTGCTATCTCAGTTTTCCCCAGCTATCCAGGATGAAGTGGGGATGTCAGTGTGGCCTGCAGCACTCTGTGTGAAGAAGGTGGATTTCCAGCCTCTGTGGAGGGAACAGCATCAGTGTGGCAGCACAGGGGGACCACCAGTGAAACAAGCCTGTGGAGGGGAAGGTGGCAGGGCAGGGAGAGCCACTGAGCTGATTTGCACTTTGCTTCCTCTGGCAATTCTATTCCATCCTTCAGGGCAGAGAGCAGCCAGGGGCCTGCTTTTGCTGGCTGCTGCTGGCCTCTTCAAACCTGCATGCTCTTTGGTACCATAACTCTCTGCCTGCCTTTCTTCTGATGCTGTCTCTTGGAGAGCTCACTGTCCCTCCTGCTGCTGCCTGTGGTCTGGATTCTCAGGGGAAGCTGAATCTTTGAGTCCAACTTGGAAAGGTGGTGGATGGCAGGCAGATAGCAGGGGGTGAATCTGTACAGCAGCCAGGCACAAAGCTCCTTTCACATTCCAATTCTGATCATAATCCACACCCTGCAGGACTTCTTGTCTGGATAAGGACATGCTGAAAGAGTGTTCCCTATGCAGGGCTGTTGCCATGCTCTCATCTTCACCAAGCTCTCCAAGAAGAGCCAGGATGAGCTGCCAGTGTCTGCCAGAGCCTGGAGCTGTGTGCACAGGTCTGAGAGAAGCCCAAGCACAGAAGTTAGCAATCTCTGATGGGTACCTGAGGTAAGTCCTGGCTCTGTTGCTGGTGAGAAGTAAGGACTAAAACCTGGGAAACAGAAACCTTCTTTCTGCATCTGGTGCTTGGGAAATGTAGCTCAAAGTGTTCCCTTCTTGCACACCTTGGTGGCCTCAGTAAGGAGCACAGATGTGTTCTCAGGACAGAACAACTCTCAGAGCAAGGCAGTGTGGGGGTGTGGGCAGCACAGGCAGCAGCTGCAGACCATCCAGGGACAGCAGCAAGTCTGGCTGCACTGGAGTGGGCAGTGACTGCACAGCCTGCAGGGGGGAGCACTGACAGCACAGGAGGGACAGCTTCCCCTCTCTGCCTCCTCTTACAGGGGGCTGAATTCTTCTCATCTTGCAACAGATCTTGGCAGAGATTGTCCTTTTCCCAAGAGCTAATGGTGGCTGAGGTGGCTGCTTGCTTCCTTCTCAGGGTGCATGCTTGCTGCAGCAAGGCCTGGAAGAAACCAGCAGAAGAAACCCTGCAGTTACTGAGCAGCCAACAGCTGGCACATCTGGGTGTAGTGCTTGGGTTACTCTCTGCTGCAGTGTGAACTGCTCATAGCACCTGGAGAGAGCCTGCTGACTACAGGGGCTTAGACTAGATGACCTTTGGAGGTCCTATCCAACCCAGACCATTCTATGATCTCTCCTGAAAGTCTCTCTCTCTCTTTCATAGTGGCCCTAAATCTGCAGCCCAGAAATGACGAGCAGCCAGCCCCCAGTGGGAAGAGAGTTAACTGCTCTGCTTTGCTTCACAGTGCAAGCAACAGCTCCAGTGAAGAAGAGGAGACAATGGCAGTTAAGGACCAAGCAGCAAGGAGAAGGTGAGGTTCTTTCTTTCCCAGGGCCCTAGTTCAGGTGGTGCAAGGTTAACTTCTGCACTGGAGCCATTAGCCTGGTCAGTGGCCGGAGAGTGCACCCCTGCTGAAGTGTCTCCTTCCTGGGCTGCATGGCTGCCAAAAGCACTGTCAGGAAGGTGCTGCAGTCTGGCCCCAGCATATCACTCCGTTCTGTGGCATGGGAAAGATGCAGAAGCTGTTGCTCCTTGGGGCAGTGCAGCACCCTGCTCCTGGACTGGCTCAAAGGCAGATAGAGCAGAGCTGGGTGCCTGGAGAACCTGCCCCTTCCTCCAGACTTGAGTGACATGAGGACTGGGTTTGAAGTGACTCAGAGCCCAGCTCTGAGAGTGTTGTAGGGAGTTGACTCAGCCAAACCTTTATTTTTAGAGCTAATAACACAGGCTAGAGAAGATGTTGATTGAGAGAAAATGTTGAATACACTGTGTGGGCAGGGATGCTCTCAGCTCTCCTTAACTGGGAGGGAGAGGAAGAAAGGAAAGGGTTGGGAGTGTGAGGGGTGGAATCCTAAGCTGTAAATTCTCCTCCAGACACAGCTGTCAGCCTTTTCCTGTTGCTAAACTCAGGGCTTGATTCCTACCCACAGGTTGTTAGATGTTTGGTGGGAAGCAGGCCTGTCAAGCTTTAAACACCTTCCTGTGGCTCACATGTAGAAGCCTGCTGCATGGAAGCTGACATGGCAGCAGTGCAGAGGGCAAGCAGAGCACTCGTGGTGCTGTGCCAGCCACCTGAACTCCCGTGGCCTGGAAGCAGAAATGGTTTGCCCAGGGGTGGAGGCTGAACACTCAGTGTCATTGACAGCTAACCCAAAGCCAGCAGCAAGCAGGGACAAGCTGCTGCCTGGGGACCTCTGGCTCTGATGCAAAGGCAGAAGCTGCATCTGTGTAAATCTGGAGTGGTGCAGAGCTGAGCTGACTGCAGGTTGATTTGGTTTGGTGTTGCTAATGAGCATGCACAAATTAAATGCCTGCAAGTGTTACTCAGTTGTGTTTCTAAGTAAAGCCTCTTGGTCTCAGCAGGGCAGGACTCCTTCACAGGGGGCAGTGATTTTAAACTGGAGCAGGGCAGAGTTAGGTTGGACACCAGGAGGGAGTTCTGCAGAGGGAGGCTGGGGAGACTCTGGCACAGGCTGCCCAGGGAGGTGCTTGAGGCCCTGCCCCTGGAGACATTGAAGGTCATCCTGGCTGTGCCCCTGGGCAGCCTGCTGTGGTTGGAGCTGTCCCTGCTGCCTGCAGGGGGTTGGGCAGGATGCCCTTGGAGGCTCCCTCCCAGCCCAGTGCAATGTGTGAGTGCCAGTTTCACTCTCACCGCAGTGGTGACAGGATGAGGGGTAAGGGCTTTAAACTGGAAGAAACTGGTTTCAAATGAGACATTAGGAAGAAATTATTCCCCATGAGGGTGGTGGAGCACTGGAACAGGGTGCCCAGAGAAGCTGTGGTGACTCCAAGCTTGGAAGCATTCAAGGCCAGGCTGGATGAGGCCTTGAGCAACCTGGGCTAGGAGGAGGTGCCCCTGCCCATGGCAAGAGTTGGAACTGGATGAGCTTGAAGGTCCCTTCCACCCCAACCAATTCTGTGATTCTATGGATGGACTTCTTGGCCAGGGCTCCATGTTCTGCAGTGCAATACCCTTGATCCTCTTGATTTCCAGGCACTTAGCCTGGACAATGTGTTCTTGGGCTGCCCCTGGAGGCTCAGGTTGTAGGCTGCTCTCCTAAAGGTACCAGCAGCTAGTAGACTACCACAAGTCCATCCAAAGCTGATTTGGTGGTTCTGGGTATGAGGGCAGGAGCAGTGAGACCCTTCTGAAGGGAGAAGCCCCTCCACCTCTTTGTTCTTTGTTCTGAGAAGCAGAGGTTTGGTTGAGCACAGCAGTGTGGTGCTGTGTGTTCATCCACACAGCCACATCACTAACACCCAGCTCAAGCTGTTACTCACTCTGGCTCCTTCTCAGTCATCACCAATGGGAGGTGCATCATCTGCTGGCAATCAGCAGATGAGCTGCTGTAAACTGACTGAGCTGCAGCCTTCCATCAGTGATCAGAGCTGCAAGCCAAAAGCAGCATCTCTGCCCTTCACATCACTGCATGCTGTCTCACAGCACACCACCACCACAGCACTGTGGTTGCTGGCAGCTCAGCAGTCTCACTGGCTGCAGGAGACAGGGGTGAAACTAAGCCAAAAAGCCTAACCAAAAGATTTATGTTGTGCTCCCATCACAAGGAGGTCATGGAATTGCTGGAGCAGGACCAGAGGAGGCCACCAAGATGATCAGAGGGCTGTTCAGCCTGGAGAAGAGAAGGCTCCAGGCAGACCTTAGAGCAGCCACTAGGAGAGCTGGGGAGGGACTTGGGACAAGGGCTGGGAGTGCCAGGCCCAGGGCCAATGGCTTTGAGCTGGGAGAGAGGAGACTGAGAGTGGAGAGGAGGAAGAAATCCTTTGCAGTGAGGCTGGGGAGACTCTGGCACAGGCTGCCCAGGGAGGCTGTGGCTGTCTCCTGCCTGGAGGTGTTCAGGACCAGGCTGGACGAGGCCTGGAGCATCCTGGGCTAGGAGGAGGTGCCCCTGCTCATGGTAGGAGTTGGAACTGGAGGAGCTTGAAGGTCTCTTCCAAGCCTGCCAAGGCTGTGATTCCATGAGTATTAACAGAACTTTTCCTCTGGCTGTATTTGAATCCCAGTTCCTGTATCCCAAGGGGACAGCAATCATAGGCTCTGAGCCCCATGCCAGCAGTCTGTTTGTTGAGGGCTTTTGCAGTAGGTGTGAGTGGTCTGAGATGCAGAAGCAGTGAGTCAGTGGCAGGTAGGGTCAGTTCTGTGCTTTGTGCTGCTGTTACCAACAGCTCTTGGTTGTGTAGAAGCTCAGTCCCTGTTCTGAGCTGCCACTAGCTGAGCCTCTCTCAGTTTGGATCTATTCCTGTGGCACTTTATCTTGATTAAATCAGGCTTTGTTTCCCTTGCAGGAGGAATTGCTCAGGGAAAAGCCTCCTGCTGCAACAACTCCATGCAGCCTGCAGAGAAGCCTCAGAGCTCCTTCCTCAACCATCCACCCCAGCTGGAAAACTTGAAGGCTCAAAACAGGATCCAGAAAGCCTGGCAAAGAAAGATTCCCCTCAACTAAGTCAGACCCAGTACTTTGAAGAGACAGCTGAAGTGATTCCCAGGAAACTGAGACTGCAGAGAGAGGAAAGAACTCCTCCTGTGTTCATCCACAGGGCCAGGGGAGCTGACCTGGGAAAAGGAAACCAAATGGCTGCTGAGATGGCTCCAAATTGAGGAGCTGCTCCAGAGTCTCCTCTGGCTCCCACAGCCCTGCCAAGGTATCCCAGCAGCAAAGCTGTCAGTGGTGCTGATCATGGCTTGTCTGATGGTTTGAGATCCAAAAGCAAAGGGAGGGCTGCTTTGGTACCTGCAGAGGCAGCCAAGCAGGTTGCTTAAAGGTGCAGAGGCAGCCAGAGTGGGCTCAGGGAGCTGGCTGGGACTAGACAAGCTATGGCAACTTGTGACACACTGACTCTGGCCCTTTGCTGTAGTGGTTATCCTGTCTGAGAGGAGGATAGGAAGGTCTTGGGCTCCTTTCTGAAGAACAGTAGAGAGGATGGGTCTGGAAGGGGCTGTCTCCCTGTACCAGTCCAGAGTCAGGTAAAACCTAATCCCTTCTGGGCAGATCTTTGTACACCCTTGGTCTTGAAATCCTCAGGGGTGAGGATTCCTTGACTCCTAGGTTGTGCATTTCACTGCTTAATTAGCCCTACAACGGGAAAGCTTTCCCTCCAGTCTCACTGAAACTTATTTTCTGTTGTGCCCTCAGGAGAGCTGCAAAGTGGTTTCTTCTGTTTCCCAGCTTAAGCCCTTTACAAACTGGAAGGTGTCACCATGCCTGCCCTTGTAACTGCTGGGTTTGCTGCCCCCAGACAAAGCAAGTCTGACTTTTTGGCTTGAAAGAGAGTGTGAGAGTTCAGGACAAAGCAGACCCTGAGGACTGGGTTATCCCACAGGACTGCACTGAAAAGGTTGAACAAGCAGAGAGAAATCAGAATGGTATCAGCTGAGGAAACAGCAGAGTTCTGTGGGCCCCTGCCTCCCTGGGCTTCCTGTAGTGGATTCTGCAGAAGGTCTAATTTCAAAGTGAAATCAGGTGCCTCCTGCACCTGCCCAGCTCTTTGTGGAGCTCCACTGTGCTGACTCTTCAAAGGTTATTTTCTGCCTGCTATTTTCAGAGTGAAATTTAACATTGAGACTTGGAGATGGGAGCCCTTGCAAGGCTTGGAGCCTGCCTGCTCTAGAGACTGTTGCTCCTTCAGTGTCAAACCCCAGCCACTCTGGCCCTGCAGCTGCTGTGTACTTGGCTGAAATGGCAGAGGCTTGGCTGCAGGCTTTGTTTCTCTAGGGGATTCCTGACATTAGAGCTCCTTGCTTCCAGCACTCCCATAAAGCTCCACTTTGTCTGCTGAGCTGCAGCAGAGGTGCAGAGCGTGGCTGGGCAAGCAGCTGTGCTGTTTCCTGGTGCTCACAAGGCTTGGAAGGAGCAGCAGTTGTCCTTCTTGCTCTTCTCATTATTGCTGAGGCACCTGGGGCTTGAAGAGTTTGGATGGAATGGAACTTAACATTTGCCATGGAGATGGCAGGGGAAAGCTTCCTGCAGACACCAAAATCTGGAGAGGTGGAAGGGGAGGTTCAGGGGGAACTTGTCACTGTGTCATAGGAGACAGGAAAGAGTGAGGCTGAGAGTCCTGGTGTGGAGCTGGGCAGTGAGACACCCCCCACCCCCCCAGCTTCCTGGAGTTCTGGTCTCCAGGTAGATTGTCACCACTTGTCAGAACATGTCAGGGAGTGCAGCACTATCATTTCTTTGGGCTCAGAGCAGTAACAAAGCTCTTCTGGCAGGGCAGAAGTTGAAGGAGCTTGCAGCCCTGAGCTGGACCCTTCAGACTTGTTTGGCTTGGGGGCAATTGACTGCTGGGTTTCTGCAGGTGGAGAGTTTGGGTTTCTAGCACTGATGAGAGTCAGGGAATCACAAAGGCTGGATAAGGCCTCTGAGATCAAGTCCAACTGTTAACCCAGCACTGTCAGGTCACCACTAAACCACAGCCCTCAGCACCACACCTGATGCAACACTTCCAGGCACAGACACTCCACTGCTGCCCTGAGCAGCCTCTTCTAGGGCTTATCCACTCTTGCAGTGAAGAAATTCTTCCTGATCTCCAACCTAAGCCTCCCCTGGTGCAACTTGAGGCCATTTCCTCTCATCCTATTGATTTTTACCAGGGAGAAGAGACTGACCCTCACCTGGCTCCAGCCTCCTTTCAGGGAGCTGTAGAGAAGGTGTACCCTCAGCCTCCTTTCCTCCAGAGAAGTAAAGGACCGACAGCTGGGTTTGTGTCAGCCTGCTCTGGCAAGGCCAATGCACTGCACAGGCTGCTCCCTCATCCCGGCTCCCTCATCCCGGCTCCCTCATCCCCGCTCCCTCATCCCGGCTCCCTCAGCCCCGCTCCGTCATCCCGGCTCCCTCAGCCCCGCTCCCTCATCCCGGCTCCCTCATCCCCGCTCCCTCATCCCCGCTCCCTCATCCCGGCTCCCTCATCCCGGCTCCCTCAGCCCCGCTCCCTCATCCCGGCTCCCTCATCCCGGCTCCCTCATCCCGGCTCCCTCATCCCGGCTCCCTCATCCCCGCTCCCTCATCCCGGCTCCCTCATCCCCGCTCCCTCATCCCCGCTCCCTCAGCCCGGCTCCCTCAGCCCCACTCCCTCATCCCGGCTCCCTCATCCCCGCTCCCTCAGCCCCGCTCCCTCATCCCGGCTCCCTCATCCCGGCTCCCTCAGCCCCGCTCCCTCATCCCGGCTCCCTCATCCCCGCTCCCTCATCCCCGCTCCCTCATCCCGGCTCCCTCAGCCCCGCTCCCTCAGCCCCGCTCCCTCATCCCGGCTCCCTCATCCCGGCTCCCTCAGCCCGGCTCCCTCATCCCGGCTCCCTCATCCCGGCTCCCTCATCCCGGCTCCCTCATCCCCGCTCCCTCATCCCGGCTCCCTCATCCCGGCTCCCTCATCCCCGCTCCCTCATCCCGGCTCCCTCATCCCCGCTCCCTCATCCCGGCTCCCTCAGCCCCGCTCCCTCAGCCCCGCTCCCTCATCCCGGCTCCCTCATCCCGGCTCCCTCATCCCCGCTCCCTCATCCCCGCTCCCTCATCCCGGCTCCCTCATCCCGGCTCCCTCATCCCCGCTCCCTCATCCCGGCTCCCTCATCCCCGCTCCCTCATCCCGGCTCCCTCAGCCCGGCTCCCTCATCCCGGCTCCCTCAGCCCGGCTCCCTCAGCTCGGCTCCCTCAGCCCAGCTCCCTCAGCCCTGCTCCTGTCCCACTCTGCTGGGGGGTGCCACCAAACTCCAGTTAAGCTGCTCCATCATCATCAGAGCTGAGCTTTGCTGGCCCATTCCTGACACTGCACTGAGTGTTGTGTTATGTTCTCTGGCTTAGTCCTTTTCCATCTTTGCTGCACTGAAGCCAATCAGGAGAGGATAGGGACATGGGAATGTGGTGGCTCCAGATATGGCTCAAGGTGTACCTGTGCTGCAGTCCTGCTGTAACTACATTGCCATCTGGGTGTTGGAAGCAGCAGCAGCCTGATGAAGTTTGCAGATGACACCAAAATGAGCGAGGAGGCTGACAGTCCAGAAGGGAGAGCCACCCTCCAGCAAGGCCAGGACAGGCTGAAGCAGGGGGGGTTAGCAAGAAACTTGTGAAGCTCTACAGTGTAGGGTCCTGCACCAGGGAGTGCATAAGCCAGGAGTGCAGCTCAGACTGGGATCCACCCCATGGAAAAGGACCTGGGGGTCGTGGTGGACTACTCAGCATGGGTGAGCAGTGAGCTGCAGGGGCAAAGCAAGCCAGCAGGATGCTGGGCTGCACCAAAAGGGCAGAGCTCAGCACTGGTCAGTGCCTGCAGGTTTGGTCCCCAATGAACATAAATTTAGATGTGGAGAGGGTGGGAAGTGTCCAGATGTAGTGGGTTGAGAGAGAAGGCCTAGCTCTCCCTCCCCCCCAACAGAAAGCAAGCACAGCTAGCTCAGTGGGAGAAGCAAAGGACTGCTCCATTCACAGGCAATCTAGGGAGTGCAGGTTGGCTACACACAGTATCTACAGCATTTACAAGGTAGATACAGAAATATACAGCAAAGAAAAACACAGGAACAAAAGCCCCTCCTCCAGACAGAGGAGGGTTCCCCCCCTGCACCCCCCTCTCTCCCCTACCTGCCTTTGTTCCCAGAGAGGGCTGGAGAGAGAAAAGGCAGTTAGGAAGGGAGAAAGCTCTCATTAGGCCTCCAAGCGCCGGCAGGATTAGCGCTTCTCTGGTATCCAGGGTCAGAGCTCCAGCTCGTTGCCCAGAAGCAGACAGGCTGGAAAGGGAGAACAGAGAGGAACTGAACAGGATTCCAACTGCACTAAAACTTAGAGCTGTGTTCTACCAATCTGCCAATGAAATGTCTTTGTTTACAAAGCATTCAGCCTGAGTGTCCCAGCACTGTCCCTTGCTTAAAGGCACAGCCTCAACCAGTCACACCAGAGAAGGCCATGGGAATGAGCACAGGCCTGGCAGCCCTGCATGGAGAGACAGGCTGAGAGAAGTGGGGTGGCTCAGCCTGGAGGAGAGAAGGCTGAGGGCAGACCTTGTCACTATTGAGCAGTGGAGGATGAGACTCCCTTGGTACAGGGAGTGCCAGGAGAAGACAAGGGCTGGTGGGGACAAGATACTGCTGGGGACATTCCCATTGGACTCCAGGGAAAAATGTGTCCCACGAGCACAGTCAGACACTGGAATAATCTCCAAGGGCAGCAGTGGAGGCCCCTCCTTAGGACAGTTTGAAGCTTCAGGTGCACTGCTGCTGGGTCAGCTCATTTCAGATCCACCTCACCTGGACAGGTTGGACCAGATGAGCCCTGGGGTCCCTTTCAGCCTGGCATCCTGTGATGCAAATATGCTTGGAATGGACCTAAGGGCATCACTGCCAGGCAGTCAGGGCAGCATGGGCATGGCCCAGCATTTAGACAACTAACTGCCAGCCTGCTTGAGGGAAACAACATCAGCACAACCCCTGGCAGGTGTGTTCCTTGGCCAAGCCTGCTCTCAGGGCTTCTGCAGAGGGATTCATCATTAAACTGAGGAGTGGAAAATGGATCAGCATCAGCCACAACACTGCCTTGTGACACTGCCTGAAGCTCAGCTTGACAGCAGCATTTTCCCTTTGAATTAGAGCAGGCTTTGCTTTCATTTCTCCCCTTTGCTGCGTCTGGGAAGACAGCAAAACTGGAATGTTTTGACATTTCAAACCTAAGAAGCTGTAATTTGGTGACTGCATCTGAGGGAAAATATCAAGTATCTGCATCTAAGGAGGTTCAAAGAACTTGCCATGTGTCTGAGGGAGCAGCACACTGCCACAGGACTGCTTTTGGTGTTGGCAATGAGAACTGCTCACATCTGGAGCATTTGTCATCATTTGCAGCATTCCTCTGACCCTTTCTGGTTCACAGACTGCCCTGGGCTGGGAGGGAGCCTCCAAGGGCATCCTGCCCAACCCCCTGCAGGCAGCAGGGACAGCTCCAGCCAGAGCAGGCTGCCCAGGGACACAGCCAGCCTGACCTTCAATGGCTCCAGGGATGAGGCCTCAAGCACCTCCCTGGGCAGCCTGTGCCAGAGTCTCCCCAGCCTCCCTCTGCAGAGCTCCCTCCTGCTGTCCAACCTAACTCTGCCCTGCTCCAGTTCCAAACCATTGCCTCTGCTCCTATCCCCACAGCCCCTTCTGAGCAGTCCCTCCCCAGCTGCCTGCAGCTGCCCTGCAGAGATTGAACTGCAGCTCTGAGGTCTCCCTGCAGCCTTCTCTTCTCCAGGCTGAATAACCCTAATTCCTTCAGCCTTTGTGGGAGAGGTTCTCCAGCTCCCTGGTCATTTTCCTGGCCTCCTCTGGCCTCTCTCCATCAGGTCTGTGTCTCTCTTGTGTTGGGGCTGCAGAGCTGGAGCCAGCAGTGCAGGTGAGGTCTCAGCAGAGCAGAGGCAGTCATGTACATAAAGAATTGGACTGAATAGTGGTCAGAGGGCAAGGCTAGAAACTGTGCAGCCCCTGTGGCTGAGGTGCTGGGCAGGACACCTGAAGCTGCATGTAGGATTCCATGAGAGTTCTTGTCCCAGCAGTGACATTCAGCTGGTCTGCTGCTGTCCCTGCTGCTGAACCTCCTTCAGTCAAGCTCTGCAGTCAGCTGCATGCCGAGGGAAACACTGGGCAGAGGAAGGTCAACTCCAAAGAGTGCAGGTGGTGAAGAGCTGTCCTGCAGCATCCCCAGGAGGGGCTGAGGCACCTGCTGGGAGTTTCAAGATGTGCAAGTACCAAGCTTTGAAATCAGTGGCTTCAGTTCTACGAACTCTGCCTGCCCAGTCTGAGTCCTTAGGTGTCCAAATCTTTCTGCAGTCAGTTTAGAGATGCCTGGAGGAGCTGGATTTTGAAATCCTGATCCACTCCACCACCCAAACCCTCAGTAAAACTTAAGACTGGCATGAGCTCACTGGTGAGGACACCCCTCAAATCCTGGGTTCAGTTTGGGACCCCTCACTCCAAGGAGGACATCGAGGAGCAGGAGCAGGCCGTGGCTCAGTGGTACCCTGGCAGTGCTGGGCTATTTGTTGGGTTTGATGATCATGGAGGTCTTCTCCAGCTTTGATGATTCGCTCTGATTCTTCCCACCATTGCATCACAGTCTCACAGTATCACTAAGGTTGGAAGAGACCTCGAGGATCACTGAGTCCGACCTATCAACACAGACCTCATGACTAGACCATGGCACCAAGTGCCACATCCAATCCCCTCTGGAACACCTCCAGGGATGGGGACTCCACCACCTCCCTGGGCAGCACATTCCATGACTCACTCGGTGAAGAACTTCCTCCTCACCTCGAGTCTAAACCTCCCCTGGCACAGCTTGAGACTGTGTCCTCTTGTTCTGGTGCTGGCTGCCTGGGAGAAGAGACCAACCCCTTCCTGGCTACAACCACCCCTCAGGTAGTTGTAGAGAGCAATGAGGTCTCCCCTGAGCCTCCTCTTCTCCAGGCTAAGCAACCCCAGCTCCCTCAGCCTCTCCTCACAGGGCTGTGCCCCAGACCCCTCCCCAGCCTCCTTGCCCTTCTCTGGACACCTTCAAGTCTCTCAATGTCCTTCTTAAACTGAGGGGCCCAGAACTGGACACAGGACTCAAGGTGTGGCCTAACCAGTGCAGAGTATAGGGCACAATGACCTCCCTGCTCCTGCTGGCCACACTGTTCCTAATACAGGCCAGGATGCCCTTGGCCCTCTTGGCTGCCTGGGCACACTGCTGGCTCATGTTTAGGCAGCTGTTGATCAGTACCCCCAGGTCCTTCTCTGTTTGGGATTCAGCACTGGATTTAGCATCTACAGCTGTGCTGCAGGCCAGCAGGGCACTGGTGTGCTCCAGGCTGTGAGCCCAGGCTGAACCCTCAGAGTACCATGCAGAGGGCTTGGTTCAGGGTTGGAGCAGAGCTGAGCAGGGAGGCAGAGCAGGAGCTCTGTGCAATGTGTAGAGCAGTGAGGTGCAGGGTGCAGAATGAAAGGGGTTTGGCTTTTCACTCATCCTCTGGTGACAGAGGAACACCATGGCAGTGTTGATTGCCATGTCACACCCCCATTAGGTGGGATCCAGATGGCAGTGCTTGCTTTTGCAAGGCTCATCTCTTTATGAGATCAGGATCCTCTGTAAGGGAAGACAAGGCAGGAGCTGCAGGGGACAGCAAGGCAGGCAAGGGGCCAAGAGCTCAGAAGCAGAGCCTGAAGCAAAACAGAGCAGCTCCCTTGAGGGTAACCAGCTAGTGAGGCTGTGCTAATGAGATAGGGTCAAGATCATGACCAGAAAGTCAAGCCAGGGACAGGACTGGATCCAGGGACAGTATTCAGGGTCAGCCTCCAGGAGGTCTGTAGTGATGAAGTGGGTCTGAGATCAAGCCACAAAGCCAAGTCAGTCAGTTAAGGGCAGGGCTTGGGTGGCTGAGGTGGGGCCAGGCAGAGGCAGAGCTGCACCACGGCCCAGTGAGGCTGAGGTGAGGCCAAGCAGAGGTGTAGCTCAGTCAGAGACCAAGGGCAAGTGGTTCAGCTTCTGTGCAGCTCTCCAGCAAATCAGGGAGGGCCCACCAGAGGCTTCCCAGCAGCCCCACAGTCACACACCTGAGCTGGTCTTGAACACAGGCAGCTAAAGCACTGCAGGAGATGGTGCTCATGGCCCTGGTTCTGTACATCCAGCCATGGAATTAACTTACCAGGCAGCAACTAATATTTAGCTTTTGTAAAGGTCCTTTACTGTTGGGACAGAGCAGGTGTTTGCAGCAGGGCCTGATGCTCTGTGTTGCTTTATTGTGATATGGCAGGACAAGATAATGGAGTAGGAAAGCTATTAGGAAGCACCTTGTTAGCACTACCTTATAAACTCTCTTTTATCTCCCCCATGCAGCCCAACAGCTTGGGAAATGAATGTGTTGACTCAGACTGAGGCATCTCATTGTTCTTGGCCAGGCAGCCTCGTTGGCTAGCCTTGTATCAGCAACTGCAGTGCCCTGATCACCATCGTCCTGCACCTTGGGCTTACAGAGCAGAGACATCCAGGCATGCAGAGGAGTCAGCCTGGCTTACCAGGGCTGTTCTGTGGCTGAAACAGCTTTCCTGGCCAGCCTGTGCACATTGGCTCTCCAACAGGCAGGCCAAGCTGGGTTTTTGCTTGGGTTTGTTTCTATTGGTATGCTGTTGACTCAGGTTTATTGCTGGCAGGTGAAAGTCTCCACCAAAAGACTCTCTGCTTGCATCCTCACAAAGCTCAGATGAGCCCCATGCTCTGATCAGAATCTTCCTTGACCTTTTTCTCACTTTGAGACTGGAGAGGAGGAAGAAATCCTTTGCAGTGAGCCTGGGGAGACTCTGGCCCAGGCTGCCCAGGGAGGCTGTGGCTGCCTCCTGCCTGGAGGTGTTCAGGACCAGGCTGGATGAGGCCTTGAGCAGCCTGTGCTGGTGGGAGGGGTCCCTGCCCATGGCAGGGGGTTGGAACTGGATGAGCTTGAAGGTCTCTTCCAACCTAAGCCTATGAGTCTGGTAGCCCTGCCACAGCCCCTGGGTGACCCTGAGCAGCAGCAGCATTGCTGGGGCATCGTGTGGGCAAGGCCTGTGACAGCCACCCTGCATCAGCAGTGAGAGCCTCATTGCCAAGCCCTGTGGAATATTTTTGGTCCAGTTCCTGTTCCTGTATTTTTCTGTCTGCAGAAGGTGCCTTGATCTGCACAGTTGGCAGTGAAATGCTTTTGATTTTCACCTGTCTGACTAAAATAGGTGTCTGTGGTTTCTATTCCTGGTCTATGAGTGTCTTGATCTTTTCAAGGCAGTAGTGATGGCATCAGTGTTGGGATCTGCCTTGTTCTTCCCTCTTGGCTGAGCACAAAGGGTTTCTCAAGGACATCAATTGAATTTGGTTGGAAAAGCTCTCTTAAGCTCATCCAGTCCAACCATCAACCCAACACCACCACGGTCACCAAACCATGGCCACAGGTGCCACAGGCACACCTCCCTGGGCAGCCTCTTCGGTGTTTCATCACCTTCACTGTACAGACCAGTCTCAGTCTGCCCTCCTCAAGCTCAAAGTGAGAAAGGAAGGTTCTGACCAGAGCATGGGGCTCATCTCAGCTTTGTGAAGATGTGAGCAGGGACTCCTTTGGCTGAGAGCTTCCCCTGCCAGCAATAAACCTGAGTCAACAGCATATCAATAGGAATTGTTCCTCCTCTCCAACCTACCCCTCCCCTGGCACCATTCCAGGCCATTGCATCTCCTTCTATCAGTTGAGACCAAGCAGAGGAGCCCAGCCAGGCTGCAGCCTCCTTTCAGGGAGTTGTAGAGAGTAATGAGGTCTCCTCTCAGCCTCCTCTTCTCCAGACTGATTCCAAGCATCCCAGCATCCCAGCCCACAGCTGACCAGTGCTACTTGGGTGTCCTCCCCACTCCTCTGTTGAGCTGCTTACATGAAAGCCCTGAAGTGATGTCCTAAGAGGTACTCAACAAACCTCCATTTGCTCTGTGGAGATTGGAAAAGGATAAGATCCACGAGAATGTGAAATTCCTGGCTCAGGGGGAAGAGAGTGCCCAAGCCTGAGGTACCAGCTAGGAAAGGAACAGGTTCTGGGCAGCAAGGCTCCTTTGCTCCAGCAAAGCAGCACAGGTTACAGGTGGGGAGAAGGTGGAGAGTGTTGTGGTTTGCATTGCACCACCCAGCAAGCTGGGAATTTACCCCAAGGAGTAAGTTTACCACACTGAGTCAGGCTTGGGAAGGAAATGCAATTAGATTTACAAAAGCACAGCAAATGCAAAGGTGTAAAAGGCAATAACCTGACACAAAAGGTTATTTGCATACATCTACAGCTCAGCAGCAGCACAACACCCCCTGGGGCAGGAATTCATCTCTCCCTGTGCAGACATGCACCCCCCAGCCACAAAGGGTCCGGAGGGCTGTGTGCTCTCTATCCTGCTCTTCCTTGCAAACCCAAACAGATCAGCAGCCAGCAGGCAAGGTCACAGGCGGAGCAGAGAACCAAGAAACAAGGCAGAGGCAGTCCAGAGAGAGAGAAAAACAGCCTGGTGCTGCAAAATATAACAAATCCTGCAGTCCAAGGGGGGAGAGAAAGTTTTCTAGCATTATCCTGCCCAGCCCTAAAGGCTGCCCAGCCCTAAAGGCTGCCCAGCCCCTAGGCTCCAGTTCTCTGAGTCACTTACAAGTCAAACATTAGTCTTGAAACTGTCCCAGTGAGGAGCAGGCCCCAGGACTGTGACACAGCAGCTGAAAGTCTTGTGCCTGTGGTACTCAGACTCATCCTCTGAGTGGTTTGTACTCAGAGAGCAGCCTGAGCCACACCAACAGGTCTGACCAAGTGTCTTGCCTAGCACTGGACCACGGCAGCCACTGCCTGCACAGAGCCACAGATCACAGCAGGCTGGGAGGGACCCTCCGAGGTCAACTTGTGCAACCCCCTGGCAGGCCTGCAGCAGGGACACCTCCAGCTGTTTGCAGCTGTGTGAGGGTAACTGGAGCCAGCATTTAGCCCTTACTGTTTTGAGTGCAGCTCAACTCCCAAACCTTCACTGTAAGAACTGCAACTATTGCCTGCACCAAATCTGCTCTAAGGTCAGAGCCGAAGTGGGTTTGTGCTCTGCTCCAGGTCTTGTTTCTGTCTCTCTTGGATGGCCTCCGTGTGGCTGTGACCGGCACTACTGTGCCAAGCAGCCAGCAGATGGCCCCTGCATTCCTCCCTTCTCCTGCAGCGAGGTATTTAATGAGCTCCTGAAACGAGATTAAAATCTCTTCTGCTTAATGAACCTGCTGCCTCAACCCAAGAAAGGCTTAGCAATCAACTAAGGCAATTAGAGCCCCAGCTAAATTTAACCCAGCAGAAGACCAGCGTTGCTGTTTGCACCCAGCAGTCCAGCACCCAGCATCCAGAGGAGCATAGTTTCATTCAGGGTTGGAAGGGACCACAAGGATCATCTAGTTCCAACCCCCCTGCCATGAGCAGGGACACCCCACACTAGATCAGCCTGGCCAGAGCCTCATCCAGCCTGCTCTTAAACACCTCCAGGGACAGGGCCCCAACCACCTCCCTGGACAACCCATTCCAGGGCTTCACCACTCTCATGGGGAAGAACTTCCTCCTCACATCTAGCCTGAATCTCCCCACCTCCAGCTTCATTCCATTCCCCCTAGTCCTATCACTACCTGAGATCCTGAGCAGTCCCTCCCCAGCCTTCCTGTAGCCCCCTTCAGACACTGGAAGGCCACAATGAGGTCACCTCGGAGCCTTCTCTTCTGCAGACTGAACAGCCCCAACTCCTTCAGTCTGTCCTCACAGCAGAGCAGCTCCAGCCCTCTGCTCATCCTCCTGGCCCTGCTCTGGACACCTTCCAGCACCTCCACATCCCTCTTGTAATAGGGGCTCCAGAACTGGACACAGTACTCCAGGTGGGGTCTCACCAGGGCTGAGTAGAGGGGGAGGATCACCTCCCTCGACCTGCATGAAGCTCCCAAGGAAAGGTTTCTCCAGCACAGCTGGCTGCTAGCTGGCACACAGCCTGCTTCCGTGGCCCCCTCTTGAGCTTCCCACTTGGTGCCAGTGATAGCAGCCTGGGGGGGAAGGATTTGCTGGCACAGCTCTGTATGCTCAGGTTGACTTTATGGGCACTTTGGCTGTAGTCAGCCAGCCAGGGGAGCTGGGGCTGCTCCTGCCTCTGGCCTGGCTTGGGATGGCACAGGTTTGGCTAAGGATGTATGCCAGTAGGCAATGCAGAGCCTCCAGGCCTTGATTGCCTTGGTAAAGAACAATGTGATCAACAGCTGGCTGAGCATGGTGCCTGTGTGCCCAGCTGGCCAAGGGCACCACCAGCAGCCTGGCCTGGAGCAGCAATGGTGTGTCCAGCAGGAGCAGGGCAGGGACTGTGCCCCTGGGATGAGCACTGGGGAGGCCACAGCTCAAATCCTAGGTTCAGCCCTGGGGTCCTCACTCCAAGAAGGAGATTGAGGAGCTGGAGCAGGGCCAGAGAAGGGCAACAGAGCTGGGGAAGGGTCTGGAGAAGAGGTCAGCTGAGGGAGCTGGGGGTGTTGAGCCTGGAGAAGAGGAGGCTGAGGGAGACCTCATTGCTCTCTGCAGCTCCCTGAGAGGAGGCTGCAGCCAGCTGGGGCTTGGGCTCTGCTCCCAAGGCTCAGGGGACAGAAGGAGAGGAAATTCCCTAAAATTTTGCCAGGGCAGGTTCAGGTTGGACATGAGAAGAAGCTTCTTCACTGCCCCAGGCTGCCAAGGGGGTGGCTGAATCCCCAGCCCTGGAGGTGTTTCCCAGAGGTAGAGCTGTGGTGCTGAGGGCCAGGGCTCATATGGTTGGGCTGAAGGAGCTGAAAGGTGTTTTCCAGCCAAAGGATTCCATGATAACATCCTTCCCACTAGCAGTGCCTGCTTGCTGTGTGCTCTGGCACTGAGGACACAGCTCCAGGTGGGTTTACAGGTGGCTGGCTCTCCTCAGCTGCTGTTTGCCCAAGCAGAGCAGTGAGAAGCTGATGTGCTGTAATCCTGCCTTAACAGCCTGCTGCCTGCCTCACCAGTTGCTGCACTCCTGCTTGGAACCAGGAAGCCCTCCTGGGTGCAGCATGAGCACCAAAAGCCATCAAGAACCTTCCAGTTAAAGCTGCAGAGCCCCAGCCTGATGGATTCCCGGGGGCTCTCACCTCTACCCACTGCACTGCAGCTGTGGAAGATCCAGCTGGATCTTTACTGAGCTCTCAGTGCTGTTCCTCAGACTGGAGTTTGAAATGACCCCAGGAAAAGGTGAAATATTTCCTCCTTTATATTCCTTGGCATATCCTGGGAGTGACTAAAATGAGTTTAGGCTTATTCCTGACTCTCCTTCTGCATGCACTTGACAGATGGGAACATTGGTTGCTGTTGCTTAAGGGAAAGGTTAATGTAAGTATAAAGAAGTGTTCCCAGGATCACATGCATGAACCTGCTGCCAGTAGAGGTCCTAGATACTCCTCCAGTCACATTGGCAGGATGCTTCAGATTCCACTTGGAGAGAAAGCAGTGACATGGGATGTCCATGGTTGAGTTCTATTCCCCGTTTAGAAGAGGGTGGGAGGACAGGAAACCATTTCTGTTCCTCTTTGAGCCTCATTCTTTGACAGGGTCTGTGTCTGCTGGCAGGAGGAGTAGCTGCCAGCAGTTTACAATGAGTAGGAACAAGTGGCAGTCACCTTTATTTATAGTCAGAAAGGCTTTGTGCCATGAATCTCTCCCTTGGAACTGGAATGGCATTCACTGCTCCTGGCTCTACCTCGGGGCTCTGATCAGGGATGCTGTTTGTAGATGAAAGGAGGTGAAATCTGTCCCTCTTCTTTTCTGAAGGGGCTTCTCTGGCACAGCCATGCTGCTGTGTAATTCTCCTGATCAGCAGCAGCCCAGGCTGGGGGTGAAGGGCTGGGAGCAGCCCTGTGGGGAAGGCCTTGGGGGTGCTGGGGGTGCAGAGGTGGCCTGGAGCTGGCACTGAGTGCTGCCAGCCCAGCCCCAGCCTGGCCTGGGCTGCTCCCCAGCAGTGTGGGCAGCAGGGGCAGGGAGGGGATTCTGCCCCTCTGCTGTGCCTGCTGAGACCTCCCTGCAGGGCTGGGGCAGCTCTGGAGCATGGACAGGGCCTGGTAGAGCAGGGCCAGAGGAGGCCACAGCAGTGCTGGGAGGCTGGAAGCCCTCTGCTGTGGGGCCAGGGAGAGTTGGGGATCTCTTCAGTCATCACCAAGAGCTAAAGGGTGGGGAGGCAAAGGGCTGGGGCCAGGCTCTGCTGAGTGCTGCCCAGGGACAGCACAAGGGGCAGAAAGTGTCAGGCAGGAGGCTGGAGCTGAGCAGGAGGAGAAAGTTGTTTGGGGTGAGGCTGCTGGAGGCCTGGAGCAGGCTGCCCAGAGAGGTTGTGGAGTCTGCTGGTGTGGAGAGCTTCCAACCCCCCCTGGGCACTGTGCTGCTGGGCAGGGTGCTGGGGGTGCCCTGCTGGAGCAGGGCTTGGCTGGGTGAGCTCCAGAGCTCCCTTCCAGCCCCACCACTTGAGACTCTGTTTTCAAGTTTCTTCATAATCTTACACCCTTTCTCTTCAGAGTGTTTGGCAAGCTCGGGACCATGAGTGCAGCAGGCCCTGGGGTGAGGACTGTTCTCCTCCCTTGCCAGTCTCACAGAGAAATGCTCCATGCCAGAGCCAAGTCCCTTCCAACCCAAACTGTTCTCTGACCGAGTGTGAGAGACTAAAGCTTGTCTCTCCTGGTGTGACTCAACAAAGATAAAATCACCTGTGCTGCTTGCCCAGGCTGATGTGTATTGGGCAGAGCCACTGGAAGGACTCTTGGGAAGGTGCAAGGATAACCTTGCTCACTGGACCACAGCTGGCCTGACAACAATGGACTGAGGCAACCCTCAGGAACAAGATCATCTCCACCCACCAGGTACCCCAGAAAGGGAGGATGCTGAGACAGTGGAGTCACCACCTGGGCCCTGGGTTCCTGGGGGACAATACTGGGACACATACCTAAGGACTGAAAACTGTACAAAAGACCTGGCTCAGGAGAACCACAAACACAGCAGAAGAAAACCACAGAAGGGAAACATGGATGAAGAAGAACACAGGAGAAGGACAATGCTGCTGAGAAGGAAAACACCAGGGAGACACCACCGTGGAGCCTGCAAGAAGCAGAATCCTCTCTCCATGCCCTAAGTTCAGCTCCTGGAGCTGAAGAGGCTGCCCAGAGGAGCACCTCTCTCCTACAGCCAAAGCCTCAGCAGCCTTCCTCTGCAGACCCAGCATCTCCTGCAGCACCTTTCCTCCACAGAACCAAACTGTCTTGGGGGGTGAGGGGTGTGGTAAAATAATTCCTTTCCTCTTCTCTCTCTCTCTTCTCACTCTCTCTTCTCTCTCTCCCCTTCTGATCCATCCACTTTATTAGTGTAATCAATAGCCTAGCTGGTGATGTTTTGGCCTCCTTTGTGCCTCTCATTTCACAACAAAAGAACTGAGGCTCTTGCCCTCTCCAGGCCGAGACCCTGAGGCACAAGTTCCTGATTCCCAGTCCTGTGCTCACAGCAAAGGTGAAGGTGATTCAAGTTCTTTTCCTTATTTCAGCTGCTTCTCATTAACCAGGAGAAGAAACTCAGCAGAGAAGGAACTTTTTGTTGCATGTGCTCAGAGCAGCACAATGAGGCTGTGGAGCCTTCGAAGCCTCTCCAAGTGTCGTGGGAGTGTAAACACCAATCATGGCAAAGGCTCTTCTCATCTGTAATGATTACAACTCAGAAAGCAAACAGAATCACTCAGGAGGCCGAGTCACAGAGTCACAGATTGCACTCTCCAAGGGCATCCTGCCCAACCCCCTGCAGGCAGCAGGGACAGCTCCAGCCAGAGCAGGCTGCCCAGGGACACAGCCAGGCTGAGCTTCAATGGCTCCAGGGATGAGGCCTCAAGCACCTCCCTGGGCAGCCTGTGCCAGAGTCTCCCCAGCCTCCCTCTGCAGAGCTCCCTCCTGGTGTCCAACCTAACTCTGCCCTGCTCCAGTTCCAAACCATTGCCTCTGCTCCTATCCCCACAGCCCCTTCTGAGCAGTCCCTCCCCAGCTGCCTGCAGCTGCCCTGCAGAGATTGAACTGCAGCTCTGAGGTCTCCCTGCAGCCTTCTCTTCCCCAGGCTGCACAGCCCCAGCTCTCCCAGCCTGGCCCCACGTCAGAGGTGCTCCTTGATCCTTTGCTCCACCTTTTAGTTCCATTTTCAGAGCAGTTCTTTGGACTTGTGGAGTTGAGCCTTGCTGTCAGGTCTCGATGACCCTTATGGATCCCTTTCAACCTGAGATGTTCCCTGACTGTCACAGCCAGGAGAAGTTTTCTCTCAGCCAGCTGCTTGATGCCAGTTCTTGGTGCCATGGCTTTAATGGTTTTTAGCTGCACTCAGCCTGGTTGTTCAATGGCCTCCATTTACACAGTTTTCCTTCAGCAGATTTATTTCCCACCACTTCTGGTTAGTTAACTCTCTTGCCAACCACCTGAGTGTTCTGTGTCCTAATGAACCTTAGAAAGACGTTGGAATTGGTCCTTAGTCATCTTCAACCTAGGCTGGCATCTGACACATGTTCCTGGGTGGCTTTAGACACTGATTAGAACATTCTGTGTCCTAATGAAGTCCTTTCAGAGCAATTCCACCCAGGGATTACATCAGAGCTTTAACTTCATCCCTACCAGTGCTGAGGGATGGCTGTGCTTGTGTCATTCAGAGGACAATGGTCTGGTGAGCACTGGCTTGCTAGACAGATGTCCAAGAAAGACCTTTAGCTGCTCTGAAAGGGTCTTTGATAGCAGTAGGGATCAGGGGAGGCAGACAGACCACTGTGAGGCACATCACAGAATCATGGAATGGGATGCCTGGAAGGGACCTGCCAAGCTCACCCAGGGCAAGCCCTGCAGCCAGCAGGGACAGCTGCAGCCACAGCAGGCTGCTCCCAGCCCCAACCAACCTGCCCTGCACTGCTGCCAGCCATGGGGCAGCTCCACCTCTCTGGGCAGCCTGGCACAGGCTCTCCCCACCCTCAGCACCAAACATTTCTCCTTCCCTCCACTCTCAGCCTCCCTCTTGCACTTCAAACCATCCCCCCTTGGCCTGGCCCAACAGGCCCTGCTCAGCACTCTGTCCCCAGCTCTCTTCTGGCCTCTTGAAGCTCTGTAAGGCCACCAGGAGGTCTCCCTGGAGCCTTCTCCTCTGCAGGCTGCACAACCCCAACCCTCCCAGCCTGGCCTCCCAGCAGAGGGCTTCCAGCCTCCCAGCACTGCTGTGGCCTCCTCTGGCCCTGCTCCAGCAGCTCCCTGCCTGTGCTGTGCTGAGGGCTCCAGAGCTGCCCCAGCCCTGCAGGGAGGTCTCAGCAGGCACAGCAGAGGGGCAGAATCCCCTCCCTGCCCCTGCTGCCCACACTGCTGGGGAGCAGCCCAGGCCAGGCTGGGGCTGGGCTGGCAGCACTCAGTGCCAGCTCCTGGCCAGCTCTGCACCCCCAGCACCCCCAAGGCCTTCCCCACAGGGCTGCTCCCAGCCCTTCACCCCCAGCCTGGGGTGGTACCCAGGGGCTGCCCTGACCCAGGTGCAGGACCTTGCCCTTGGCCTTGCTGAGTCTCATGAGGTTTGCTCAGACCCCCCTCTCAAGTCTCTCCAGGTCCCTCTGGCTGGGTGTCAGGAGCACGTCTGTGTGTTCACAGCACGAGCCCTGGCAGGCCAAGGAGCAGGTTAGGACAGAGAGAACACTTTTGGGTTTGTGGAGCTGTCTTCTGCACCCTAAACAGTGCTGAGCTTTGGGCCCAAAATACTTTGCTGCCTGCATGGTCCCAAGGGATCACCCAGAACCTCGCTGCTAAGAGCCCAGAGGCAGGTGCAGCTGGCTCTGCTGCAGCTGTGAGCTCCCCGCACGCAGCAATGCCCAGAGCAGTGCAGTTCGTACCCCCCCACTGCTCTGTGGCCCTCATTTGTGTTGGGAGGGATTGTTGAGCCAGGAGTGTGTGATTGTAGCTGTCAGCAGCTGTCTGCCAGGGTTGTGGTGGCCATAAAGCAACGTGAAATGGCACTTGGAGTTGACCATGCTCGGCTGGCAGGGGCACAGAGTGACTGTTGCTGTCCTTGGCTGCTGAGCTGGGCAGAGCTCTCTGTGTGCCTCACAGCTCAGCTGCCTTCCTCAGCCACTAATTTCTGGTGACACTTCTCATTGCCACTTGCCCTCTTTATGCTCCAGCAGAGATGCAGCCTGGCTTCAGCACACTCATGCTGCCAGAGATGGCCAAGTGATGTCTTCTAAATCAGGAGAGGTTATCTTCTTCAAGCCCAAGACAGAATACCTGCTCAGAGGAAGGAGCTCCTTCTCAGCCCAGAGCTGCTGGGTTTCAAGTGAAACTCACAGGACATGGAAGGCTCTCACTGAGCTGCAGGGCCACAGAGATCCCAGCAAGCACTGACTCCAGCAGGCAGCTTTGCAATCTTCCTCTGGCAGAGCTCTCTGCTCTGGGGGCTGAGAACTCCTCCTCTGTAGCAGTCTGCAGCTCAGTTCAACAAGAGCTTGCACCATCATCTGTTTGACATCCCCAGCTTGGGCTGTTTGGTACTCAGAGAGCCTCTGGTGCTGCAGAGAGTGGCTGTAGCACCAAAGTGCAGCACAGAAAGAGCAGCTGCAGTCTCCTTGTTGTTAAATGTTGCCTTCCCAATGACAGAGCTCCAGCTGCACGCAGGGAATGTGGTTCCTTGCCTCATTCTCCTCCTTTGCTCCTACTCTGCAAGGCTAAAGCAGCTCTCTGAGTGCTTGCAGGGTTCATTCCACAGTTTAATGTGGAATTTCAAATCATCTAGCAGATGGCACTGTCATCATTTCCCCTTCCCCACAGAAGTGAACAAACACTTGACATTTCCAATATGGCTCCAGCTAGCACAGGCACTTTTAGAAACCAGGAACAAGTGTTTTCCACTTTGCCTTAGATGGGGAGTAGGGAAATGGCTCTGACTACTCAACATCCACAGCAGCAATGTGACTGAAAGCAGAGCTGTGACCATACCCTGAGCATCTCCTGGGCTGCTCCCCAGCAGTGTGGGCAGCAGGGGCAGGGAGGGGATTCTGCCCCTCTGCTGTGCCTGCTGAGACCTCCCTGCAGGGCTGGGGCAGCTCTGGAGCCTCAGCACAGCACAGGCAGGGAGCTGCTGGAGCAGGGCCAGAGGAGGCCACAGCAGTGCTGGGAGGCTGGAAGCCCTCTGCTGGGAGGCCAGGCTGGGAGGGTTGGGCTTGTGCAGCCTGCAGAGGAGAAGGCTCCAGGCAGATCTCCTGCTGGCCTTGCAGGGCTTCAAGAGGCCAGAAGAGAGCTGGGGACAGAGTGCTGAGCAGGGCCTGTTGGGCCAGGCCAAGGGGGGATGGTTTGAAGTGCAAGAGGGAGGCTGAGAGTGGAGGGAAGGAGAAATGTTTGGTGCTGAGGGTGGGGAGAGCCTGTGCCAGGCTGCCCAGAGAGGTGGAGCTGCCCCATGGCTGGCAGCAGTGCAGGGCAGGTTGGTTGGGGCTGGGAGCAGCCTGCTGTGGCTGCAGCTGTCCCTGCTGGCTGCAGGGCTTGTCCTGGGTGAGCTTGGCAGGTCCCTTCAGCCCACCCCAGCCCATGACTCCATGTCAGGCAAGGTGCTGGTGCTCTGCTGTGGGGAGGCAGAACATGCCACGCTGGAGCTGTTCCAGCAGAAGACTAAAGGTTTCATTAGAGAAATTAGCTGGAGCTGCTGAAGCACCCAGAAATCAGCTCCCATTTACAAAGCCACAGCAGATGCATCAGCTGGCAGATTTCTGCCCTTGGTAATTTGCCATTCATCAGGGATTGCCTCTTAAATCCCTGCTCCGAGCTCGGGTGCAGATGACATGGAAGGATAAATTTAGACATGGCAGGAAACAATTATTTTGATGAAGTCCATAGCCAATGAGAGGGAGATGCTCTCAGTTCCTCTCCTTCCCCCTCTGCCCTCCTCCAGGGAAGAAGGAGGGGACTGGCAGAATGGAAGTTATCTTCATCTGGCACACAGGGGATGCTTTGATTCAGCCCTCACTGCTGGGGAGTCTGCTTAGTGGAGCAGAGTGCAACATGAAACCTTGCTGAAGAGCTGGACCAAGGCAGCCTCATGAAGGTCAGTAAAGCCAAGGGCAAGATCCTGCACCTGGGTTGGGGCAATGCCAAGCACAAACCCAGGCTGAGTGAGGAGTGGCTGAGAGCAGCCTGCAGGAGAAGGCCTTGGGGCTGTCAGCTGGTGACAAAGTCCCCAGGAGCCAGCACTGGTCCCTGGCAGCCCAGAGGCAGCTGAGTGCTGAGCTGCAGCCAGAGCAGGGAGAGCAGCAGCACAGGGAGGGGATTCTGCCCTCTGCTCTGCTCTGCTCAGCCCCCACCTGCAGCACTGCCTCCAGCTCTGGGGCCCCCAGCACAGGAAGGACCTGGAGCTGCTGGAGAGGCTCCAGAGGAGGCCACAGAGATGATCAGAGGCTGCAGAACCTCCCCTGTGGGGCCAGGCTGGGAGAGCTGGGGCTGTGCAGCCTGCAGAAGAGAAGGCTCCAGGCAGACCTCAGAGCAGCCTCCCAGTACCTGAAGAGGCTCCAGGAGAGCTGGGGAGGGACTTGGGACAAGGGCTGGGAGTGCCAGGCCCAGGGCCAATGGCTTTGAGCTGGGAGAAGGGAGATAGAGACTGAAGATCACACGATCACAGATGTCAGGGGTTGGAAGAGACCCAAAGAGATCATCCAGCCCAAGCCCCCTGCCAGAGCAGGAGCAGAGAACCCAGCACAGGGCACACAGAACACATCCAGACAGGGCTGGGAAGGCTCCAGAGCAGGAGACTCCACAACCTCCAGCAGCCTGCTCCAGGCCTCTGGCAGCCTCACAGTGCAGAAGTTCCTCCTCCTGCTGAGGTGGAACCTCCTGGGCTGTAGCCTCCATCCATTGCTCCTTGGCCTGTCCCAGGGAGCAAATGAGCAGAGCCTGGCCCTGGCCCCTCCCTCCTGAGCCCCAGCCCTCAGCTATTGAGAGACATTGATCAGATCCCTCTCAGCCTTCTCCTCTCTGGACTGAACAGCCTCAGGTCCCTCAGCCTCTCCTCCCCAGGCAGTGCTGCAGTCCTCTAACCATCCTCACAGCCTCCCTTGGACTCTCTCCAGCAGATCCCTCCTGGACTGGGGAGCCCAGCACTGAACACAGGACTCAAGATGAGGTCTCAGCAGGGCAGAGGGGGAGGAGAACCTCCCTGGCTCTGCTGGACACACTGCTCTGAATGCACCCCAGGACCCCATTGGCCTTCTTGGCCCCCAGGCACATTGCTGTCCCATGCAGCACTTGCTGCCCCCCAGCACTCCCAGGTCCTTCTCCTTGGGGCTGCTCTCCAGCAGATCCCCTCCCAGCCTGTCCTGCTGCACTTGATTCTTCCTCCCCAGCTGCAGGACTCTGCACTCATCTTTGTTGAGCCTTATTTGGTTCCTCTCTGTCCAGCTCTCAGTCTGCCCAAGCCTCTGAATGGCCTCACAGCCTTCAGGTGTCTCAGCCAAGCCTCCGGTTTGGTGTCATCAGCAACCTTGCTGAGCAGACTGTCTGTCCGTCTGTCTGTTCCCTTCATCGATGTCATTAATGAAGATGTTGAACAGCACCAATCCCAGCATTGATCCCTGGGGGACTCCACTGGTTACAGCCCTCCAGCTGGACCTGGCACCATTGGTCACCACTCTTTGAACTCTATCCTGTAAGCAGTTCCTAATCCACCTCACTCTCTGCTCTTCCACCCCACACTTCCTGAGCTTGCTCACGGGGCTGTCATGGGAGATGGTGTCGAAGGCCTTGCTAAGGTCAAGGCAGAACACACCCACTGCTCTCCCTGCATCTCCCCATTCAGCTATGGTAGCACAGAATGCTATCAGCTTAGTCAGGCAGGATTTCCCCTCGGTGAATCCATGCTGACTATTGCTCATGACCTTCTTCTCTTCCAAATCCCCTGAGATGCCCTCCAGAAGGAGCTGCTCCACCATTTTCCCAGGGATGGAGGTGAGGCTGCCTGGTCTGTAGTTTCCTGGAACCTCTTTCTGGCCCTTTTTGAAGCCTGGAGTGACATTGTCTCTCCTCCAGTCCTCAGCACCTCTCCTGTCTGCCAGGATTTGGCAGAAATGCTGGAGAGTGGCAGAGCAATAGCATCAGGCAGCTCTCTCGGCACTCCTGGGTGCTTCTCCTCAGGGCCCGTGGACTTGTGCAGATTCAATTTCTGTAACTGAGAGGAGAAAGAAATTCTTTGCAGTGAGGCTGGGGAGACTCTGGCACAGGTTGCCCAGGGAGGCTGTGGCTGCCTCCTCCCTGGGGGTGCTGAAGGCCAGGCTGGATGAGGCCTTGAGCAGCCTGTGCTGGTGCAGGGGTCCCTGCCCATGGCAGGGGGCTTGGAGCTGGATGGTCTTGAAGGCCTCTTCCAACCCAACCCATTCTAGGATTCTGTGTCAGCTTGGGTTCAGTGTTGGAGCAGCTGCTAGAAGGGATGTGTTGAAGTTTAATTACCTGCAGAAGAGAGACCTCAACCCTAAGCTCCCAACAACTGCCTTCTCCTTGAGGTGTCCTGCTGGGAAAACCCTTCATGCTGGGGGAGCTGATTCTGCTGGGAATTATTCTCAAGCTCTCTGAGGTCTGTGTGGAGAAATGGACTCTCCAAGCCTGTCCTGTGGCCTGGTGCTCCCTCAGCAGTGAAAGGCAGCTGCTTTCACCTGCTGCAGCCCTGTGCCTGGCTGACACCAGCAGCAGAGCTGTCCCCTGGCCCTCTCGGCTCCTTGGAACAGGGGCTCCAGAGCTGGCTGCAGTACTGCTGGGCTGCTGCTCAGCCCTTCCAGCCCCTCACAGCCTGGCCAATGTTTCCCACAGACTGGGCAGTGAAGCTGCTCCTCCAGCCTGGAGTGCAGGCAGAGTAAAGCCAATGCCAACTCTTTTGTGGGAAGCCCCCCCACAAGTCTCCTTCAGCCGGTTAAAGCTGCTTGACCAGCGGCACGGCGGCATCCAGCCGGGCTGGCAGAGCGGCGTCTGCGGCGCCTGGGTGAAAGATGCAGCATTTGCTCATCAGCAATATGGCAAATGTATTGATAACCTTTTATTGATATGAACAACTGCCAAAGCCTAGCAAAAGGTTGGCTGCAGGGTTAGAATGCCCTCACAGTGGGATGGGCAGGATTTGGCCAACGATCTCAGTTTAACCACTTTGTGCAAAACAGGAGCAGTGCCCGGGAGCGAAATGGCCTCGGCCATGGCAGGGAGCCTCGACAGGAGGCAAGGGCTCAATGCCTCGCAGCTGGCTGCAGCCAGGCAGGCAGTGCTGCTGCCCTGCACAGAGCCTCGACAGGAGCCATGGCTCAATGCCTCACAGCTGGCTGCAGCCAGGCAGGCAGTGCTGCTGCCCTGCACAGAGCCTCGACAGGAGGCAAGGGCTCAATGCCTCACAGCTGGCTGCAGCCAGGCAGGCAGTGCTGCTGCCCTGCACAGAGCCTGCAGGCAGCCTGCCGGCAGGAAGGCCTCACAGCCACACAGCTGCTCTGGCTCTGGCGGCAGGCAGCTGGTCACCATGCCGTCACGCTGCCACCACGCTGCCCTGCCACCGTACTGCCACCGCGCTGCCACTGCCGCCACACTGCCCTGCCGCCATGCTGCCGCCATGCTGCCGCCACGCTGTCGCCACGCTGCTGCCACACTGCCCTGCCACCACATTGTCGCTGCACTGCCCTGCCGCCACGCTGCCGCCATGCTGCCACTGCTGCCGTGCTGCCCTGCCACCACGCTGCCGCCACACTGCCGCCACACTGCCACTGCTGCCGTTCTGCCCTGCCACCACACTGCCACCACACTGCCACCACACTGCCACTGCTGCCGTTCTGCCCTGCCACCACGCTGCTGCCACACTGCCCTGCCACCACATTGTCGCCGCACTGCCCTGCCACCACGCTGCCACCACGCTGCCACTGCTGCCGTGCTGCCCTGCCACCATGCTGCCGCCACGCTGCCACCACACTGCCACTGCCGCCACGCTGCTGCCATACTGCCACTGCCACCACGCTGCCACTGCCGCCACACTGCCACCACGCTGCCACTGCCGCCACACTGCCACCACTCTGCCACTGCCGCCACACTGCCCTGCCGCCACGCTGCCACTGCCACCACACTGCCACCACTCTGCCACTGCCGCCACGCTGCCCTGCCGCCATGCTGCCACCACACTGCCCTGCCACCACGCTGCCCTGCCGCCACGCTGCCACTGCTGCCACGCTGCCCTGCTGCCATGCTGCCACCATGCTGCCACCACACTGCCGCTGCTGCCCTGCCACCACACTGCTGCCATGCTGCCCTGCCGCTACACTGCTGCCATGCTGCCACCATGCTGCCACCACACTGCGCTGCTGCCATGCTGCCCTGCCACCACACTGCTGCCATGCTGCCCTGCTGCTACACTGCTGCCATGCTGCCACCATGCTGCCACCACACTGCGCTGCTGCCATGCTGCCCTGCTGCTACACTGCTGCCATGCTGCCACCATGCTGCCACCACACTGCGCTGCTGCCATGCTGCCCTGCTGCTACACTGCTGCCATGCTGCCGCCATGCTGCCCTGCCACCACGCTGCTGTCGCACTGCCCTGCTGCAACACTGCCATGCTGCCACCTTGCTGCCACACCAGCTCAGACCAGCATGAAGTGAGGCACAGCAGGACCCTGCTGGAAGGGGAAGCAGCCTTGGCTTCAGCTCTCAAAGTCCTGGCTCCTCTCAAGGCTTGTGGTGTGAACGCTCCTGGCTGTATCCCAGGCACCGCACCGGGCACTCCAGGCCATGCAACTCCAGGCAGCTTCAGGATAGAAAAGGTCCAAGCAGGTTCAAGCATGAAAGGCTTGAGCAAGGCTTGAGCAAAGCTGAGCAAGGCTTGAGCAAGGCTGAGCAAGGCTTGAGCAAGGCTGAGCAAGGCTGAGTAAAGCTGAGCAAGGCTTGAGCAAGGCTGAGCAAGGCTGAGCAAGGCTGAGCAAGGCTGAGTAAAGCTGAGCAAGGCTTGAGCAAGGCTGAGCAAGGCTTGAGAAAAGCTGAGCAAGGCTTGAGCAAGGCTTGAGCAAGGCTGAGCAAGGCTGAGTAAAGCTGAGCAAGGCTTGAGCAAGGCTGAGCAAGGCTGAGCAAGGCTTGAGCAAGGCTGAGCAAGGCTGAGCAAGGCTGAGTAAAGCTGAGCAAGGCTTGAGCAAGGCTGAGCAAAGCTGAGCAAGGCTGAGCAAGGCTTGAGCAAGGCTGAGCAAGGCTGAGCGAGGCTTGAGCAAGGCTGAGCAAGGCTGAGCAAGGCTTGAGCAAGGCTGAGCAAGGCTGAGCAAGGCTTGAGCAAGGCTGAGCAAGGCTTGAGCAAGGCTTGAGCAAGGCTGAGCAAGGCTGAGCAAGGCTTGAGCAAGGCTGAGCAAAGCTGAGCAAGGCTGAGCAAGGCTGAGCAAGGCTGAGCAAGGCTTGAGCAAGGCTGAGCAAGGCTGAGCAAAGCTGAGTAAATCTGAGCAAGGCTTGAGCAAAGCTGAGCAAGGCTGAGTAAATCTGAGCAAGGCTTGAGCAAGGCTGAGCAAGGCTGAGCAAGGCTGAGTAAATCTGAGCAAGGCTGAGCAAAGCTGAGCAAGGCTGAGCAAGGCTGAGCAAGGCTTGAGCAAGGCTGAGCAAAACTGAGCAAGGCTGAGCAAAGCTGAGTAAATCTGAGGAAGGCTGAGCAAAGCTGAGCAAGGCTGAGCAAAACTGAGCAAAGCTGAGCAAGGCTGAGCAAGGCTGAGGAAGGCTGAGCAAAGCTGAGCAAGGCTGAGGAAGGCTGAGCAAGGCTGAGCAAGGCTTGAGCAAGGCTGAGCAAGGCTGAGCAAGGCTGAGCAAGGCAGAGGCGACTGGAAATCAGCCTGTATATAAATCTTGCCCCAGATTCAGCTGGGCCCATAGGGCAGCTGAAACCAGCACAGAGCTACCCAATGGGGAGGGGCTCTGCCAGGCTGTGCCCAGAGCCCCTGCCCCTGCCCCAGGCTGTTTACCAGGCACAGATGGTCCTGTCCCCTTTGTCCCGCTTCCCGTGTTCCCCTGGCTTTCTGCAGGAAGCAGGGGAGAGGGGCACCGTGTCTGGACACCTCAGTGTCTGTCTGGGGTTGTGCTGGGGCTGTTTGGCCCTACCATGATGAGCTCCTCGTGAGCACGAAGAGCTCTGCTTGCTAGAAACAGGGCCATTGCCCCTGTGTTTTATGCTGGTCTGGGCAGATGCCTCCACTTAGAGGGGATTTTGTCAGTAGTGTTTTATGAACAGCCCCTCAGCCCAGTCTGCAGCTTCAGCACTGCAGCAGCTGAAGGGTAGAATCACAGAATGGTTTGGGTTGGAAAAGTCCTCCGAGGTCATCAAGCCCAAACACTGACCTAAGTCCACCATGACCCCCAAACCATGGCTCCAATTGCCAGGGCCAAAGGTTTCCTGAACATCTCCAAGGGTGGGGACTCCACCACCTCCCTGGGCAGCCTGGGCCAGTCCCTGACCACTCTGGCAGCAAAGAAATTTTTCCTCCTCTCCAACCTAAGCCTTCCCTGGCACAATTTCAGGACATTTCCTCTTGTCCTAGGGAGCAGAGCCCAAGCCCCAGCTGGCTGCAGCCTCCTCTCAGGGAGCTGCAGAGAGCAAGGAGGTCTCCCTCAGCCTCCTCTTCTCCAGGCTCAACACCCCCAATCCCCTCATGGGTATCCTTAAGAGTGCCTTGGAATTCCTTTTTCCTCCT
This sequence comes from Melanerpes formicivorus, assembly GCF_026170545.1. Classification (NCBI taxonomy): domain Eukaryota; kingdom Metazoa; phylum Chordata; class Aves; order Piciformes; family Picidae; genus Melanerpes; species Melanerpes formicivorus. The sequence goes on along the minus strand of NW_027142366.1, from coordinate 19,721,073 downwards.
ATCTTTCTTTCTTTCTTGGTGTGGATTTGAGGGGAGGCCATTCCTGAGGTGCTCAGAGCGGTTCCTGCTTCTCCTTTCAGTGTTGTTATGCTAGGGTGGCAGAAGATGGCCAGAACTCAGTGTAGGGGGCTTGGAAGGTTGATCTGAAGGGCTCCAAGCTGCAATATTGTAAACTAGAACTGAACAACATCACAGCAAGAGCTCTGGGAATGAGAAATGTCATTGTCTTCGCTCTCTGGCAGTTGCTGGCACTTGGCTACAATCAGCTGTAAGCATGGCTGTGACTGACAGCAGAACTCCAGCCACAGCAGCCCAAAAGCGCCCAGGCTTGAGTAAGCTGATGCTCTTTAGAATCTAATCCTGGCACAAAGGAAGGCCAGGGTCCCATGCAGGCAAAGTGAGCTCTGCTCTCAGGTGGCTGGGGTGGATGTGGCAGTGCTGTGGGGAGGGCACGCAGAGCACTCAGGGTGCCTGGCTTCAGCAGCTCTTGGCCAGAGCTAAGCAGGGGCAGATCCTAGGCTGTCATTGCCCTCAGTATTTCTGAAGTTCTCCTGGCCCTGGGTCTTGCTGGGTAAGGAGGCTGGCCGAGGGGCAGGGAAGAGAAGGACCAGCACTGAGCAAAGCTTCACTCTTTCTCAGTATAATTCTCAGCTGGCCTGGTCAGAAAACCTCTTGAGCCCTGCCCTGCTGCTGGGCCAGGCAGTGAGGGAAGAGCTGGAAGTGTCCTGCTGGAGCATTGGTAGATGTTGGGTTTGTCTTTAGCTCTTGAGTTGCCTTCTGTCGTTGCTCCCCTCACCCTGGCTGAGAGAAGAAGGAAGAATCACTTCTGCACTGCAGGATGTGGACACAGGGCATCTTCTCCTGAAAGGCACCAAGGTTCTCCTAAGGCCTCTCCCTCAGAGAACTACAGTGGCAGGGTCAAAGCCCTGATGAACAGATCCTGCCCTGGCTCACACCAACCCTATGGATTCCAGGCTCGGGGCAGAGTGGCTGGAAACTGCCTGGTAGCAAAGGGCCTAGGAGTGCTGGAGAGTGGTGGTGGAAGGTGAGCTAGAGAGTGCCCAGGTGGGCAAGAAGGCCTCCAGCAGCATGGGCTGGATCAGCAATGGTGTGGCCACCAGGAGCAGGGCAGGAATTGTCCCCCTGGACAAGGCACTGCTGAGGCCACAGCTTCAATCCTGAGTTAGTTCTGGGCCCCTCACTGCAAGAAGGACATTGGGGGGACAGATTTGTGAGCAGGGCCTGCTGGGACAGGCCAAGGGGGGATGGCTTGAACTGCATGCAGTCCCTTCCAGTCCTCACCATTGTGTGATTCTGCTGTGGGCATGTGGCCAGTGCTGGTGTGGCTGAGGTTTCCTCTTAGAGGTTCTGCCATATGTCTTTATGGGAGCAGTGCCTTTGTCAGGCTGCTTTCCTGAGGTGTTTGTAAAGCTGCTGCTTGCCCCAGCACAGAGCTAAGCTGATAGGAGCAGCAAAAGAAATGTCCCCAGAGCAAAGACAAGGGAATGGAGCAACCAGCCCTACCTCCTCCTTGCTGCTCTGGAGCAGCTGCAGCCGTTGTTGGAGGGCAGTGGGGCAGAATCTCCTTGGCAGTCCCTTACTGAGGTGTTAATGGGCTGAAGCAGGCAGAAAAGTTCTGTTGTGGCACCTGCTGGTTCTTGGTCCAGGTGTCTGCTGTGGGCACAAAGGAAATAACCTTTCAGGGCTTGGATCAAAACAGAACTGGGGTCCAGGCATTTTTGTCACAGGGAAATCTGCTCCTGCTGGATTATGCAGCCTGCTGTGTGTGCCCCTGCTTTAGCAGAGGGCTTGGATTAGATGATCTCCAACCTCCAGCATGCTGGGACTCTGAGATGTGCCAAGGAGTGCAGCTGTTAACCAAAAGCATTATGACAAATTGATGTGTTAATGTCCTTGGAGTCCAGAGCCCATTTTCAGTGTCAAGGATGGGTTGGTATAAAACAGAACAACAAAGAGGCACAGCTGTGCTCCTGCTTGATGCTGAGGTTAGATCAGTTTGTGCCCCTTGCCCCTTGTGCTGGCCCTGGGCCGCACTCAGCAGAGCCTGGCCCCAGCCTCTTGCCCCCCACAGCTCCTTTAGCTCTTGCTGAGCATTGCTCAGCTGCCCTCTGGGGCTGCTCTTCTGCAGGCTCTCAGCCCCAGGGCTCTCAGCCTTTGCTGCTCCCAGAGCAGCTGCTGCTCCAGGCCCCTCAGCAGCTCTGCAGCCTGCCCTGGGCTCTCTCCAGCAGTTCTGTCTCTCCAGAACTGGAGAACTGGACCCAGGACTCCAGCTGTGGCCTCTAGGGCTGAGCAGAGGGACAGGAGAACCTCCCTTGCCTTGCTGGCCACACTCTTCTGAATGCCTCCCAGAGAGACCTTTGGCCTTCTTGGCCACAGGGGCACATTGCTGGCTCATGGGGAGGTTGTAGCCCAGCACTCCCCAGTCCTTCTCTACAGAGCAGCCTCTGCTTTCCAGTTTCAAGTTACCCAAGGTCCTTGATGCTGCTTTTTGTTATCATTTGATTCCCAGCCCCCAGTTATTAACTGGAGCTGAGCTGTATTCCACCCTCTCAGCCATCAGCTTTTGATTGACTGCCCTCTGCACTGCTAGCTGAGTGTTTTGTCCTGTGTCACATTGACTTTCTGCATCCCTAGGTCGAATGGTGATGAGCACAGACAGACCCGTGGTTCCTCAAGACCAAAGCTCCTCTTCTCAGCAGATCAATAAGTCTCCAGGTGACTCCACTGGGCTGCCATCTGTTCCTCTTCCAGGTGGCTCTACCACCTTTCACAGGTTGGAAGAGAGCTCCCAGCTCATCCAGTCCAACCCTTGACCAGCACTGCAGGGTCAACACCAAACCATGTTCCTATGGGCCAGAGCCAGACCCCCAGGGATGGTGACTCCAGCACTGCCCTGGGCAGCCTGTTCCAAGGTCTGTGAGCTTCAGCCTGAGCCTCCCCTGGTGCAGCTTGGAACTATTTCCTCTGCTCCTGTCACTTGACACCAAGGAGAAGAGGCTGCCCCCTCCCCGCTGCAGAGAGCAATGAGGTCTCCCCTCAGCCTCCTCTCCTCCCATTTTGGTCAGCTCTGGGAGTTGGTTTGTGTCCTGTCCTCCACCAAGAAGCTGACAGAAGTGAGGCAAATCTGAACATCCCTCCATGGATTTGGTCTTGGTGTCAGAACAAATGCTCAGCCACTCCCCTCTGTGCCTCCTGCCTGCTGATGGACGAGCTGCAGTGACAGGCAGCTCTGATAGGAATTGGGTTGTGTAGTGCTTTGAGCCTTAACTGAGAGTTAAAAGCCCAAATGGGGAAAAGGCTGAGAATCTCTTCCCCACTCCCCCCCACCTCCTCCCTCCAAACAAGGAGAGGGGAAAAAAAAGGGTAAGGAGCAAATCCACTAAGCAACAATCTGGAGTCAGCTTGGAAGTAGAGAGGCAAAGAATTTTTCTTCAAATTATATATATGACAATAACAGGGAAAAGAAAAAGGTTCACAAGGGCAAGGAGCAAGAATGGATGGGAGGGGGACAGAAAGGAATAATACAAAACCAGTCTCTCTCTGAGGAGGTGCAGAGGCAGCAGGGAAAAGGATCAGGTCTGGCCACGTGGCTGAGGAGCAGGAGGGCAGCTGCAGTAGCTCTCACCCAGCAGAGGCAGGAGCCAAAAAGGAGATCCAACAGCTATGATGTCCTGCTTTTTCTACCCTAGCTGGGCAGGGAGGGGGGAGTGGAACAGACTCAGCTTTCCCAGGGGAAACGCCCTGCAGGGAGGGTAAAGTACCCGCAAGCCCTCCCCCTGCTTTCTTCTTTTGTTTTCAGAAAGAGGCGTTAACCCACCACAGGTTGGCACAGAGCAAGCTTCCCAGGAACCTGCTCAGCATGGCTGATGAGGCACAGCAGCACTGCCACCACCTCCCAGCTCTGTGGTGGCTGAGGGCAGCTCACAGGCTCTGGCACTGGAGCTGAGCCTTTCCTGTAGATCTTTCCTTGTGCAGAGGGACAGCTGCTGTGCAGGAGATGCTTTGCACAGTTGCTGATTCTGTTAATGTCCAGTGAGGTCTTGCTGAGGTCACCAGATTTGTTCCCTGAAAGTTCTGCTAATTAAGAATGGACAAAGACCAATCTGGAAGAACAAAGGGGCTCAGAAGGGAGGTGAAATGGTGGCTAACTGAAATATAGCACTTCGGTGTTCACTCTTAATGCACCAATAGTCATATCCCAGAGTGCCAGCATGGAGGGGCTGGAAGGGAGCTCTGGAGCTCACCCAGCCAAGCCCTGCTCCAGCAGGGCACCCCCAGCACCCTGCCCAGCAGCACAGTGCCCAGGGGGGGTTGGAAGCTCTCCACACCAGCAGACTCCACAACCTCTCTGGGCAGCCTGCTCCAGGCCTCCAGCAGCCTCACAACAAACAACTTTCTCCTCCTGCTCAGCTCCAACCTCCTGCCTGACACTTTCTGCCCCTTGCTGTCCCTTCTGCTGGCCCTGGGCAGCACTCAGCAGAGCCTGGCCCCAGCCTCTTGCCCCCCCCAGCTCCTTTAGCTCTTGCTGAGCATTGCTCAGCTGCCCTCTGGGACTGTGACCTGTCTTTGAGTCTGAGAGTCGAGACTTTGTGGGATGATCCCAGGATGGTGGCAGGAGTTTGCCCTCGGTGTGCAGAGCTCTGGTTGCAGGAAATGAAGGTTTGAAAGCTGAGGGCTTTTGCCCTAGGGGGTTGGTTTGGAGGACCTGAAGTGCAGGTCTGTGGCAGATGGATGAAGCAGGAGTTTGGGATGGTTGTAGACAAAGAGCTGCTACAGGTACATGGTGTAAAGTAAAAAGCTCCTTTTTAACCATTGCCTTGCTGCAGACTACAGCAGATTCCCAGGGAACAGCCAGCTTTTCCCAGGAGTTTTCTGCCTTTCTAGCCTGCACACAGCTTCCAGAGGTCAGCTGCTGGAGGACAGAGCTGGCCAGCTGCTTCCAGAACCAGCTGTGTCCACTTCTTCCTGACATTCCCTAGGCCTGCTCAGTTCAGTGACTGCTCTTAATCCTGATCCTCAGGTACTGTACAGAGCTTCTGGGACTTGTGGTACTTCCATTTCTCATGAGGTGCAGCACAAGCTGTTGTTCTTCTGTGGGTCAGGTGGTGTCATGTGGCTGTAAAGGGAGTTTGAAAACAAAGGCTTCTGAGCTGGGCAGCTGCCCACTGAATCCTAGAATGGCTCAGGTTGGAAGGGACCTCAGAGCTCCTCTGCTCCAAACCCCCTGCCATGGACATGGACAGGCTGCTCAGGGCCTCATCCAGCCTGGCCTTCAGCACCCCCAGGCAGGAGGCAGCCACAGCCTCCCTGGGCAGCCTGGGCCAGAGCCTCAGCAGCCTCCCACTCAACAACTTCTTCCTCAGCTCCACTCTAACCCTGCTCTGCCTCAGCTCCAAACCATTCCCCTTGGGCCTGCCTCAGACCCCCTCAGCCAAAGTTCCTCTGCAGCCTTCCTGCAGGATCCCTTCAGCTCCTGGCAGCAGCTCTGAGGAGCCCCTGGAGCCTTCTCCTCTGCAGGCTGCACAGCCCCAGCTCCCTCAGCCTGTGCTCATGGCAATTACATGGAATCAGGAGGCCAGAGCAGCTCTTAACATGCAGTGCTTAGGGTCACTTGGGTGCCCTGAGCTGCCTGCAGCAGCATTCCCCTCCTGCCCAGGTGCACAGTGCTGATTCCCTTCCTCACTCCTGTCAGCAGAGCCACTGCCCCCTAACAAATGCTCAGTGAAATGCTGCTGGGGGCCTTATTCCTTGAGGGCAGCCAACATAGAATCCCAGAATTGTTTTAGTTGGCAAAGCCCTTCCAGCTCCTCCAGCCCAGCCCTTCTCTGGCTCTGCCCAGGCTGGGGCTGAGCCCTGGCCCTCAGCACCACAGCTCTGCCTCTGGGAGACACCCCCAGGGCTGGGGATTCAGCCACCCCCCTGGCAGCCTGGGCCAGGCTCTGAGAACCCTTCCAGGGAAGAAGTTTCTTCTCATCTCCAACCTGAACCTCCCCTGGGGCAGCTTGAGGCCATCTCATCTTGTCCTGCCCCTTGTTTGTAGGCAGAAGAGACCTGCCTGAACTTAGTGTCACTACTTAGACCAGACCTACAAAGCAGAACTCCTTAGGGTGTGCTTTCCCTGCCTTTGGAGGGAATGCTCTCCTGGTATCAGCCTTGGACACTCATGGTCTTTCCCAAAACCATTCAGACATGATTCCAGGGAATGACTCACAGAATCCTAGGAAGGGTTGGGTTGCAAGGGACCTTCAAGATCACCCAGTCCCAGCCCCCTGCCATGCCCCAGGTTGCTTAAGGCCTCACCCAGCCTGGCCCTGAACTCCTCCAGGGAGGGAGCAATTCTGGCTGACAGTGAAGACCTCAATTCTGGTGACAATGAACTTTCAGTCTGAGCATAATGTAGGATGAGAACTTTTTTTGTGCAATTTCAGCCAGCCTTGGGGATTACTCTCTGGAGTCAATGCCATCAAAGCTTAGGGGCTCAGCAGTGCTCTGAGCAATTTGCCTAAAGGTTTATCCCACTTCAGTGGAGGGGAAAAGGAGGCTTAGTGTTGTTGATTTGCAGTTGCTGCAGCTTTCAAGTTGAGGTAAGTGCCATAAAGCAAGCTGAGATCCCTGGGAGAGGGAAATCTGCTGTGCACTTTGAAGGCAAGAAATAAGGCATCCTTTGAAACAGGCTGGGCCTGTATGCAAAGCCCTTATTAGAGGCATCAGAAATCATTAGAAACTGAACAGCCAGATTACAGCTCAGCTGGGCTGGATGTTTGCCTTGATGCCACACAACAGCTGGGGACAGTTTACAGGCCATGTCCTCAGCCCAAGTTGCAGCTCTGTGGCGCTCCTGCTCGCAGCCCTGCGTGCCAGGGCTCTCCTGCATGTAGCTCCCAGCTAAGCAGCCAGGCTGGGTTCTCAGAGCCAGGCTAGTGAGCCAGGCTCTCAGCAGGCAGCAGCTAATCCCCCTGTCTGCCCTGGAGCTCTACAAAGTGGCACCAGCTGAGAACTTCCCAAGAGCCATCAGAACACAACCACAGGTGCTGCACAGGAAACCCAGCAACTCTCCTTTGAGTGTCATTGCCTGGGGTCTTTGTACAGCCCCAGTGACCCATGCTTGGTCTGTGCAGTCATTTGGAGGTGGTGCAGGCAAAGGATGTGCACCAACGAACCTGCTACTGCCATAGTGAAGAAGTGGCTTCTAATACCCAACCTGGGCCTCTCCTGGTGCAGTTTGAAGCCCTTTCCTCTTGTCCTGTCACTTGTTCCTTGGGAGCAGAGCCCAACCCCCACCTGGCTCTCTCTCAGGGAGCTGTAGGGAGCAATGAGGTCTCCCCTCAGCCTCTTCTCCAGGCTGAACACCCCCAGGTCCCTCAGACCTGTTGTCCAGACCCTGCTCTGCAGCCCTGCTCTAGGTCAGAGGAGCAGTGAGCAGCTCTTTATCTCTGCTGTTTATCTCTGCTGTTTATCTCTGCCCTGCCAGGTTGCTGAGACAAAGGGACAGTGTGAGGCAGAGGGGACAGGAGGTGAAGCTGCTGTGTGCTTGTACAGGGCCTACCTCTGAGCATGGCTCAGAGCACCACAGTGAGCAGGACCTGTGATAGCCTCTAACACTGTTTGGTAGAGCATGAGCCAAAGCCTTGCTCCCAGCTGTTGGTTCTTGGTGTGTTTTCAGGCTGTTCTGACCCCAAACATTGCTTCTGTCTTGCTGGTTTGGGCTGAGGTAGCCCTTAGCCCACACTAATTCATCTCTGAGCTAGGAGCAAGCTCCCAATGCAATCATTGAAGCCCCAGGTGAGGAGTGGCACAATCCCTCTGGAAGTTATTAACAGCCACATCCCTTGCCAGCACAAAAGGAGGATGTCTTCACCTGAGCATCAAATGGAAGTACTTTCTGCTCTTAAGCCTTAGAGGCACAGACCCAGTGCTGATGCTTCCCTGACTCTGCCTGCTGTTCCATCAAGTCATGCTGGGATTCTCCTGCTCTCTTCCCAGCTGCTCTGGGCACTGGGACACAGCCCCAAAGAGTGCAGCCCCCACTGCCCAGCATCTTGCTGGTCACCTTGCAGAGCATCTCCTTGAGCTCCCAGCTGCCTGCCAGGACACAGCAGGGTGGGATGTGTGATTTGTGTCAGGGGAGTTTCCAAGAAGGGGAACCTCTGTCCCACAGGTGAGTGAGATTTTGGTTAGTTCCAGGCAGTTCTTTTGCAGCTCCTGGTGACCAGGTTCCTACTTGCTGCTCCTTCAGCTTGTTTCCCTGGTGAGCTCCTGCTCAAGGTTTGTTCTTTCTCTTTTGAGACAATAACACTGACTTAGGGCAAGAGAGCCCAGCAGCCTGGGGCTGGAAGGGAGCTCTGGAGCTCACCCTGACCAGCCCCTGCTCCAGCAGGGCACCCCCAGCACCCTGCCCAGCAGCACAGTGCCCAGGGGGGGTTGGAAGCTCTCCACACCAGCAGACTCCACAACTTCTCTGGGCAGCCTGCTCCAGGCCTCCAGCAGCCTCACCCCAAACAACTTTCTCCTCCTGCTCAGCTCCAACCTCCTGCCTGACACTTTCTGCCCCTTGCTGTCCCTTCTGCTGGCCCTGGGCAGCACTCAGCAGAGCCTGGCCCCAGCCTCTTGCCCCCCACAGCTCCTTTAGCTCTTGCTGAGCATTACTCAGCTGCCCTCTTGTTGTCCCAGATCTGGGTTCTTTGTCCAGTGTGGAAAGACCAAAGGACACCAAGTTCCCTTCCTCTCTTTTCACCCCAGCAGAGCTCCACTGTAGTTCTGTCGGTTCAGTTCTGGCTAAGCAGAGATAAGAACTCCAGAGCAGGGCCCAGGGAGCTCAGCTTACCAGCAAGCTGTAACTCAGTGCCACCAAAATCTTTGAGCAGCACAGGCTGAACTCCCTGGAGTTGGATGTCTGGGAGTGCAGGCCCTGGGGGTTCCCTACTGGAGAGCTGTGTGAGCAGGGCAGCCCTGTGGGCTCACAGACAGCAGCTCTGGGAGCTACAGCTCTTACAGCCAGAGCTGATGGAAGCAGGCAGCACAGAGCTGAGCACTGCTGAGGACATCAGAACTCAATGACTGCTGCTGTGTAAACCCAGCCCCAGCTGGGCTGCTCTGGGCACTCAAGGCAGCAAATTCCTTAGAGTCCCAGGATGGTTTGAGTTGGAAGGGACCTTAAACATCACCTAGTCCAACCCCTGCAGGGACACCTCCCACCAGCCCAGGCAGCTCAAGGCCTCATCCAGCCTGGCCTGGAGCACTGCCAGAGTTGGAGCCTCCTCTGAGCACCTTGTCCCAGTGCCTCACCACCCTCATGGGAAGGTGTCATCTCAATCCATCTTCCTCCAGCCTGAAGCCATCACCCTTCTCCTGCCATGGCTTTATACCAGGTTCCTCCCTGACCTTGTACCAAGTCTCTGCCCAGCTCTCCTGGAGCCCTTTCAGGTATGGGAAGTTGCTCTAAGGTCTGCCTGGAGCCTTCTCCTCTGCAGGCTGCACAAGCCCAACCCTCCCAGCCTGGCCTCCCAGCAGAGGGCTTCCAGCCTCCCAGCACTGCTGTGGCCTCCTCTGGCCCTGCTCCAGCAGCTCCCTGCCTGTGCTGTGCTGAGGGCTCCAGAGCTGCCCCAGCCCTGCAGGGAGGTCTCAGCAGGCACAGCAGAGGGGCAGAATCCCCTCCCTGCCCCTGCTGCCCACACTGCTGGGGAGCAGCCCAGGCCAGGGCTGATCACTTAGGTATGGGACTGCTCCAACTCTGTGAATGGTCTCTGAGGAGGGAGTGAGAGCCATTTGCAGGGAGGTGAGGAGAAAGTTCTTCACTCAGAGTCATTGGTCATTGGGCTGTGCTGCCCAGGGAGGTGGTGGAGTCCCCATCCCTGGAGGTGTTCAGGGGGAGATTGGATGTGGCACTTGGTGCCATGGTCTAGTCATGAGGTCTGTGGTGACAGCTTGGACTCGATGATCCTCGAGGTCTCTTCCCACCTTGGTGGTACTGTGAGACTGTGACTCTGTAGATCAGTGCCCCTGTGGGCTGCACAAGAAGACTCAGCTGCCTCTACAGCCTGCCCAGGCCCCTCTGGATGCCAGCCTGTCTCTCTGGCATATCAACAGCACCACTCAGCCTCTCTCTTTCTCCTCCCATGCTGTGTGAGAAGCAGCCAGTGAGCAGCTTTAACAGTACCTGAGCTAGGCCAGGCAATGCTTTGTGGTGGAGAGCACAGGCTGGGCACGCTGGAGAGCAGCAGAGCTCGAGCAGCTGCGGGACCTGGGCCAGGTGTCACTGCAAGCTCTCAGTCAGTGGGTGGCTGTGCTCTCTCCTCCGAAGTTTCTGCTGATGCCAAAGCTTGGAAGAGTTGATTGTTGTGCAGCTGCAATGAGTGTGAGGGAGGAATCGACCACCCACAGCAGCACCTCTGCATCCACTTCCCCAAACCACACCCAGCAGGATGCACCCTGCAGCACAGAATCATGGAATGGTTTGGGTTGGAAAGAACCTCCAAAGCTCACCCAGCCCAACCCCCTGCACCCAGCAGGGACAGCCTCCACCAGCTCAGGGTGCCCAGAGCCCTCTCCAGCCTCACCTGGAATAGCTCCCCCCAAGCACCTCCCCAGGCAACCTGCTGCAGTGTTCCAGCAGCCTCATGGTAAAGATGGCAGCTGCCAAGGCCAGCAGCTTGCTGGTCTGAAATCCAAGCTAAAGTTGTCAAACAGGCTTCAACAGGGACAGATTCATCCTGCCCTTTGCTTTCCAGATGTTGCTCCCATCTTGTCTTTATCTGAGGTGGTCCAGGTCTCACATGTCTGGCACCCCAAGTCTACTGTGCAGCCTCACAAAGTTGTCTTAAGAGCTTTGGTGAGAGGCCTTGAGCTGCCTGGTCTAGTGAAGGGTGATCCTGCCAGTGCCAGGGGGTTGGAACTGGATGGTCTTTAAGGTCCCTTCCAACCAAACCATTCCTTGAACCCCTGAGAGCAAGTCTTCTGCCTGAGGGCTCCCTGTGGCCAAGACCCATCTGTGGTCCTGGGGCCTCATCTCTGTGCACTTACAGAAGGTCATCCCTGGCTGCAGGCACAGAAGAGCTGCATGGCTGAGGCGTGGCTGGGGCATGGCAGGAGGGACACAGAAACACAGAGCATTGAATTGTTGGGATAGGAAAAGAGCTCTAAGGTCACTGAGCCCCAAACCATGGGCCCAGCAGCAGCATGGCCACTCCCCTGGGTCCCCAGGTGCCAGGATCTGCAGCCTGTCTCTGGGGGCAGGGCTCAGGTGATGTCTGGCAGTGCTCATGGCTTTGGGGAGCACCTTGTGTGTGAGACACAAATCCTTCCTGCAGCTCCTGCTTCCCTGCTGTAGCCAGGAGGCACTCCAGGGGACTCTCTGAGATCATCTGGCAGCAAAGGCTCTTTCTCTGGTGTCAGAAGTGAGAGCAGAACACACAGTGAGCCGGAAAGAGAGGGTGGAGGTGGTCATCTGTCTCTCTGACAGCTCAGGATTCATGATCCTGCTGCACACAGCTGCAGCCTGCCCTGCAGTGTGCTGCTGCTGCCTCTGCTCAGTGTTGTGCAACCCCTGTGCCTTCTGCTGGGAGTTCCTTCATGGCTCCCTCTTGGGAACACTGGCTGGGGCACAGCAGCAGCCCTGGCTGCCTCTGAATGCTTGTTGATAACCTTTCAATCTTGGCCATGGCACAAACTGCTCTTTGCCAGAATCTCGAGGGAGTAGAAAGCAGAACTTCTCTCCCCAAACAAGGAAGAAAAAGGATAATGAATAGTGTGGTTTGGGTTGGAAGGGACCTCAGAGATCCCCCAGCTCCAGCCCCTGCCATGGGCAGGGACCCCTCCCACCAGCACAGGCTGCTCAGGGCCTCATCCAGCCTGGTCCTGAACACCCCCAGGCAGGAGGCAGCCACAGCCTCCCTGGGCAGCCTGTGCCAGAGTCTCCCCAGCCTCACTGCAGAGGATTTCTTCCTCAGCTCCAGTCTCACTCTCCCCTCTTCCAGCTCAAAGCCTTTGTCCCTGGGCCTGGCACTCCCAGCCCTTGTCCAAAGTCCCTCCCCAGGTTTCTTGTGGAGCCTTTAGGTACTGGAAAGAGCAAGGAGAGTTACCTCCATGTGGCAGGTTGTGAACATGCCCTCCCTTCCTGCTCTGTGTGATCATGGCAGTATGGATGGAGAGGATCTCAGTGCTGTAGGAAGCCCTGCTTCCATGGGAATGTCATGGCAAGCACTCTGGATCCATCATTCTGGGCTTGGAGGGCTGGCACAGCACAAGCCAGAGTGTCCCTGGGTCTGCTGTATCTCCTGCTGGCTGACTGCAGGCGCCTTTCCCCCTGCTGTGAGACATGAGGCTGCCAGAGAGCTCTGAGGGCAGAGCCACACAGAAGAGCTGTTTCCAGGTGGCATCCAAACTGGACTTGACTCTTCTCCATGGTGGGAGCCTCCTCTTCTCCCCACCAAGAGGCAGCTCAGCGTTCAGAGCTGATGCATCAGCCAGCCTGGGAGAGAGCTGCAGACCTGCTGTGCTTGCTGAGAAGCTTCAGAGCTGCTGCAATGTTGTGTTGGAGGCACAAGAGAGGAACCAGCCCAGAGGGAAAGCAATCCACTTCTCACAGCTGCCCTCTCCCTCCCTCGGCACATTAGAAGCACCCTGAAGATAAATGGTCTGGAAGTGGCCTGAAGGATTGCAGTGCTGGGGGGTCCTGCAGGTGGCCCTGCATGGCAGGGTAGACAGGGCTGATGCCATCCTCTCCTGCAAGCAGGGGCAAGGCTGCTCCCTTCCACCTCTTCCTGTGCACTGCACGAGAAGGCAACATCAGGAGTTCTCCTCACTGCACTGCCATCTACCAGGCTGTGTGGCCCAGGGCAGCCTGCTCTTGCTGGAGGTGTCCCTGCTGGCTGCAGGAGGGTTGGACAAGATGCCCTTAGAGGGTCACTTCTGACCCACTGCAATCTGAAGCAGTGTTTCTAAGTGGCCTCAAGTTGCCCCAGGGTAGGTTTAGGTTGGATATTAGAAGAAACTTCTTCACTGAAAGGGTTCTTGAAGCCTGCCCCAGGCTGCCAGGGGCGTGGCTGAATCCCCAGCCCTGGAGGTGTTTCCCAGAGGCAGAGCTGTGGTGCTGAGGGCCAGGGCTCAGCCCCAGCCATGAAACAGATAGGGGTTGGGCTGAAGGAGCTGAAAGGGCTTTGCCAGCCCAAATGACTCTGTGTCTGTGTCTGTTCCTCACACAAGGCAAATGATTTTCTAGGAGAACCAAGGCTCTTCAGGCTTAGTTTTCTGTTGCCTTGTGAAATGGAATCCCATTCAGCTGGCTCCTAGAAAGCAGAATCTGACAGATGCTGGGAGCAGTTTCCCACAGGGTGATGCCCAGGTGTGGCTGGATCCCTGCTCCATGGGGAGGGAGGCTGAGCACACACCGTGCCTGGGATCAGCCTGACCCACAGCTTACACCATGGGGTTGCTGGGGGTCAGCTTGGCTTCCTCAGCACCTGTCCTGCATGTCCTAGTGGGGCTGGGGGGTAGCAGTGCAGGTTTCTGTGGCCTCATGGGCTGGGACTGGTTTAGCCACCACCAACCCTTTGCCTGCTTCCCGAGGTTTGGTCAAGGTGCAGCTTCAATGACTGGAAGCCCTGAGGGCTGGCTGCATTCCCATCTCACAGGGCTTGTCTGTGCTCACTGCAGTGTGCCAGGGCTGTGTGCAGGAGCTGGCACCAAAGCCTGGGAGCAGAGATCTCTTTCCTTAGGGCACCCTTGTGCTGCTTTTCCTCTGCTGCCATTGTGCGCAGCAGCCAAGTGCAGCACCCCAAGCGCTGAGCTCTGAATGGCAGCACCAAACCCATGGAGAGCTGTCAGAGCTGCTGGGCTGGAACTGTGTGGACTGAAACAGGAGGAGAAGTGGAGGTCTCAGTTCTGCTTATAGACAAAACCCTGCTGAAGCACAGGAAAGAGAGGAAGAGAAGGCAGGGCAGGGTCCTGAGGCAGAGGGGCAGGTGGCAGAGGGGGATTGATGTCCCTGAAATGAATTCCATCTTCTGGCTGCTGGTGTCCAACACTCGTGGGGTGCCACAGGGGACAGTCTGATGGAGACAGGCTTTAGAGCAGGGCCTGTTGTGACAGCACTGGGGGGGATGGTTTGAAGTGCAAGAGGGAGGCTGAGAGTGGAGAGAAGGAGAAATGTTTGGTGCTGAGGGTGGGGAGAGCCTGTGCCAGGCTGCCCAGAGAGGTGGAGCTGCCCCATGGCTGGCAGCAGTGCAGGGCAGGTTGGTTGGGGCTGGGAGCAGCCTGCTGTGGCTGCAGCTGTCCCTGCAGGGGGCTTGGACTGGATGACCTCTAAAAGTCCTTTCCCACCCAAACCAGTCTGTGGCTCTATGATGGGAAGCAGCTATCACTTGCCAAGCAGTGCATAAAAACCTCTCAGGTGATGCAGCACAATGAAGCAGCATTCTGTGTACCTTGGAATCAGGGACCTCAGAGATCATCCAGTGCCAACCCCCTGCCATGCCCAGGGACACCTCTCAGCTAGCCCAGGTTGCTCAAGGCCTCATCCAGCCTGGCCTTGAACACCCCCAGGCAGGAGACAGCCACAGCCTCCCTGGGCAGCCTGTGCCAGAGCCTCAGCAGCCTCACTGCAAAGAATTTCTTCCTCAGCTCCACTCTAACCCTGCTGTGCCTCAGCTCCAAACCATCCCCCCTCAGGCTCAGGCAAAGGTCCCTAGTGCCAAGGCCAAGGCAGGAAGTCAGTGAGATATGAGATTGGGCCAAGGTGTACCTGCACCAGAGCTCAGAGGGAGACCACAGCCAAGTGCCAGGCTCTGGAGCCAAGGGGGACAGGCAGCTCCTGGCCCTGAGCCCAGGCAGCCCAGCCCCAGGGACTTGCAGCAGCTACAGAGTGGGCTCATGGCAGGAGAGCTCCAGCCACAGAGACCTGGAGCAATGGAGCTCTTTGTGGGACCACTCCCATGACTGGAGGCCATTTCTGTCTCCATCTCCTACCATGCTGTCAGCCTCCCATGGGGAGCAGCATTTCAGCTCAGGGGTCCAGGTGTGAGGAACTCCTCTGTGTCTGCTGCAGCTTGCTGCTGGGGGTGGCCTTACAGGCAGGAGAGCTAGGCACAGATCTGAGCCCAGCCCAACCACTCCTGTATCTCCAGCTAGGGAGCTGAGCACAGCTCCACACCCCTGCTGGCCCCAAGAGCTTGCTCCCTGAAACTACAGCTTCCTTCTGATGGGACAGGAGCAGTGATTTGCTTCCCTGTTAGAATCAGAGTTGTTTGGGTTGGAAAACAGCCTTTAGGATCATCCAGGCCAACCATTCTCTAACTGCTCCAAGGCTGGGGCTGAGCCATGGCCCCCAGCACCACAGCTCTACCTCTTGGAAATGCTTCCAGGGATGAGGATTCAGCCACCTCCCTGGGCAGCCTGGGCCAGGCACTGAGAACCCTTCCAGTGAAAGGCTGGAGCTGGATGATGTTGAAGGCCCCTTCCAATCCAAACCAGAGTCCAGACATCCCCAGGTGTTTCTGCCCTGAGCAGGGACACCTCCCACCAGCCCAGGTTAATCAAGGCCTCATCCAGCCTGGCCTTCAACACCTCCCTGGGCAGCCTGTGCCAGAGTCTCCCCAGCCTCACTGCCAAGGATTTCTTCCTCCTCTCCACTCTCAGTCTCCTCTCTCCCAGCTCAAAGCCATTGGCCCTGGGCCTGGCACTCCCAGCCCTTGTCCCAAGTCCCTCCCCAGCTCTCCTGGAGCCCTTCAGGTACTGGAAGGCTGCTCTGAGGTCTCCCCAGATGCTGGCCTTCCAGTCCCTGTGTGTCATCAGAGCTGGATTCGCTCACAGTTATCAGAGACATTCCCCATCCAGGCTGCAGCTCAGAGCCTGCTGTGCTGGGCTGGCTCTAAGCAGGACATAAAGAACCCTCTGCAGCTCTGGCAGTGCAGATAAGCCCTGGGAGCAGAAGGGACACAGCTGTGTAGTCCCTGGGGTCTCAGAAGTGTTTGGCTCCTCTCTCCAACATGTTCTTGCTGCTCAGGTTGCCATGGTTGTGCTGTTTGAGAGTCTCCTCCAAAGCCCCTTGGCTGCCCTCCGCACACTGCAGCTGGTGCTGGGCTCCGGCCGCCCCGCAGCTCAGCTCCGCTCCTCCTGCACAGCCTCCATCCTCTGATGCCAGCCAGCTGAAGGCAAAGCTCTGTGGATGCATTCAGCTGGAGAGTGAGCTGGTGTGGGCATGGGGGGAGAAGGGCAGAGTGGCAGCAGTGGTGCTTTAGCAGTGCCTCATCTTTTGCAGAGGGACCTGGACAGGCTGGGCAGAGGGGCAGAGGCCAAGGGCAGGAGATTGAACACATCCAAGTGCCAGGGGCTGCACTTTGGCCACAGCAACCCCAGGCAGTGCTACAGGCTGGGGGCCGAGTGGCTGAGAGCAGCCAGGCAGAGAGGGACCTGGGGGTGCTGGTTGGCAGTAGGCTGAACATGAGCCTGCAGTGTGCCCAGGCAGCCACGAGGGCCAAGGGCATCCTGGCCTGCATCAGGGAGAGTGTGGCCAGCAGGAGCAGGGAGGTCATTCTGCCCCTGTACACTGCACTGGTTAGGCCACACCTCGACTCCTGTGTCCAGTTCTGGGCCCCTCAGTTTAGGAAGGAGGTTGAGCTGCTGGAACCTGTCCAGAGAAGGGCAACGAAGTTAGTGAGGGATTTGGAACACAGCCCTGTGAGGAGAGGCTGAGGGAGCTGGGGTTGCTCAGCCTGGAGAAGAGGAGGCTCAGGGGAGACCTTCTTGCTCTCTACAACTACCTGAAGGGAGGTTGTAGCCAGGTGGGGGTTGGGCTCTTCTTCCTAACAGCCAGTACCAGAACAAGAGGACACAGTCTCAGGCTGCACCAGGGGAGGTTTAAGCTGGAGGTCAGGAGGAAGTTCTACACAGAGAGAGTGATTGCCCATTGGAGTGGGCTGCCTGGGGAGGTGGTGGAGTCACCATCACTGGAGGTGTTCAGGAGGAGACTTGATAGGGTGCTTGGTGCCATGGGTTAGTTGTTTAGGTGGTGTTGGATGATGGGTTGGACTCGATGATCTGGAAGGTCTCTTCCCACCTGGTCTATTCTATGTGACTTCTAATTCCATCTCTCCCCAAAGGAAGGATGGGAGCCCTCGGGCTGCTTCTGCCCCTCTGCTCCTGTGCTGGCTGTCCCTCAGGTCAGTCTGAACACTTGGTACATGCTGTTGTTTAATTGCCCTCTGCAGAGATGCTTCCCACCTTGCAGTGCCATGAGCCCCAGGGCCAGACCTTGTCAGCTGCATACACAAACAAGCTCCCACTGATGTCCCTGAAGGGTCTGGCACAAAATCCACAGCTCCTCCCACAGCCCCCACAGCCCTGTGGGGCTCCAGAAGCATGGGCAGGAGCACTCCCCCAGCAGAGCTGTACTTGCAGTGCCTGATAGGCCAAGGTCCTACTTATGGAATCATGGAATTGGTTGGCTGGCAAAGCCCTTCCAGCTCCTCCAGCCCAACCACTCTCCAACTCTGCCATGGCCCTCAGCATCACAGCTCTGCCTCTGGGAAACACCTCCAGGGATGGGGATTCAACCCTGGCAGACTGGGACAGGCACTGACAACCCTTCCAGGGAAGAAGTTTCTTCTAATATCCAACCCAAACCTCCCCTGGGGCAGCTTCAGGCCATTGCCTCTTGTCCTGTCCCTTGTTCCCTGGGAGCAGAGCCCAAGCCCCAGCTGGCTGCAGCCTCCTCTCAGGGACATCAGCCTCCTCTTCTCCAGGCTCAACACCCCCAGCTCCCTCAGCTGCTCCTCCCCAGCCCTCTTCCCCAGACCCTTCCCCAGCTCTCTTGCCCTTCTCTGGCCCTGCTCCAGCTCCTCAGTGCCCTACCTGCCAGCCAAGTATTTCCTTGCTTCCATTTGTGCAGTGGAGCTATGGGGCCTGGCTAAAGCTCAGGTGGAGTGTTAGTGGTTTCTGATGTAGAGCACCTCCAGAGCAGTAGCAGCTGCAGAGCATGGACCTTGCCTTTCTCTAGGCTTGTACTGCCTGTGAAGCCAAGCAGCTCTTCTGGCAGGTTTGGGTGTGACACTGCACCAGAGGCAATCCACTGCTGTTGGGAGGGGAGGCTGGCAGCCAGGGCCAGAGCTCTCCTTTCCCTCTCCTTCCCCTCTCCTTTCCCTCAGAGCCAGGCCAAGAGCTCTCCTTTCCCTCTCCTTCCCCTCAGAGCCAGGGCAAGAGCTCTCCTTCCCCTCTCCTTCCCCTCTCCTTCCCCTCTCCTTCCCCTCTCCTTTCCCTCTCCTTCCCCTTTCCTTTCCCTCTCCTTTCCCTCTCCTTTCCCTCTCCTTCCCCTTTCCTTTCCCTCTCCTTTCCCTCTCCTTCCCCTCTCCTTTCCCTCTCCTTTCCCTCTCCTTCCCCTCTCCTTTCCCTCTCCTTCCACTCAGAGCCAGGCCAAGAGCTCTCCTTTCCCTCTCCTTTCCCTCAGAGCCAGGGCAAATGCTTTCCTTATCCTCAGGCACCAGGTGAGCTCAGAGCAAGTTCAGCAGAGGAACCCCCCCCAGCCTCCTTGCTTTGCTCTCTACACTGGGAAGCAATCAGAGCACTCTGCCTCCAAAGTGGGGGTGCAGCTGCAGCTGTCCCAGCGCTGGGCAGAGAGCACATGGATCCTGACAGCTGGAGAAATGAAGAAGGACTCCAGGAATGAGTAAGAACATCATGAAATCAGCAGTCATTAGGGGATGACAGGCAGCAGATCTGCTTCAGTGCTCTCTCCCATGCTCCATTATTTAGGAGCCATTCACTGGAGCTGAGCACTCCAGCAGCAGTTTGCAAATGGGAGTTTTGCCCTTAGCTCCAGAACATTCCAATGATTGCTTTGAACATTTACAGCCAATTTCTGTGGTATCTGCCTGGACCTCTGCCTTCTGCTGCTTATGCAACAACTGAGGGAGTTGGATGTGATTGGAAAGTGCAGGGAAGGAAATGCCATCCCTTGCTGCCTTCTCCTGGAGCTGCAGAGGAGCCACCTCTGCTATGTCTCTGGGGTTATTTACTGGGCCCCAGGAGGGAAGGTTTGCCAGGGGCACAGGGAAGAGGTGGTGCAGGAAACAAGGGAATCATGGAAGCCTAGAATCAGAGATCATCCAGTCCAACCCCCTGCCAGAACAGGGGCACCCAGGGCAGGGCACACAGAGCACATCCAGGTGGGGCTGGAAAGGCTCCAAGGAGACTCCACAGCCTCTCTGGGCAGCCTGCTCCAGGCTCCAGCACCCTCACACCAAACAACTTTCTCCTTGTGGTGAGGTGGAACCTGGGTGCCAGCTTCTACCCATTGCTCCTTGTCCTCTCACTGGGCACCACCAAACAGCCTGGCCCCTTCCTCTTGCCCCCACCCCTCAGATGTTTATAGACATCCATCAGCTCTCCTCTCAGCCTTCTCATGACTAAAGAGCCCCACAGGGAAGCCACAGTGCTGGCAGGGAGAGGAGGTGGCAGCTCAGTTACCTGCCTGCACACAGCACAGACCTTCATTCACTGCAGAAGGACGTGGCCTCGAAGGGAAGAGCACAGCCTTCCAGTGTGGGAGCCCCTGCCCTGCTTCCCACAGGTCATGAAAGCTCCAGAAAGCATCCCTGTCCTCAGGCCCGAGGCCCTGCCCTGCCTCCCCTTCATGCCCACCCTTCCTGCTGGGCAGGGACACCTTGCTGCATGAGAACTCAGAGGTGTGACTGTGTGTACCTGCTGCTCCCTGGGACCTAACTCAGTACACTCCTCCCCCAGGGGCTCTGGGGTACCAGCTCCTCCCCACAGCACCTCTGGGGTACCAGCTCCTCCCCACAGGGGCTCTGGGGTACCAGCTCCTCCCCACAGCACCTCTGGGGTACCAGCTCCTCCCCCCAGGGGCTCTGGGGTACCAGCTCCTCCCCCAGGGGCTCTGGGGTACCAGCTCCTCCCCCCAGCACCTCTGGGGTACCAGCTCCTCCCCCCAGAGGCTCTGGGGTACCAGCTCCTCCCCACAGCACCTCTGGGGTACCAGCTCCTCCCCCCAGGGGCTCTGGGGTACCAGCTCCTCCCCACAGCACCTCTGGGGTACCAGCTCCTCCCCACAGGGGCTCTGGGGTACCAGCTCCTCCCCACAGCACCTCTGGGGTACCAGCTCCTCCCCCCAGGGGCTCTGGGGTACCAGCTCCTCCCCCAGGGGCTCTGGGGTACCAGCTCCTCCCCCCAGCACCTCTGGGGTACCAGCTCCTCCCCCCAGAGGCTCTGGGGTACCAGCTCCTCCCCACAGCACCTCTGGGGTACCAGCTCCTCCCCCCAGGGGCTCTGGGGTACCAGCTCCTCCCCCCAGGGGCTC
This sequence comes from Melanerpes formicivorus, assembly GCF_026170545.1. NCBI lineage: Eukaryota > Metazoa > Chordata > Aves > Piciformes > Picidae > Melanerpes > Melanerpes formicivorus. The sequence continues at coordinate 19,700,747 of NW_027142366.1, read as the reverse complement.
TGGGGTATCAGCTCCTCCCCCCAGGGGCTCTGGGGTACCAGCTCCTCCCCACAGCACCTCTGGGGTACCAGCTCCTCCCCACAGCACCTCTGGGGTACCAGCTCCTCCCCCAGGGGCTCTGGGGTACCAGCTCCTCCCCCCAGGGGCTCTGGGGTACCAGCTCCTCCCCCAGGGGCTCTGGGGTACCAGCTCCTCCCCCCAGGGGCTCTGGGGTACCAGCTCCTCCCCACAGCACCTCTGGGGTACCAGCTCCTCTTTCTTTAACAGCCAGCCCTGGATAATTTCAGATCACTGCTGGGTGAATACATGCAGCTGGCTGCCAGCCTTCCACCCACAGGACAGAGGCCCAGGCCAGGCAGCCCCAACCTTCCTGTGGGTTCTGCTCTGAGGTCTGCCTGCAGCCTTCTCCTCTCCAGGCTGCACAGCCCCAGCTCTCCCAGCCTGGCCCCACAGGGGAGGTTCTGCAGCCTCTGCTCATCTCTGTGGCCTCCTCTGGCCCCTCTCCAGCAGCTCCAGGTCCTTGTGCTGGGGGCCCCATGGCTGGACACAGCCTTGCAGGTGAGGTCTGACTTTGTCAGAGTGAGCTGGCTGACCTTGGGCTGGGTTGTTCCATCTCTTGGTCAGGCATCTGTTTGTCTTCCACAGCAGAGCTGCCTCCTTCCCACCCTTCAGAGGCTGGCAGGGTGCCCCCAGTGCTGCCCTCAGGCGTGAGGGGGCCCAGAGCCTGCCGCAGCCTGCAGGTCTCCATGCTGGCCGGCATGGGGGACAGCAGCTCCAGCAGTGCCACCTCCTGCAGCAGCCTCGGGGAGCCCCTTGGCCACCTGCCCCAGCACAGGGAGCTGTTGCCTCTGCTTTGGCCTGCACCCTGCTCCCCAGGGCAACAGCAGAGCAAGGTGAGAGCCCTGTGTCGATTCCAGCTGTGGCAGGGGGGCCACACTGCGGCTTTGCAGAGCAGCCTTCTGCTCAGGGGGCTGGAACTCGGTCAGCTGTAAGGTTCTGTCTAGCCCAGAACAGCCTAAAGCTATCTCAGAACCAAAGCCCAGGGTGGCAATAGTCTCTCTGCTCTGTATTCCCAAACCAGACAGCTGTCACAGGTCTGCCTCCTCTGCAGCACACGGTGGAATGGTTTGGGTTGGAGAAGTCCTCCAAGCTCACCCTGTCCAGCCATCAACCCAGCCCCACCATGGCCACTAAACCACGGCCAAAGTGCCATGGGCACATCATTCCTGTACTCCCTGGAGTGCAGGAGCAGGAGGCTCTGCACCCAGCTCAGTGGTGGCAGGGGGAGAGGCAGCCCCAGCCTGCTCCTCACCCCCCAGCCAGGCGCTTCCACAGGCTGCAGCTGCCTCGCTGCCAGCGCCTCACTGCCAAGCCCACACCTTCTGTTCCTGAGCTGTGAGCTGGTCCTTGGGGTGTGCAGCAGTGCTGGGGAGGGTTCCCTGGTGTGAAATCCCTGCCAGACTGGAGTGTGCCTGTTGGCCAACACCAGCCTTTAACAGCAGCTAAACTCAGGCTGAAGCAGCAGGCGTGAGGAGCGGCTCCGAGGTGGCTGTGGGTAGGCAAAGCTGTGGTGGTGCAGCCTGGCACCTTGGCTCCCAGATCTCTGTGCCAAGCTGGCTGCTTTGTGCTATGCTCCTTTCATTGAACACAGGGAGCCTCAGGGGCAGTGATATCCAGAGGTGTTCAGTCACAGACACCTTGGTGCAGCTCATGGCAAGGACAAGAGACTGAGATGGCTTCTGCTGCTGCCAGAGAAGCGTCCGTGGCCCTGGGCTTGTTGCAGCAAGTAGGTTTGAGTCAGAACCTACCATAACAACTTTTAGATTCATAGAATGGGTTGAAGATCATCCAGTGCCAGCCCCCTGCCATGGGCAGGGACACCTCCCACCAGCACAGGCTGCCCAAGGCCTCATCCAGCCTGGCCTGGAACCCCTTCAGAGAGAAGGCAGCCACAGCCTCCCTGGGCAGCCTGTGCCAGAGTCTCCCCAGCCTCACTGCAAGGAATTTCTTCCTCAGCTCCATTCTCAATCTGCCCTCCTCAACCTTCAGTCCATTGCCCTTCATCCTGTCACTCCCAGCCCTTGACCAAAGTCCTTTCCTGGTTGTGACACTGGATTTCTTTAGCCCCCAGAGTCCTCCATCAGCTGGAGCAGAGGCAGATGGGGAGCAGGCTGCTCTCCAGAGCATGGTGCTGTCTCCACCTCCAGCAGTGCTTTTCTGCACTACCAAAAGTCAGTGCTGGGAGTGAGTTGGGGTTTGTGGCTCTCCTTCTCTGCCAGTGTTACCCCACTCCAGCCCATCAGGCTGAGGAATTCTGCCTCCCTGGCACACTCAGGGCTGTCACCTGGCCATTGCAGAGCCAGGACTGAGTTCCCAGTGAAGCACTGTTGCCTGAGATGAACTGACAGAGGAGTCTTCTCACCTCCTCCTCCTCCTCCCAGAGTAGCTGCTGGAGCCATGTAGGCCGCTCAGATTTCACTGAAGGGTAAGAAAGGAGAGAAACAATGCAGCAAGAAGCACCCTGGGAAATCTCTGCATGCAGGGGGCTGTGCACAGACACAGAAATGTGAACAGCTCTGAGTGTCCTCAAGCTGCAGGTCGGTCTGACCAGAGATCATCTGCCTCTGCTGCAGAGAATCTCCATGGCTGTGCAGTGGCTCAGGTTCCATGCAGGGCAGGGCTGCCCATGCAGTCAGAAAGGAAAGCTACTGTCAGCTGGGTATCACCTGGCTCTGCCCAAATCCCCCTTGGCAGGGGCAGTCCTCCAGCTTCTGCCTCTGTCCCTAGGTGGGAGCCAGCTGACTGTGTGCCTGCCAGTGAGGCCCTCTGAGCAGGACCAGAGTGCTCCAAAGGTGCCTGCTGTCAAAGGCCAACCTTGTGCAGAGGGGCTGGCACAGCAGAGCTCAGGTGCCAAGTGACTCTCAGGCCCTGCATCTAGAGCAAAGCTGTCTGGTTTCTACTCCCACAGCTGAAGACAGTTTCACAAGTTTAAAAAAACCCAGAGGAGTGGGAGCCCAGCAGCTGTCAGGGAGGGGGTGGCAGAAGAAAACAGGCTGCCCAGGGCAGTGGTGGAGTCCCCATCCCTGCAGGGGTTTCAAAACCATAGAGATGTGGTGCTGAGGGACATGGCTGAGCGGTGACCTGGCACTGCTGGGCTAAAGCTTGGACTCACTGGTCTTACAAGTCTTTTCCAGCCTAAATGATTCCATGAAAGCAGGGTTGGCCTGACAGAAAGAGAGCATAGGAAACTCTCTTGCCAAAGGAAAGGGTGCACCAGGAAAGCAGGAGAGCACAGGGCAGAAAGGTGAGAGCAGAGGAGAGTGTCAGAGAGGGTGACAAGAAGGCAGTGGGGAAGGGAGAAAGGAACAAAGCCTGGCCCTTGGGATACACTTCCCTGAAGTGAGCATGTGAACTCGGGCAGCCTGGCAGCCAGCCACTGGCTCTGTGCTAGCTGGGGTTGGTATTGATGGCAGTTGGTTGCTGCTGATAGCATGAGTCACATTCTCTGCCTCCCCTTCCTTTTCTGGCCATTAATGATTCACAGGGGCTGTGGGCTGCTGAGTTACACCACACCGTGTTCCATCTGCATTTGGGCTCAGGAAGTCACTGTCAGGCTCTGCTCCTCAGGTAGCTGGAGCGTGGCTCTCAGGAGAGAAGCTGCAAATCTGGGCTGGGAGCAGGCTCTCTGGGGTTTGAAGGAGAGGAAACATTCCCTGGCTCCTTCCCCCAGGCCTCCAGCAGCTCCTTTTGGAGACAGGAGCAAACAGACTGCAGCTCCCACCAGCTACATCTTCCTCTCCTCAGCAATCACAGTGCTCCTGACCCCAGCAGGCACTCCTGGGGATCTGGGGGGTGTGTGTGTGGAAAACAGGAGGCTTAGTAACTGGAGAGTGACCAAAGTCTTACCGCCTGCAAGCCTAAATGTTGACAGTTCTCATGCAATGAACATGGCCCAGAGCCTGCAGAGCTGAAGCCACAAACCCAAACAGGCATTTGAGCCAAAGAGCCACTGCCTGTCCCATCCTCAGGGATTTCTCCCTACTCCCCAGACTCAATCTGGAGGTGGGGAGATTCAGGCTGGAGGGGAGGAGGAGGTTCTTCCCCATGAGAGTGGTGAAGCCCTGGAATGGGTTGTGCAGGGAGGTGGTTGGGGCCCTGTCCCTGGAGGTGTTTAAGCCCAGGCTGGATGAGGCTGTGGCCAGGCTGATCCAGTGTGGGGTGTCCCTGCCCATGGCAGGGGGGGTGGAACTAGATGATCCTTGTGGTCCCTTCCAGCCCTGACTGATACTATGATACTATGATACTGTGATACTATGAGACTATAATCTGCCCTGCTCCAGTTCCCTGGGCCTGGCACTCCCAGCCCTTGTCCCAGATCCCTCCCCAGCTCTCCTGGAACCCTTCAGGTACTGGAAGCTTCTCTGAGGTCTGCCTGGAGCCTTCTCTTCTGCAGGCTGCACAGCCCCAGCTCTCCCAGCCTGGCCCCACAGGGGAGGTTCTGCAGCCTCTGCTCATCTTTGATCATCACTTTGCCCGTGGAGGTGGTGGAGTCTTGTGACGGTTTGAGGCTGTGCCTTTGAGAGAAGGACAGTGCTGGGACACTGGCTGAGTGCTTTGGAACAGTAACGAGAGCAATCAGATATTCTAAAGGAATTTCATTGGTGGATTGGTAGAATGCAACTTTCAGTCTGGGTGCAGTTGCTCTCTGCCTTGCTTTTCCAGCCTGTCTGCTTCTGAGCAGCCGGAGTCTGACCTTGGATGCCAGATCAGCACTAACCCTGCCTGCGCTTGGGGGCCGGACAAAGCTTCATCCTTGTTCATTTCCTTTTCTCTCTCTCTAGCCCCTTTTGGGAACAAAGGCAGGTAGGGGAGAGTGGGGGGTGCAGGGGGGGAACCCTCCTCTGTCTGGAGGAGGGGCTTTTGTTCCTGTGTTTTCCTTTGCTGTATATTTCTGTATCTACCTTGTAAATGCTGTAGATACTGTGTGTAGCCAACCTGCACTCCCTAGATTGCCTGTGAATGGAGCAGTCCTTTGCTTCTCCCACTGAGCTAGCTGTGCTTGCTTTCTGTTGGGGGGGAGGGAGAGCTAGGCCTTCTCTCAACCCACCACAAGTCACCATCCCTGGAGGTGTTGAGGAGGAGACTTGATGGGGTGCTTAGTGCCATGGGTTAGTTTATTAGATGGTGTTGGGTGATAGGTTGGACTCGATGATCTTGAAGGTCTCTTCCAACCTGGTCTGGTCTATTCCATTCCATTCCATTCCATTCCATTCCATTCTATTCTATTCTATTCTATTCTATTCTATTCTATTCTATTCTATTCTATTCTATTCTATTCTATTCTATTCTATTCTATTCTATCTTGGTGGCCTCCTCTGGCCCCTCTCCAGCAGCTCCACGATAAACCAAAGCTTTCCCTTGTTTTGTTGCTGCTGCTTTGAGCTCTGAGACTGAGCTGTGGTCATCCACTGCCCTGCCTCCAAACCCAAGTGTCATTGGCACAGAGTGAAACACTTCTGACCCCATTACAGCATTCAGAGAGAGCTAAGTGAGGAGGTGGTGCTGAGGACTCGTCTCAAGAGCTTGCTCTTGGCAGGTGATGGAGATGTGAGTGTACCTTGTAAACAGAAAGGAGCTGTATTAGAACTAGGACAGGCTAATCCTGAAGGTGATGGTAGAAGCAGAGCCCCAGGGGAAGATCAGAACAAAGCAAAGGCCTCAGCTGGGTCTAAGGCTTCAGGGAAAGGTCTTGAGCTTGTCCTATAGGACTTCAGATAGGGCTTAGACACCTCTCAGAAGGTCTTGGAGACTTTCTCCTGAGCTGGCCCATAGCATGGGTTACCACCAGGCTGGCTGTGAGCTTGGGCTTCAGCTTACAAAACAGGAGCCTAAACCCCCAAGGTTCTAACCCAAGATAAAGGCCAGTTGCTTCTACAACCATATCTGCTGGGCACCTGAGCAGCCAGACCTAGTGGGTAAGAACTGGGTAGGAGAGACCAAGCTGGTACCATAACCATGACAAGGACAGGAACCTGTGAAGCCACAGATGGTACCAACCCAAAGAGTGAGGTGAGGACAGGAAGGAGGAACTGCCCATGGTGAGTGAAGATCAGGTTGTGATCATCTGAAGAACCTGAAAGAGTTCAAGGCCATGGGGCCAGATAGGAAGCACCCAGAGGTGCTGAGAGAGCTGGGGAGGAGGTTGCTAAACTACTCTCCATCATACTCCAAAAGTTCTGGCAGTCCAGGGAGGTCCCCAGGGACTGGAAAAGAGGAAACATAGCTCCATTTTCAAGAAGGGAAAGAAGGATGACCCAGGGGACTACAGGCCAGGCAGTGTCATCTCTGTGCCTGGTGAGATCATAGAGCAGAGCCTCCTGCAGGCACTGCTGGGGCAGAAGAATAATGCAGAGGTGATTGGGCACAAGCAGCACAGCTGCACCAAGGGCAAATCCTGCCTGACAGACCTGGTGGCCTTCTGTGACAAGGTCACAACATCAAGAGATGAAGGTGGAGCAGCTGAGGTCATTGACCTGGAGCTGAGCACAGCCTTTGCCACTGTCCCACACCACATCCTGGTCCCCAGGCTGGGGCAGGATGGGTTCCATGAGTGGAGCATTCAGTGGGTACAGAACTGGCTTGAGGGCTGCACCCAAAGGGTGACTGTCAGTGGTCCATGGCCAAGGGGAGGCCAGGGACAAGTGTAGTCCCTCAGGGATCAGCACTGGGACCAGGCTTGTTCAACATCTGTGTTGGTGCCAGGGGCAGTGGCACTGAGGCTCCCTCAGCACCAAGCTGTGTGGTGCTGCTGACAGCTGGAGGGAAGGATCCATCCAGAGGGACCTGGGCAGGCTGGAGGGAAGGATCCATCCAGAGGGACCTGGGCAGGCTGCAGAGCTGGGCCCAGGACAACCTCAGGAGGTTCAACAAGACCAAGGGCAAGGTCCTGCAGCTGGGGCAGGGCAATCCCAGGCACTGATAGAGGCTGGGCAGGGACTGGCTGGAGAGCAGCCCTGAAGGAAAGGCCTTGGGGGTGCTGGGGGAGAAGAAGCTCAGCAGGAGCCAGCAGGGAGCACTGGCAGCCCAGAGAGCCAAGCAGAGCCTGGGCTGCAGCAAGAGAAGTGTGGCCAGCAGGGCAGGGAGGGGATTCTGCCCCTCTGCTCCACTCTGCTGAGACCACAGCTGCAGCTCTGGGGCCAGCTCTGGAGCCTCTGTGCCAGGAAGGATCTGGAGGGGCTGGAAGGTGTCCAGAGCAGGGCCAGGAGGAGGAGCAGAGGGCTGGAGCTGCTCTGCTCTGGAGACAGCCTGAGGGAGTTGGGGTTGTGCAGGCTGGAGAGGAGAAGGCTCCCAGGAGACCTCCTTGTGGCCTTCCAGGATCTGCAGGGGGCTGCAAGAAAGCTGGGGAGGGACTTTGGAGGGTGTCAGGGAGGGATAGGACTGGGGGGGATGGAGCAGAACTAGAAGTGGGGAGATGGAGATTGGCTGTGAGGAAGAAGTTGTTGGCCAGGAGGGTGGTGAGAGCCTGGCCCAGGCTGCCCAGGGAGGTGGTGGAAGCCTCCTGCCTGGAGGTGTTTGCAGCCAGGCTGGAGGTGGCTGTGAGCAACCTGCTGTGGTGTGAGGTGTCCCTGGCCACGGCAGGGGGTTGGAGCTGGCTGAGTCTTGAGCTCCCTTCCAGCCCTGACAGTTCTATAACTCTATGATCACAAGGCTGGTTCAAAGATAAGAAGCCATAAGGCAAGCTCTGGCATGAGGAATAAGGGATGAAGGTTGCAGAGAGGACTCAGGAAGGGACAGGAGGAGAAGGAAGCAGGAGGTCTTGCTGAACAGGAATGTAGAAGCAAGATACAGGTTAGTACCACCAGTAACAGTAGAGGAGTGGCTGGGGCTGCTTCATGCACTTTATGGTGGGCAAAAGTCCAGCTGGACCTGCTGACCTTCAGTCATCAGTGTGGCCTTGAGGGAACTGAGTGCTGTGGGGTTTTCTGGCAGGGCAGGCACACAGCTGGCATGTGAAGGGCCAACACAGACCCCCCCAGGAGAGCTGAAGAGCTCACAGATGGTCCTGGGGAGGCAGCCTAGCTGGGGTAGATGATTCATAAAGATACCACTTAAGATGCCATAAGCTTCTCCAGTCCAGGCTGGCTCCAACAGCCCTCACTGCCAGCTGGACAGAGCAATGCAGCCACAAAATACAGTGGCAGCCTTTGGGATGTCACAGAATCATGGAAAGGCTCAGCTTGGAAGGGACCTCAGAGCTCATCTACCCTAACCCCTTGCCATGCCCAGGGACATCTCTCAGCTAGGCTCAGCTGCTCAGGGCCTCAGCACCCCCAGGCAGGAGGCAGCCACAGCCTCCCTGGGCAGCCTGGGCCAGAGCCTCAGCAGCCTCACACTCAACAACTTCTTCCTCAGCTCCACTCTGACCCTGCTCTGCCTCAGCTCCAAACCATCCCCCCTGGGCCTGCCTCCGACACCCTGGATGCCAAACCTTGGATGCTAATGATGATTGGTGATGAATTTGCTTTTATGGAGCCCTAATTCTCTCCTGTGGAGCCATTTTGTCTTCTTGGTTTATAAGTGTTCCCCTTAGCTTCACCACACTGCTTGTGAGGCAGCAGTGCTGGAGAAGGGCCTGCAGCACACAGTGCCATGGGAGGTGTGCTCCTGGGTGGGACTAGCAGTGTAGCCTGGCAGGATACCACAGCTTCTGGGGAAATAATGTGCTGCTTTCCTGCCCTTCTCTTTGCCCCAGGGGCCATCATCCTGGAGGTGCCCCTCTGGTCTCTCCCCACACTCACAGCAGTGTGCTCGCCAGGGCTGCGTCCTGCGAGGAGCACGGCACAGGCAGGGACAAAGCAGAGCTCTGCTGTGCTCCTTGGGTCACCAGGTGCTCTGTAGTGCTGTGAGCTTCTGGCTGGGGGAGCAGCACTGCCCTGGGAAGTGCTCTCATGGCTCCTCTCACCCCGGGCCAGCCAGCACTCATATTCTCTGGGTTACAGAGACCTGGGCTCTGGTTTTGCCCCTACCTGCAGTTCTCCACAGACCACCTTCCCTTCCTGTGCTTCAGTTCCACCTGCAAAGAAGCACAGTGCCCCTGGACTCCTCATGGAAAGCCCAGGGCTGATTGGTGTTGGGCAGCATTCCTCACCCTTCCAGGATCTTGACTTGCTGGGGCTCTGTGTCTGGGACAGGGCAGGCTGTCCCTTGGCTGCTGAAGATCTCTGGTTACAGGAAAGGGAGACTCAGTGCAGGTAATGAAAGTGCCTCCCTCTCTAGTCACAGGCTTCCAGAATCCCAGCATCTGGGAGTTGGAAAGGAGCTCTGGAGCTCAGCCACCCAAGCCCTGCTCCAGCAGGGCACCCCCAGCACCCTGCCCAGCAGCACAGTGCCCAGGGGGGGTTGGAAGCTCTCCACACCAGCAGACTCCACAACCTCTCTGGGCAGCCTGCTCCAGGCCTCCAGCAGCCTCACCCCAAACAACTTTCTCCTCCTGCTCAGCTCCAACCTCCTGCCTGACACTTTCTGCCCCTTGCTGTCCCTTCTGCTGGCCCTGGGCAGCACTCAGCAGAGCCTGGCCCCAGCCTCTTGCCCCCCACAGCTCCTTTAGCTCTTGCTGAGCATTGCTCAGCTGCCCTCTGGGGCTGCTCTTCTGCAGGCTCTCAGCCCCAGGGCTCTCAGCCTTTGCTGCTCCCAGAGCTGCTCCAGGCCCCTCAGCAGCTCTGCAGCCTGCCCTGGGCTCTCTCCAGCAGTTCCCTGACTCTCCTGAGCTGGGGAGCCCAGCACTGGGTACAATACCCCAGCTGTGGTGTCCCTCAAGCAGAGCAGTGAGTGGTAGCCTGGTGGCTCTCTGTGCTGTTTCCCGCCTGGCCTTTCACTGAGGCCTAACCAGGCCTCCCCCTGCTAAAGCAAATATGCTTTTTAGCACTGATCTCAAAAAAAGGAGGAGCAGGCAGCAGCCCCATGGAGCAAACCAGCAGTTTGTGCTCTGCAGACATGTGCTCAGGGGAGCAGGCTTCACCTAGCAGCCTGAGGGCTGATTATCTGCCTTGCAGTCCTGGTGGGATTGCTCCTGGCCTGCCAGCATGCTGGCCCCTGGTGCAGCATCCCAGAAGGGTTGCAGAAAGAGCTTTCCTGCTGTCAGGAATAACAGCTGTGGGGGGGTTTATTCTCTGCAGTTCTGTCTAACCTGATGAGAGATTCAAGTTAGACTGCAGGAGGCCTTTTGACCAAGGCAGCCTAAGGAAGCAGCAGTGACCACAAGTGCAAGAGTTCAGGCTGATTGCACAGGTGCCAGAAGTCCACCTCTGCACTGGTCACCCCTTAAATCCCCCTTCTGATCATGATCACCATTTCCTCTTTCAAAGGAGGGGACCTTTCCTCCCCCATGCTGAGGGTAGTTTGCTCTGTCAGCTAGGGAATGCATCGGCTTGCAGCCTGTGCAGAGCCCTCCCTGCTGCTTGCCCCGTGCTCAGGCCAGAGCAGCACTTGCCCTGCTCAGAACAGCTGGCAGGACAGACACAGCTTCTTGAGGAACTGCTTCAGCCCAAGCAGCCACAGTTAGAAGCCTCTTCCTTACAGGCCATTTGAGAAGCTAACAGCAGCAGCTCTGGCTTCAGTGTGCTGTTTGGAGCTGAGTGGTGCTGGACAATCACCCCTAGGCCCTCTGGGACTCGAGGTCAGTCCTGTCTGCATGTGTGCTGTGTGCTGGTACCACCTACCAGCCCAGGTACAGCTGCTGGGGCAGAACATGGGCTTGTGCAGCCTCTTCCCTGAGCTCTAAGTTCTCTATCTCATGAGTACCTGTGACCAGATGGTTGTAGGGAGTCACTGTACTGGTGAGCTGCATCTTGTTATGCCATTGTAACTTCAGGCTCTGCCAGGGGAGGTTTAGGCTGGAGGTGAGGAGAAAGTTCTTCACTGAGAGAGTTGTTGGCCATTGGGCTGTGCTGCCCAGGGAGGTGGTGGAGTCCCCATCCCTGGAGGTGTTCCAGAGGGGATTCCATGGTCTAGTAGTCAGGAGGTGTTGGGTGACAGGTTGGACTTGATGATCTTTGAGGTCTTTTCCAACCTTACTGATTCTATGATTCACAGAGTGCCAGCAGGGAGGGGCTGGAAGGGAGCTCTGGAGCTCACCCACCCAAGCCCTGCCCCAGCAGGGCACCCCCAGCACCCTGCCCAGCAGCACAGTGCCCAGGGGGGGTTGGAAGCTCTCCACACCAGCAGACTCCACAACCTCTCTGGGCAGCCTGCTCCAGAGCTCTTCCTCACAGAGCTGCTCCAGGCCCCTCAGCATCTCTGCAGCCTGCCCTGGACTCTCTCCAGTAGTTCTCTGTCTGCTGAACTGGGGAACCCAGAACTGGGCCCAGGACACGAGCTGGGGCAGAGCAGTGAGTGGTGCACTGGGGACTGTCAGTGCTGTTTCTCAGACTCACTCTTTCTAGCAGCTCCAGCTGGATGTAGCAACCTAACCTGAGCCTCACTATTTCAGACTGTTGCATTCTGCCCAGCCAAGGTTCCAAGTGCCCTGGGCAGCTGTGCACTGCCTGCTGCTGTTGCTGAGACAGGAGAATGCCAGGTACCACCCTGCTGCCTTGCTGACAGGTAGGGCCTTCAGTGCTCCACAGCGTGGGGAGCACAGCTTTGTGCTCCAGCACATGAGCTCCAACCACAGCTCTTCTGCTGCATGGCCTGAGAGCTTTGCTGGCCCCAGCCCCAGCCCAACATCTCAATCTAACACTGCACATCTGCCAGAGCATCTTGGTCTTTGTCAGCTGTTTGATCTTTGGAGTCCTCCTGAACTTACAGTCAAGGAGTAATTCCTGTTGGAAGGGACCTCAGAAGGTCTCTCCTTCAATGTCTTACTCCACACAGCATCAGCAACGAATTCAGGTCAGGACAAGAAGGGCTTTGTTCAGTCAGGTCTTGATGGATGGAGATTCCCCCACTCCCCTGGGCCTGTCTTCCAGAGCTCAACCATCCTTAAGGGGAAGTCTTTCTCCTTCATGTGGAGTTGGAACATCCTCTGTTTGAGTTTGTGAGCCTTGGCTCTTGGCTTTGCACTGTAACCTCCCCAGTGGGCCTGGCTCCCTCATCTCCATAGCTTCCTGGGGTATTCTTACTGCACAGGTGGGGCAGCAACAACAGGGATGTGCCACTGAGCCTCAGCAGAGCGTCTGAGCTAGCCCCAGGTTCTGCATCCTGCTGACCTCCAGGCATCTGAGCTGTAACTTGATTTAAGTGCAGGGTCTGCCAAAACCCAGACAACCTGCTGCCCCAGGTCACCTTGCTTGCCTCAGGCTCTGTTCCAAGGCTCTGCTTTAGGAAAGCATTTCCTGGTTTTCTTAAGGATGAGCTGACTTTGGTCTGAAGTGGGGAATGTGATCAGGAGGGACCAAAGGACTTGTCCTGCCTGCTTCTCCCTGGCCTGGCAGTGGGCATGTTGCCTGCAGAGGGAGAGTCCATTTCTCAACCATTTTCCTGCCACCTCCCCTTCAGACACCGCTGCTGAAAAGAGGATTTGCTGTTGTTGACCCCTCCATTGCCACAAACAGCTCGTGATGGAGACATTCATCCCCTGCCTGCTGCTTACTGTAATCCATCCACACCCTGAGAGGTTTGGAATAAATCCCAGTCCTCTGCTTTTTCTCCTGGGACTGTCACAGCCTGATCTGCAGCCATGCACAGACACAGTGAATTCATCATGGCAGAGCAATTGTGGCACCGTGGCTCCTGCTGCCTGTGGCCCCAAGGGAAGATGCTCCTCAAAGACCCTCTCTTGCTGCTCGTCTCACCCAGTGCCACAGATGGTTACAGAGCTCATGTTCTGCACTGGAGAGTTGCCACTAGAAATACAAAGATGGGCACTGGAACAAAGGATTCCAGAAAGGCAGAGAGCTCTTAGCTCCTTACAGAGAGCTTGTTGAGTCTTCCTTTGTTTACAGACAGATTTGCCCAGCAGCCCAGCAGGGTTCTGTGCTGGCCCACACCCATCCTCGAAGGGGCTGGAAAGAACCCAGCCCCCAGCTGGACAGAAGAAACTCGATCCAGGTGGGCAGAGGGAGAGATGTGTTTTTCTCCCTCCCAGGAGGAAGGGTCCCCTTGGGTCAGAGGTGGTCTGTTCCACACCCCCTTCCTGTCCAGCAAGCGTGTTTAAGGAGAAGACCTCTTGATTCTTCCTCTTCTCCCCTGCACATCAAATGCTCCAAAGATCATCTCTGCTGGTGCTGCCAGCCCACAGGTGAGGCTGCCTCCAGCTTCGCTTTCCAGCTCTGACCCCACTGCTCCTAAGGACCTGGAGGCATTTGCATCAAGGGAGCCCAAGGCCAGCTGGGCCTGGGTTTGGATATGCTTTTCTATTTACCCTTTGCCTCACACCTTTGTAACCTTCCCTGCTACTGACACAGAGAATCACAGAATGATAGAACCTTAGAATAATATGCTCTTAGGACTTTGGAGTCACAGAATCATGGATCTCAGAACCACCCAGGCTGGAAGGGACCCCCCGAGGGCAGCCAGCCCAAGCCCCGTGCAGTGAGCAGGACATCCCCAACCAGACCAGCATTCCCAGAGCCCTGTCCAGCCTCACCCTGAATGTCTCCAGGGATGAAGAGCATTTTCCTGTTGGATCTTGTCACAGAACTCTGCATTCCTCCCCTTTTCTTTCCCTGTGTGCCTAGGGCTGATGGGTGAGCTGGCAAAGCAAGGCCTCCTTGGCAGCAGGAGCAGCCTGCCTGGGGCTGCTGGACTGGACCCCTCCAGCTGGTTTCATGCAGCTCCTTACAGCGAGACCTTGCTGAAGGCACTGGGTGAGGCAAAGCTGTGGGGCACAGAAAGTTCTGCCTTCTCAAAGGTCTGACAGCCTCACTGCAAGGGATTGTCCTGACTGGGCACTTTGGGGACAAGATGCTTGTCTGTCACAACTTGGTTAGTTGGAGACCATCCAGCCCAACCCCCTGCCAAGGCAAGGCCATGGAGGGCAGATCACACAGGAGCCACCCAGGGGGGTTGGAAGCTCTCCAGAGATGGAGACTCCAGCACCTCCCTGGGCAGCCTGCTCCAGGCCTCCAGCACCCTTCAGTCACAGAAGTTCCTCCCCATGTTCAGATGGAACTTCTGATGTGCCAGTTTGTGCCCAGTGCCCCTTGTCCTGTCTCTGGGCACCACTGACAGCAGCCTGGTGCCACTCTCCTGACACCCACCTGTGAAGTATTGATCAGCATTGATCAGATCCTCTCAGGCTGCTCTGCTCCAGACCGAGCAGCCCCAGGGCCTTTCTGTGCCTGTCTTGGCTTCAGCAGGTTTCAGTGGGTTGAACTCATTCAGTGAAGTTAGCTCAGAGTTTGTAACTGAAGTGTGCCACACTCCAAACCCACATTCACACTGAGCCAGGAGGGGCAGTGGCTTTAATGGGGCTTGGTTTGGTGGCCATGGTGGGGTTAGCTTCAAGGATCTTAGAGGTCTCTTCCAACCAAAGCATTCTGTGATTCTAGTAATCAAATCCATGCCACCCACCATTTCCTAGAAACATTAGGGTGTAGGAATAACTAAGGGAATGTGGTGGCCACAAGGATCATGACTTCTGCCTCAGCAGGCTCCTCTGCTGCCGCTGCTCTGATGAAGAGCCACTGAAGCAACCATTCCTGGCTGCTTGGGCAGGGTCACCCAGGGTTTCTCAGCAGAGCTGAGAGGACTGGGCTCTGGGGGTGCTTCTTCAAGGTAGAACCCAAAACAAAACACCTGAGCTTCTAGGACTGACAGCAGAAACAAGGCAACTTCTCACCTGAGTGCAATATGGAAGCACAGAGGGAGCTTAACCCCCTGCTAGCCACTGCCTGAACTACACAGGGAAGGTAACCAGGAATCAGCTGACTCTGTACCTGGAGCCCTTAGCAGGCTGTGCTGTGCCAGAGGAGCTGGAGCAGGTCCAGAGAAGGGCAAGAGAGCTGGGGAAGGGTCTGGAGAAGAGGGCTGAGGAGGAGCAGCTGAGGGAGCTGGGGGGGTTGAGCCTGGAGAAGAGGAGGCTGAGGGAGACCTCCTTGCTCTCTGCAGCTCCCTGAGAGGAGGCTGCAGCCAGCTGGGGCTTGGGCTCTGCTCCAGGGAAGAAGTGCCAGGACAAGAGGCAATGGCCTCAAGTTGCCCCAGGAGAGGTTTAGGCTGGGCATCAGGAAAAGTTTCTTCCCTGCAAGAGTGGCCAGGCACTGGAACAGGGAATTTACAGATTCCCATCCCTGGAAGCACTCCAAGAACTTGTAGATGCAGTGCTGAGGGCCATGGATTAGCGGTGGCCTGGCTGTGCCAGGTTCATAGTTGGATTGGATGATCTTGGAGGCCTTCTCCAGCTTTGCTGATTCTGTGATTCCATGATTCCATCCCACAAGGATGAGAATGTTTGCCCAGAAACACAGCAGGTGGTGAGGAAACCATCTTGAGGAGAATGAAGGCTTCTGTAAGGCTGTTCAGCTGAGGCTGCCAGCAGCTGAGGACCCAGCCTCTTGCTTCTGCACTTGCAGGCTGTTGCTATGGCATTTAACCTTTTCTGTTTGAGTGACATGAAGAAGGCAGCAGATCTTCAACACGAAGGCTCCTTGCACCAAGAGGGTTGAGATTCTGTATCAAGCTGGGGGGGTGCAGGTGTCCTGCCTGTGCTTTCTGATCCCACACCTCTCTGTCAGGCCTCAGGCACATCCTGCCTGCTGCTGGCAGAGGACAGGATGCATGCAGTGACCTGTAGCATGGCTGAGGCTGTGCTGCATCAGCCCCTGCAGAGTCAGCCCCTGCAGAGTCAGCAGTGGGCTGTGCAGGAGATGCACAAGCAGATAGTGATGGAGCAGCCTGCAGGACTCTGCCCTCATGCCTCATGCTAATCAACAAGGTCAGCAGACAGCAGTCGGGGGCAGGCAGCCTACTGCTTCCAGCACTACAGTTGCCAATAAAGCTTCAAAGGATGGTGCTAGGATGAAATCATGGAATCATGGACTGGTCTGGGCTGGAAGGGACCTTTCAAACTCACCCAGGGCAAGCCCTGCAGCCAGCAGGGACAGCTGCAGCCACAGCAGGCTGCTCCCAGCCCCAACCAACCTGCCCTGCACTGCTGCCAGCCATGGGGCAGCTCCACCTCTCTGGGCAGCCTGGCACAGGCTCTCCCCACCCTCAGCACCAAACAGTTCTCCTTCTCTCCACTCTCAGCCTCCCTCTTGCACTTCAAACCATCCCCCCTTGGCCTGGCCCAACAGGCCCTGCTCAGCACTCTGTCCCCAGCTCTCTTCTGGCCTCTTGAAGCCCTGCAAGGCCCCCAGGAGGTCTGCCTGGAGCCTTCTCCTCTGCAGGCTGCACAAGCCCAACCCTCCCAGCCTGGCCTCACATAACTGAACTGCAGAAGGCATCACCTGAGGCTGCTGCCATTTCAGAATGGCTTTGGTGTCTGCTCACTTTCTAACAGACTCTGAACCACCAGCCAGCCAAGCTCTCTTGGTCTGTTCTGGGCCCTGTTTCTTGAGTGCTGCACCTGGCTGGCAGCTCTGCCCAGAGAGCTTTTGGCAGCAGGAGCAGGAAGTTGCTGCTTGAAATTTGCATTTTGGTAAACACAATTTCCCTATAATAGGTTTAGAGTACTAATTAAGACCTGTCAGGCTTGTTAGTGCCTCTCTGAGCCATATCTCAAACAGAGAGACACAGAATGCTGAGGAGACTAACTGTGAGGGATGAGGATTTACCAGCTGCCTGAAGGATTCTATCACATAATCACTGCAGCTCACATGGCAAAGGTAAAAGGGAATGTTTGACCTCAAAACATCCATGTGGAATAGGAAGGATTGAGACTTATCCTGCAGAATTTCCAGGCAAAGCTCCTGGATCTAAATCATAGAATACAGAAAGGCTCAGGTTGGAAGGGACCTCAGAGCTCATCCACCCTAACCCCTTGCCATGGGCAGGGACACCTCTCAGACAGACTCAGCTGCTCAGGGCCTCATCCAGCCTGGCCTTCAGCACCCCCAGGCAGGAGGCAGCCACAGCCTCCCTGGGCAGCCTGTGCCAGGTTTGTAGGAACTATTGGAGCTGGAGTTTAGATCAGGCTGCCTGTGATGAGGAGATCCAAAGCCCTGGTCACAATTTCTAGAAGGGGCAAACCCAAGAATTTCAGCCAGCTGCACCCATAAGTTGTGGAGCCTCCATGCCTGGAGATGTTCAAAGCCAGGTTGAGCTCATCAGAACTCATCTACTCCAATCCCTGCCGTGGGCAGGACACCTCTCAGCTACATTCAGCTGCTCAAGGCCTCATCAGCTGGGCAGCCTGGGCCAGAGCCTCAGCAGCCTCACACTCAACGACTTCTTCCTCAGCTCCACTCTAACCCTGCTCTGCCTCAGCTCCAAACCCTTCCCCCTGGGCCTGCCTCAGACCCCCTCAGCCAAAGTTCCTCTGCAGCCTTCCTGCAGGATCCCTTCAGCTCCTGGCAGCAGCTCTGAGGAGCCCCTGGAGCCTTCTCCTCTGCAGGCTGCACAGCCCCAGCTCCCTCAGCCTGTGCTCCCAGCAGAGCTGCTCCAGCCCTGGCAGCATCTTTGTGGCCTCCTCTGGCCTCTCTCCAGCAGCTCTGTGTCCTTCTGCTGCTGGGGACAGCAGAGCTGGAGGCAGGATTGGAGGTGAGGTCTGAGCAGAGCAGAGTACAATCTACAAACCTAGACTGGTTTGGTGCATTTGAAACTAAAGGTCAGAGCAAGCCAAAGCCAGAGCCCAGCTCAGCAGAGTTTGGTGAAACGTTGCTGGACATCATGGCCACACTGCAGAGAAGCTTCCACCAGAGCTGTCTGGCCAGGATAGGAAACGTTGCTGTGTGCCTTTCCTGCCCTTTGAGGAGCATTTGGGTTTCACTGCTCTGATTCCAGGAGCCCAGGTTCTCTGCACTGTGCTGCTGCTCAGCCCTGGTGCCTGGAGCGGTAGCCTGGGTAGGATCCTGCAGAAACTAGAGCCGGGAAGATTCACCGGGGTGGGGGTGAAGCACATCAGCCTGCAGGCAGCTCTTGCCCTAGGACTGCTTTCTTCTGAGGAGAAGCAGGTTTGGGAAGGACCTGGCAGACTGGTGGCCACACCTGGGAGTAGAGTGGGGAATTCTGTTAGCCTGGGAGTAACTCAGACCTGAAAACACCCCTCAGGGGCTTGGAGCTGTGCTGGGAGGGAGCTGTGTAGAAGCAGCTGATGTGCATAGAGCAAGCTGACAGGTTGAGGGCTGCTTTTATCACCTGCCATAAAGATGCAGCCCTGCTTGCTCTGAAGCACAGCTTGGGAGGGCAGGGGAGGTGCAGACCCCCCAGGAAGCTGCATAGTTACTCATCTGTATTGCTGCCTCTTGAGCAGCAGAGCAGCTGTCCCCCCTCCTCCCAAGGTCATTCCAGGTCAGGCACATAGATTCCTGAAATGGTTTGGGTTGAAAGAGACCTTAGAGACCATCCAGTGCCAGCCCCCTGCCATGGGCAGGGTCAGCTCCCCCCAGCACAGGCTGCTCAAGGCCTCATCCAGCCTGGCATTCAGCCCCTCCAGGCAGGAGGCAGCCACAGCCTCCCTGGGCAGCCTGTGCCAGAGTCTCCCCAGCCTCACTGCAAAGAATTTCTTCCTCCTCTCCACCCTCAGCCTCCTCTATCTCAGCTCAAAGCCTTTGTCACTCATCCTGGCACTCCCAGCCCTTGTCCAAAGTCCCTCCCCAGCTCTCCTGGAGCCTCTTCAGGTACTGGGAGGCTGCTCTGAGGTCTGCCTGGAGCCTTCTCTTCTCCAGACTCAACAGCCCCAGCTCTCCCAGCCTGTCCCACAGGGGAGGTTTTCCAGCCCCCTGATCATAGAATAGAATAGAATAGAATAGAATAGAATAGAATAGAATAGAATAGAATAGAATAAACCAGGTTGGAAGAGACCTTCAAGATCATCGAGTCCAACCTATCACCCAACACCACCTAATCAACTAACCCATGGCACCAAGCACCCCATCAAGTCTCCTCCTGAACACCTCCAGTGACGGCGACTGCACCACCTCCCCGGGCAGCCCATTCCATCACCTTCATGGTCTCCTCTGGATCTGCTCCAGCAAGCCTACCCCAGCCCCAGCACATGTGCCTGCTTTGCCTTGCCCTGGGTTGTGGTTGAGGCCCCATCCCCGGAGATATTCAAGGTCAGGCTTGATGCAGCCTGCTCTAGTTGGGTAGGTCCCTGCTGCCTGCAGGGGGCTGGGCAAGATGCCTTCCAGGGTCCCTTCCAGCCCAACGCAATCTGTGACTGTGTGTGCGCGGGGACCCCCTCCTGGCTGCGGACCCTGCTCCCTGCCGCCACGCTCCACACACAGCTGCGGCCCTGCTCCCCCTGCCCAGGCGTCTGCAGCAGCGGCCTGCAGAGAGGGACAGCGGAGTCGCTGCCCTCGGGCGGCCGCGATGGGAATCAATACGGAAGACCAATACCATCCAAGCATCGTTGAGTTTGATTAGGGCACCTCTACAGCTTCTGTAGACACAGGCTCACACAGCATGCTTAGCACAGCTTCATTGGCTCCCCACAACTGCCCACAGGTCCCAGCTGCCCCACAGGAGTGGTTCAACTGCTGCCATCACGCGAGGCTGCTGTGCCTCCTGCCGTGCCGAGGCAGCTCCTGGTGCTTCCAGCTTCCAGTGCCCCGCTTTGGTCACACACTGCAGGCACAGCACTGCTTTGCCAGCTGCTAGCTGCCTCTGCACCTGTCCTGAGCGTGGCCTACCACTCTATCAAGCTCCAAGCTTATACTGTCAGATTGCTCACGCTGCTTATTGCTGTGATTGCCACAAGTGTCCTGAAAGCAGAGTTAGTGTCCTTCCCAATATCTAAGAGCCAACAAAGAGGGCTCTGAAGCCTTGGTGGTTTGTGGGTTTGTGTTGCCTGAAAACATCTCTGCTCTTCCATAGCCCCAGAAATTATTCTTTTCCCAAGCAGGAGTATCCTGAGATGATTGTGGAGCTGTTGTGAGAGGCAGGGAACTGCAAGCTGAGCATTTCAGAGGAGACAGAGATCTGCTTTCCCTTGAAACAATGTCCTTATTATTTGCTTGTTTGCTGAAGAGGTGAAACCAGCTAATGGGGCAGAAAGCAAACCTGCACGATGCACTCTGCCCCTGGGCTGGGCTATGCTGCAGGAGATCAGAGCACACTCATGGCAGTTCCTCATACAGCCTTCCAGAAGAAGGCAGCAGCTTGCCCAGACAGTGCCCTCATCCAGCCAGCAGTCAGAGCAGTTCTTTCCTTCTGCATGATAGCAATGGGGCACCAGCAGGTGTGAGGTTCTGCCCCTGGGGAGGAACAACCTCCCCAGGACAGGTGAGGAGGGACCTGCTGGGAAGCAGCTCCATGGAGAAGGACCTGGGAGTGCTGAGGGACAAGTTGCCCATGAGCCAGGAATGTGGCCTTGAGGCCAAGAAGGCTGAAGGTGTCCTGGGGGCATGAAGACAACACTGGCCAGAAGGGCAAGGGAGGTTCTTCTCCCTCTCTACTCTGCCCTGGCATCTGGAGTGCTGGGCTCCCCAGTTCAGGAGAGTCAGGGAACTGCTGGAGGGAGCCCAGAGCTGTGAGGGGCCTGGAGCAGCTCTGGGAGCAGCAAAGGCTGAGAGCCCTGGGGCTGAAAGCCTGCAGAAGAGCAGCCCCAGAGGGCAGCTGAGCAATGCTCAGCAAGAGCTAAAGGAGCTGTGGGGGGCAAGAGGCTGGGGCCAGGCTCTGCTGAGTGCTGCCCAGGGCCAGCACAAGAGACAGCAAGGGGCAGAAAGTGTCAGGCAGGAGGTTGGAGCTGAGCAGGAGGAGAAAGTTGTTGTGAGGCTGCTGGAGGCCTGGAGCAGGCTGCCCAGAGAGGTTGTGGAGTCTGCTGGTGTGGAGAGCTTCCAACCCCCCCTGGGCACTGTGCTGCTGGGCAGGGTGCTGGGGGTGCCCTGCTGGAGCAGGGCTTGGGTGGGTGAGCTCCAGAGCTCCCTTCCAGCCCCAGGCTGCTGGGATTTGATTTTTAACTGTTGGCAGCACACTGGTGCAGGAGGGGCAGTGGCTGTGGGAGTCAGCAAGGAAGTTTTTTTCTAACTCAGCTTTTAATCACACAGCAAAATACAAACTGCTCCATTGATCATCTGCAGCAGAAAGCATCTGAAATAAGCCCAGAGCCTGCCCAGGGAGGCAGTGAGCAAGGAGATGTGAGGAGAGGTTGTTTCATGCTAATTGTCTCTTGTTTTTGGAGTTCTCTAACACTGGAGCAGCTGTTGAGCTTTGGTTTGGTTTCCTTGAAGAGCTGGTGACTAATGAGTGTACAAATTACAGCCTGCTGGGGTTGGGTAGTGCAGGCTCTGAAAGTGAGAAAGCTGCTCTGGGAGGGGCAGAGGGAAACGCTCTGTGCAGGGCCCCCTACTCCTTTTCAGAGGAGAAAGTCTTTCAATCCTGGGGGCAGGGAACGTTCCTGGG
This sequence comes from Melanerpes formicivorus, assembly GCF_026170545.1. Lineage (NCBI taxonomy): Eukaryota > Metazoa > Chordata > Aves > Piciformes > Picidae > Melanerpes > Melanerpes formicivorus. Next base: position 19,679,306 of record NW_027142366.1, on the reverse strand, counting down.
ATGGGCAGGGAGGTGATCAGAAACCCTCAGCACACCTCAGGGGCTGGGAGTTTTGGGGGGCTGGCTGGTAAATGACACAGAGGCCCCTGGGGGGGCACAACTGTTTCTCACAGCTGAACTTTATGTCAAGCATTTGAGTTGGAGTGATGGTCCTCAGCTTAGGGGACAACAGGAGACAGTGCTGCTCCTCACATCAGAGACTGCTGGAAGGAACCTGAAAGGCTGCAGCCAGAGCAGGGTGGGCAGAGGGCAGCAGAAGGGATTCTGCCCCTGGGCTCTGCTCTGCTCAGACCTCACCTCCAATCCTGCCTCCAGCTCTGCTGTCCCCAGCAGCAGAAGGACACAGAGCTGCTGGAGAGAGGCCAGAGCAGGCCACAAGGATGCTGCCAGGGCTGGAGCAGCTCTGCTGGGAGCACAGGCTGAGGGAGCTGGGGCTGTGCAGCCTGCAGAGGAGAAGGCTCCAGGGGCTCCTCAGAGCTGCTGCCAGGAGCTGAAGGGATCCTGCAGGAAGGCTGCAGAGGAACTTTGGCTGAGGGGGTCTGAGGCAGGCCCAGGGGGAATGGTTTGGAGCTGAGGCAGAGCAGGGTTAGAGTGGAGCTGAGGAAGGAGTTGTTGAGTGGGAGGCTGCTGAGCCTCTGGCACAGGCTGCCCAGTTGATGAGGCCTTGAGCAGCTGAATGTAGCTGAGAGGTGTCCTGCCCACGGCAGGGATTGGAGTAGATGAGTTCTGATGAGCTCAACCTGGCTTTGAACATCTCCAGGCATGGAGGCTCCACAACTTATGGGTGCAGCTGGCTGAAATTCTTGGGTTTGCCCCTTCTAGAAATTGTGACCAGGGCTTTGGATCTCCTCATCACAGGGAGCCTGATCTAAACTCCAGCTCCAGTAGTTCCTACAAACCTCCTGTGTGCTGAGCTGGCTGCCAGCTTGGTTTGTGTCCACAGCAGCTGACAGCAGATCTGGGATTTACTTGCTGGTGGCAAGGCTCCTCCAGCATCTCCTTCCTCTCCCTGGGGTATTATTGCTGTGCACATTGATGAGAATCCTCAGTGGCAGCATTTCAGACCCAGGATGGCTTTGTCATCTGAAACACCAGCAGCCAGCTCTGAGCAGCTTCTGGCCCTTGGCACACAGTGAACCATGGCTCAGGCTGCTGCTTGCTGGGGTGCCCTAGCAGTGAGGGGTGATAAGAATTAGACCCCATCAAGATCAGGTAAATAGAGCTGCCAATGTCACCTGCTGGTGGTGAGGCTGTGAGGAGTGTCTGCTCCCAGAGCCTGCATCTCCTTCCCATGCTTCTCCAGCAGCTCTAGTCTAGAATCATGGAATGGCCTGGGTTGGAAGGGACCTCAGAGATCATCTACTCCAACCCCCTGCCATGGGCAGGGACACCTTCCACTAGACTTGGCTGCTCAAGGCCACATCAAACCTGGCTTTGAACACCCCCAGGGAGGAGGCATCCACAGCCCCCCAGGCAGCCTGTTCCAGTCCTGCAGAGATTCATGGACACTAGCTAAGCAGCTGGGTTGTACAGGAGAACCTGACCATTGTGCTGGGCATTCCTTATAACATTGCCTGCAGTAGCAGATGACCATAGAATCCCTGAACCCCAGCAGCCTGGCAGGGGCTGGAAGGGAGCTCTGGAGCTCCCCCACCCAAGCCCTGCTCCAGCAGGGCACCCACAGCACCCTGCCCAGCAGCACAGTGCCCAGGGGGGGTTGGAAGCTCTCCACACCAGCAGACTCCACAACCTCTCTGGGCAGCCTGCTCCAGGCCTCCAGCAGCCTCACCCCAAACAACTTTCTCCTCCTGCTCAGCTCCAACCTCCTGCCTGACACTTTCTGCCCCTTGCTGTCCCTTCTGCTGGCCCTGGGCAGCACTCAGCAGAGCCTGGCCCCAGCCTCTTGCCCCCCACAGCTCCTTTAGCTCTTGCTGAGCATTGCTCAGCTGCCCTCTGGGGCTGCTCTCTTCCAGCCCCCCCCCAGCAGTTCCCTGTCTCCCCTGGACTGGGGAACACAGCACTGGACCCAGCGCTCCCAACGAGGCTTCACCAGGGCAGAGGTACAAGAGAACCTCTCTCGACCTGCTGGCCACACTCTTCTTCATGTAGCCCAGACTCAATGCCTTGACAGATTGCCTCCAGCCGTGGTCTGAGGGCACAGGCACCAGGAGAAGGTTGCTGCCTTTGAATGCCGACAGCCCCCGAGCGGCGCCCAGCTGCAGCCTGCCCATCCTGAGCCGCAGCCTGCGGGGGTCGGCAGGGAACGGGGCCGGGGGTGCGGACGGCGTGGGGACAGAGGCAGCACCGGGCTGGAGGGATCCAGGGCGGGTGTGAGGAGCTCTCAGAAGCACAGAAGTCACCTTGACACCCTCGGAACGACGCTAACCCACTCTGTGCCTGTGCTGGGGAGCGGTGAAGGACACAAAGGGAGACAGAAGGGTTTTGTTGTGGAGACGGCAAAGCAGCGATCAGCAGCTCTGGAGCCCAATCACTGCCTTTGTTGTGCTTCATTTCACAGCAGCTGCCTCTGAACAGCTCTTTCTGCAGATGTTTCATAGAATCACAGAATGCACTGGGTTGGAAGGGACCCTCAAAGGTCATCTTGCCCAACCCCCCTGCAGGCAGCAGGAACATGGGATCCCAGAATCACAGACCCGCTGAGCTTGGCAGAGACCTTTGAGCTCATCCAGTCCAACCACAGCCCGGCACTGCTGCTGAGCCATTGCACCAAACCACCTCCCTCAGCACCACACCCAGGGACAGGGACTCAAGCACCTCCCTGCGCAGTCTGTTTCAATGCTTGATAACCATTTCAGGGTCAGGCTGCTCAGGGAAACAACCAGGGAGACAAATCTCAGTGCAAGAAAAACCAGCCTGGATGCCAAAGAGCAGCACCAGAGGGGCTGCAGCCCAGAACCTGTGCTGCGGTTACACAGTCACAGATTGCATCAGGGTGCAGGGGACCCTCCAAGGGCATCCTGCCCAACCCCTGCAGGCAGCAGGGACAGCTCCAACCAGAGCAGGCTGCCCAGGGACACAGCCAGGCTGAGCTTCAATGGCTCCAGGGATGAGGCCTCAAGCACCTCCCTGGGCAGCCTGTGCCAGAGTCTCCCCAGCCTCCCCCTGCAGAGCTCCCTCCTGGTGTCCAACCTAACTCTGCCCTGCTCCAGTTCCAAACCATTGCCTCTGCTCCTATCCCCACAGCCCCTTCTGAGCAGTCCCTCCCCAGCTGCCTGCAGCTGCCCTGCAGATACTGAACTGCAGCTCTGAGGTCTGCCTGCAGCCTTCTCCCCTCCATGCTGCACAGCCCCAGCTCTCCCAGCCTGTCTTGGCAGGTTTGGTGACATGGCTGAAGGTTGGTTGGTCACACCCAGGCCTTTTGAAGGTCTGCATGGAGACATTTGCTGGGCTTCATCTCCTGGAGGAAAGCCCTTGGAAAAGTGATTATAGAAAGATTTTGTAAGCTAACAAATGTCTCCCAACAAGAAATGGTTTGGTTTGTGTTATGTAGAACTGGGTGAGCCTCAGAAATTTGCAGGACACTCTGACATGCTGAAACTCTTCATCCTCACCAGAACAGAGCTGTCTTCTCAGGACTATGAGGATGCTGAAGGGACTGGAGCATCTGCCTGATGAGGAATGGCTGAGAGCCCTGGGGCTGGTTAGTCTGGAGAGGATAAGACTGAGAGGGATCTGATCAATGTCTGTAAATACCTGAGGGGTGGGGGGCAAGAGGAAGGGGCCAGGCTCTGTTTGGTGCCCAGTGACAGTACAAGGAGCAACAGGTACAAGCTGGAACCCAGGAGGTTCCACCTCAGCAGGAGGAGAAAGTTGTTTGGTGTGAGGGTTCTGGAGCCTGGAGCAGGCTGCCCAGAGAGGTTGTGGAGTCTCCTGGTGTGGAGAGCTTCCAAACCCCCCCTGGATGTGTTCTGGGTGCCCTGCCCTGGGTGCCCTGCTCTGGCAGGGGGTTGGACTGGATGCTCTCCAGAGGTCCCTTCCAAGCCCTGACATTCATTGGCCCTAGGGTTCTGTGAGGTCCCTTCCAGCCATTCCATGATTCTCACAAGGGAGTCCAAGGATCTCTGCCTGACATCCCAGCACCTCCTTCTCCCTGTGTTTGTGTGGGGTGGGAGGGTGGCTGAGCCCCCTGTGGAGCTAGGCAGAGGCAGGGCTTGCTGTGGCTCACTCTGCACCTGCAGACAGAGGGGAGAACATCAGCACTGAGCCAGCTTAGAGCCTGCTCCTTAGAAGTGCAGCTGAGGAGGAACCCAAGTGAGAGAAGATTTGGGTCAGAGGCACTGAATGGTTTCTTATGAGAGGAAAGCAGAAGCAGCCTTGCAGTGCTTTATCTCTGGCTTGCTACAGGGAGTGCTGGGATTTGCCTTCTGAAATGTTTCATCCAGGGAGCTGCCATCCTCTGGTGCTTTCAGCAGATTAAACAAGAGAAGAATTAAAACCTTTAGGGGGCTGCATGACACAGTTCAGCTGAAGCAGCCTCTGCTTCTCCTCCCTGTTTTCGTTCCGGTGAGCAGCTCTCTTCAGCCTGGTGCAGGCAGGGAGCTGCCAGAGCTGTGCAGCACGGCTGGTGCTGGCCTGAAGCTGCTCTGCAGCACTGCTGCTGGGGGTTGTGGGGCACAAGGAGGCACAGCTGGGTGCTCCTAGCATTTGGTGAAGGTGAAGGGAGCAGGGGCAGGCAGCCTGCAGCTGCTGGAGACACCTTGATCTCTGCAGCAAGCAGAGAGGTTCTGCTTAGTGAAAGCAGTCAGCAAGGCTGGCAGAGCTCTGCTGCCCCAGCCTCCTGCTACCTTTCCCTCAGCTTCTCAACCATTATGGCTGGCTGCTGCAAGTGGGACTCAGCACCCTGGTGCAGTAGTTGCTGGTTATCATCACCAGCAGCCTTAGCTAAAGTAAAGATCCCAGGGTGTTGTGAGCTGCAAAGCTACAGCAGGAGCAACTCTGCTCAGGGGTGGCCACAGGCTGGAGGCAAAGGCAGAGGACTTTGTCATGAAGCACAGAGCAGCAGAGACAAAGCCAGGAGGGCACACTTTGCTTTCAGCCCCTCTTCTGATTCTCCTTGTTCTCATCTCTCTATTTCTTAGCCCTGATCCTAACAGGTGTATGAAATTCTACCACCCTCTGGGAGAAGTTGGCCTCGAGCAGTGGGGTGGCTGAGGAGGTCCTTCCTTTCCTGAACCCAAAGCTCTGGGCTTTGTAAGACATCACTTGGTACCAGCTGGAGCAGAAACCTGCAGCATTTGTGGTCCTGGTGATATTGCTAATGTCCATTGCTTCCATCCTTCTGGATAGGATCATGGAATCATCAAGGTTGGAAAAGACCTCCAAGATCATGGAGTCCAGGCCTTACCCCAGCACTGCCAGGGCAGCACTGAGCCCTGGCCCTCAGCACCACTGAGCCCTGGCCCTCAGCACCACAGCCACACAGCTCTGAACCCCCCCGGGATGGGGACTCCACCACCTTCCTGGGCAGCCTGGGCCAGGCCTGGACAACCCTCAAGGGGAAGAAATTGTTCCTCATGGCCAACCCAAACCTGCCCTGGGGCAGCTTGAGGCCATTGCCTCTTGTCCTGTCCCTTGTTCCTTGGGAGCAGAGCCCAAGCCCCAGCTGGCTGCAGCCTCCTCTCAGGGAGCTGCAGAGAGCAATGAGGTCTCCCTCAGCCTCCTCTGCTCCAGGCTCAACACCCCCAGCTCCCTCAGCTGCTCCTCCCCAGCCCTCTTCCCCAGACCCTTCCCCAGCTCTCTTGCCCTTCTCTGGCCCTGGTGCAGCAGCAGAGCAGTGAGGAGTAGCAGCAGACCTGCTGGCTGCAGGCAGGGCTGGGTGAGGGGTGGCTGGGCTGTACCCAGTGCTCTGCAGCTGCTCATCATAACCTCTTGTACCTCTGCTGTTTCCTTCCAGGCTGCTGCTGGCTCAGAAGCTCACTGTGCCAACCTGACCTCGGGCACTGCCCTGCTGCTGTCTCCAGAGCCCCAACACCCTGAAGAAGCTGCTGGGTTTACTGGGGCCAGAGGATCCCAGGGCAGCCCAAGCACTGGACCCACTCCTCTGGAGGGCTCAGCATGGCACCAGCAGTGTTCAACACACACTTTATGGTAGGGACTTGTAAGAGGAAAGGCCAAAGGCCTGTCTGCCAGTGGAGAACACAGGGCCTGCACAGGGCCTTCACTGACACCTCCTGCAGTGGCAATGCAGGTCCAGCCCTGGCAGGCAGCACAGACCCTGGGCCCCCAGGAAGCTGCCCTTGGCTTGGGGGCTGAGCTGTGCATGTCTCAAGTGTTCTGCCAGGAGATTACAAATAAGGTTTCTTCCCAGAACAGCCCTGGATCTGTCCTCCATCTGAACAGATTTCCTTTGATCCCTCCACTTGGTCATTCTGTGCTTTCAGCTTGCTTCTGTTGTAATTATCCCCAAGAGCCCATCTGGCTTCTCTCTGCTGCTGGGTCCCCTCCTGGTAACTCCATAACCCATTGGCCAGCTGCAGCCACAACTCACAGAGGGATGGAAGACTCCAGGACACTGAGTTCCTGTATCAACTCTGCCACCAAGAAGGCCTCCAGCATGCTGGCTCAGATCAGCAATGGTGTGCCAACAGGACTAGGACAGGGATCATCCCCCTGGACTCAGCACTAGTGAGGCCACACTGAATATTGGGTTCAGTTCTGGGCTCCTCCCTCCAAGAAGGACATTGAGGAGCTGGAGCAGGGCCAGAGAAGGGCAAGAGAGCTGGGGAAGGGTCTGGAGAAGAGGGCTGGGGAGGAGCAGCTGAGGGAGCTGGGGGTGTTGAGCCTGGAGCAGAGGAGGCTGAGGGAGACCTCCTTGCTCTCTGCAGCTCCCTGAGAGGAGGCTGCAGCCACCTGGGGCTTGGGCTCTGCTCCCTAGGAACAAGGGACAGGCAAGAGGCAATGGCCTCAAGCTGCCCCAGGGCAGGTTTGGGTTGGCCATGAGGAACAATTTCTTCCCCTTGAGGGCTGTCCAGGCCAGGCCCAGGCTGCCCAGGGCAGTGGTGCAGTCCCCATCCCCGGAGAGGTTCAAGAAACCTGTGGCCATGGCACTTGGAGCCATGGGGGGTTGGGCTGGTGCTGGACTGGGTGATCTGGGAGATCTTCTCCATCCAAAGCAATTCTATGCTTCTATGATTCCTGACCCCAAGAGCTCCTACCCAGTCCTGTAGGCTGAGCTAAGTGAGAGTAAAACATTGCCAGCTTTGGGAGCATCCCTGTCCTCTGTACCAGTGCCTCAAACAGGGCAGGTTTGACGCAGAGGGAGGTACAGGATCCAGCTGGACTTTCAGGCTGGTGATTTATGGCCTCCTGGGATTGTAAACCACAGTGCTGGGGACTCTGGCTCGACAATACCTGGAATTCTCGAGCTGAGGCAGGGCTGAGTGCCCTAGGAGCAGCAGGAGATGATTCTGTGAATGGGGTGCTGGAAGGTGGTCGATCTCAGAGGGTGTTTGCCTGCTGTGAGTTTGTGTCTCAGGATGTGGGGCTGTGCCAGCACGTTGGCAATCTACCTGCACTCCACTCACACACAAAGAGCTTTCCCTTCTCCAAGGTTTTCCACCCACAAATCTCCCAACACTCCCAGCAGTGCTTTGCAGGGAACTATTCAGCTGCTAAGCCTGGAGGGACCTCTGGAAGTCCCCGAGCTCAGTTAATTCTCCCCCTGCCAGCCCCATCATCTCCTCCCTTTCAGAAGCAGCCATCCCAACTGGGTGGTTGTGAAGAGCTTGGCTGCTCTGAGAGCCAGGAGTCTGTTCACATTGTCACACTGAAATACTTTCATCTCCACTTGGTAGCCATTTCTTCTCCTGCCAATCCCTGTACTTTCATTTCAAGTGCTTCTTTTCTGGTCTCTGACCTTCCCCAGCCTGAGCTGTTTATCAGACATCAGATTTCTTCTCAGCTCTGGGTCACACAGGCTCACACAGGCCAAGCTCTGGTAGCTTTAACTCTCCAGATGAATCTCCATCCCTTCTGGGATCACAGAATGCTTTGGGCTGAAAGGGACTTTAAAGATGATCTAATTCCAAGCCCCCTGCCATGGGCAGGGACCCCTCCCACCAGCACAGGCTGCTCAAGGCCTCATCCAGCCTGGCCTGGAACACCCCCAGGGTGTTCATCCACAGCCTCCCTGGGCAGCCTGTGCAGAGCCTCCCCAGCAGCCTCACTGCAAAGAATTTCTTCCTCCTCTCCACTCTCATTTGCCATTGCTGGCTCCTGGAGGGTTTGTCACCAGCTGACACTCCCAAGGCCTTCTCCTCCAGACTGCTCCTTGCCCAGCCTGGATTTGTGCTCAGATTATTTCTCTGTACCTGTTCCAGTCTCAGTTTACCTTCCTTGACCAGAGCTGAACAGCTGATCAGCACTGGGACCAGGCTTGTTCAACATCTGTGTTGGTGCCAGGGGCAGTGGCACTGAGGCTCCCTCAGCACCAAGCTGTGTGGTGCTGCTGACAGCTGGAGGGAAGGATCCATCCAGAGGGACCTGGGCAGGCTGCAGAGCTGGGCCCAGGACAACCTCAGGAGGTTCAGCAAAGCCAAGGGCAAGGTCCTGCAGCTGGGGCAGGGCAATCCCAGGCACTGCTAGAGGCTGGGCAGGGACTGGCTGGAGAGCAGCCCTGAAAGAAAGGCCTTGGGGGTGCTGGGGGAGGAGAAGCTCAGCAGGAGCCAGCAGGGAGCACTTGCAGCCCAGAGAGCCAAGCAGAGCCTGGGCTGCAGCAAGAGAAGTGTGGCCAGCAGGGCCAGGGAGGGGATTCTGCCCCTCTGCTCCACTCTGCTGAGACCACAGCTGGAGCTCTGGGGCCAGTGCTGGAGCCTCTGTGCCAGGAAGGCTCTGGAGGGGCTGGAAGGTGTCCAGAGCAGGGCCAGGAGGAGGAGCAGAGGGCTGGAGCTGCTCTGCTGTGAGCACAGCCTGAGGGAGTTGGGGTTGTGCAGGCTGGAGAGGAGAAGGCTCCCAGGAGACCTCCTTGTGGCCTTCCAGGATCTGCAGGGGGCTCCAGGAAAGCTGGGGAGGGACTTTGGAGGGGGTCAGGGAGGGATAGGACTGGGGGGGATGGAGCAGAACTAGAAGTGGGGAGATTGAGATTGGCTGTGAGGAAGAAGTTGTTGCCCAGGAGGGTGGTGAGAGCCTGGCCCAGGCTGCCCAGGGAGGTGGTGGAAGCCTCCTGCCTGGAGGTGTTTGCAGCCAGGCTGGAGGTGGCTGTGAGCAACCTGCTGTGGTGTGAGGTGTCCCTGGCCATGGCAGGGGGTTGGGGCTGGCTGAGCCTTGAGCTCCCTTCCAGCCCTGACAGCTCTGTGATTCCCTGAACACAAAGCTCTCCTGCCCTCAGCATGTCCCATCCCCATCCTGCTTCCTGGGGCAAATCAGAGCCCCCAGCATGGCTGGGGCTTGCATTGCTGTCACCAAGCACTTCAGGTGTACTGCTCCTTCCCATTCAGCAAGGCAAGCCTGATGTGATTCAGGAGCAAGGGAACAAGAGGGGCTTAGAGCTGGTGCTGAAGAGGCTCTTTAACATGATTCCCCTGGCTGTGCTGTTAGGAGACAGCAGCCCTGTTTAGATGGAGAAGCAGCTGAATGCTGATGGGACAGGCTCAGATCCCAGGCAGCAGTGGAAGTGTTCTGAATAGAATGGCTCTAAATGTTTGCTACCACTGCACAGAGCAGATGGCCTTTGAAGCTCTTACTTCAGTAAGCTGCACACCATCAGTCTCAGGAGGATGAGTGTGAGGCTGGAGAATGGCTAATTCATGGCCTGAGAGGCTCTTCCCTTTGTGTGTCTCTCTCAGGCTCCAAATCCTGCCCGAGAGCTGTCCAGGACACGAAGCTGGCTTTCCCAGGAAGGCTCTGCTGAGCTCTGGCCCCCAGCTTGGAGGAGCAACAGGTTAGGACTCTGCCCTTCCCTGAGAAGTGTCCTGCTGTGGCACTGCCCTCCCACAACTCCTTCCCTATTATGCTTGGGATCATGCTCTGCTGTGTTCCAATCTTTCCTTCTTCTGTGGGTGTTCTACCACCAGCTCTGCACTGACCCAGGCAGTGTGCTCTGCCAGATGTGTTTGCTCACTACCCTGTGCTGCAAGCTCAGCAGGACTCAGGGCTCCTGCTGTGGAAACAACGTTCCTAGATGAAGCAGGTCATGGGGAGGGAGAGCAGCATGCTGGTGATGCCTGAGGCACAGCTGGCCCAGAGGTTGTTCAGCAGCATCTCACTGGTAGCATTCAAGAATGGGCAGTGGAAATGGGAGGCTTAGGCTGCATCTTTGAGGAAGCTTCTTCCCTGAAAGGGTTCTCAAGGCCCAGGCTCCCCAGGGGGGTGGCAGAATCCCCATCCCTGGAGGTGTTTCCCAGAGGCAGAGCTGTGGTGCTGAGGGCCAGGGCTCAGCCCCAGCCTGAGCAGAGCCAGAGAAGGGTTGGGCCGGAGGAGCTCAGAGGGCTTTGCCAACCAAAACAATCCATGGTTCCAAGGATGAAGTGGGACTGCTGGTTGCTGAAGGTCTTCCACAGTCTCCAGCCACACTCTCACACTGCCCTCTTTGTGTGCCAAGGGGCTTGCCCCTTGTGCCCTGCCAGCCTGGGTACCAGTCCAGGGTAACAAACGAGGACGTTGCCGTCTCCAGCAAGCTGTGAAGTGCAGGCAGCTACAGAGCTGCTGCTGCCTGCCTGCCTCCCCCCTGCCCAAGGACACAGGCATGGAGCCTCAGGCTCTTGCCTTGTGGCAAGCACTGCAGGCAGTGCTGAGATGCCATCAGTGCTGCTGTGGCCACCCCGGCTCCTCTGGCCCTGCACAGCACTTAGCTGCTGGCCTCTGCCTCAAAGCCCTGTACTTTGCCAGGGGCTAAGAGGGAACATGAAGCCTGTGCTGCTCAGCTCATTTTGTGTCACTTCCACTCTGATCATTTTCTGCTCCAAACCACAGTTTGAAAGAACTGGGTCATGCCCAACAAAGGGGTGGAAATTTCTGAGCCTTGCTGTCTCCACATGGCACAGAGGTGACCCAGCTGAGGCAGACCAGGGAGACGAGCTCTGGAGCTGGGAGTGGTGTAAAATGCTTCACTGGTGTGGATGCTCCGCCTCTGCCCCTCGGCGCAGAGCATCCTGACCGCGCCCTGCTGGGGCCTGGGGCTGTGCTGCTTCCTTCAGAGACAGGTGGGAGCCACCACACACCAGCAGGGCACCGGGTCAAGGTCTCAGGCACTCACAGCCCTTGAGGCTCTGGCGTCGAGAAGCTGGGAGCAGAGACCTCACCAAGATGCCTGTGTGCTTTAGAGGGATGACAAATCCTGCACTGAGTTAAGCCCCAACGACAAAAGGAAGTGTGCAGGATGGTCCTCTGCCTCCAGACAGGCAATCATAGCAGCACAGCACCACCAGCCTCACAGCCTGCCTGCTCCAGCCCTTCAGCAGTGTTAGCAGGCCAGATTAGCTAAGGATGTGCTCTCTGCTTCCCTTCTCCAGATCCACAGCCTGAGCCCGACCCCGGGGTGGGTCTGGGAAACAGCAAGCAGCACCAGCACCTCTGGGTGGCAGAGCAGAGCAGCTCCATGTGCTGGGCTCTGAGCTGCAGAGCAGAGCAGCTCCATGTGCTGGGCTCCAGGCTGCAGAGCACAGCAGCTCCATGTGCTGGGCTCCAGGCTGCAGAGCAGAGCAGCTCCATGTGCTGGGCTCCAGGCTGCAGAGCAGAGCAGCTCCATGTGCTGGGCTCCAGGCTGCAGAGCAGAGCAGCTCCATGTGCTGGGCTCTGAGATGCAGAGCAGAGCAGCTCCATGTGCTGGGCTCTGAGCTGCAGAGCAGAGCAGCTCCATGTGCTGGGCTCCAGGCTGCAGAGCAGAGCAGCTCCATGTGCTGGGCTCTGAGATGCAGAGCAGAGCAGCTCCATGTGCTGGGCTCTGAGCTGCAGGGCAGAGCAGCTCCATGTGCTGGGCTCTGAGCTGCAGAGCAGAGCAGCTCCATGTGCTGGGCTCCAGGCTGCAGAACAGAGCAGCTCCATGTGCTGGGCTCTGAGCTGCAGGGCAGAGCAGCTCCATGTGCTGGGCTCCAGGCTGCAGAGCAGAGCAGCTCCATGTGCTGGGCTCTGAGATGCAGAGCAGAGCAGCTCCATGTGCTGGGCTCTGAGCTGCAGGGCAGAGCAGCTCCATGTGCTGGGCTCTGAGCTGCAGGGCAGAGCAGCTCCATGTGCTGGGCTCCAGGCTGCAGAACAGAGCAGCTCCATGTGCTGGGCTCCAGGCTGCAGAGCAGAGCAGCTCCATGTGCTGGGCTCTGAGCTGCAGGGCAGAGCAGCTCCATGTGCTGGGCTCCAGGCTGCAGAGCACAGCAGCTCCATGTGCAGGGCTCTGAGCTGCAGGGCAGAGCAGCTCCATGTGCTGGGCTCCAGGCTGCAGAGCAGAGCAGCTCCATGTGCTGGGCTCCAGGCTGCAGAGCAGAGCAGCTCCATGTGCTGGGCTCAGAGCTGCAGAACAGAGCAGCTCCATGTGCTGGGCTCTGAGCTGCAGGGCAGAGCAGCTCCATGTGCTGGGCACCAGGCTGCAGAGCAGAGCAGCTCCATGTGCTGGGCTCTGAGCTGCAGGGCAGAGCAGCTCCATGTGCTGGGCTCCAGGCTGCAGAGCACAGCAGCTCCATGTGCTGGGCTCCAGGCTGCAGAGCAGAGCAGCTCCATGTGCTGGGCACCAGGCTGCAGAGCAGAGCAGCTCCATGTGCTGGGCTCTGAGATGCAGAGCAGAGCAGCTCCATGTGCTGGGCTCCAGGCTGCAGAGCACAGCAGCTCCATGTGCTGGGCTCCAGGCTGCAGAGCAGAGCAGCTCCATGTGCTGGGCTCCAGGCTGCAGAGCAGAGCAGCTCCATGTGCTGGGCTCTGAGCTGCAGGGCAGAGCAGCTCCATGTGCTGGGCTCTGAGCTGCAGGGCAGAGCAGCTCCATGTGCTGGGCTCTGAGCTGCAGGGCAGAGCAGCTCCATGTGCTGGGCTCTGAGCTGCAGAGCAGAGCAGCTCCATGTGCTGGGCTCCAGGCTGCAGAGCAGAGCAGCTCCATGTGCTGGGCTCCAGGCTGCAGAGCACAGCAGCTCCATGTGCTGGGCTCCAGGCTGCAGAGCACAGCAGCTCCATGTGCTGGGCTCCAGGCTGCAGAGCAGAGCAGCTCCATGTGCTGGGCTCCAGGCTGCAGAGCAGAGCAGCTCCATGTGCTGGGCTCTGAGCTGCAGAGCAGAGCAGCTCCATGTGCTGGGCTCCAGGCTGCAGAACAGAGCAGCTCCATGTGCTGGGCTCCAGGCTGCAGAGCAGAGCAGCTCCATGTGCTGGGCTCTGAGCTGCAGAGCAGAGCAGCTCCATGTGCTGGGCTCTGAGCTGCAGGGCAGAGCAGCTCCATGTGCTGGGCTCTGAGCTGCAGAACAGAGCAGCTCCATGTGCTGGGCTCCAGGCTGCAGAGCAGAGCAGCTCCATGTGCTGGGCTCTGAGCTGCAGAGCAGAGCAGCTCCATGTGCTGGGCTCCAGGCTGCAGAGCAGAGCAGCTCCATGTGCTGGGCTCTGAGCTGCAGAGCAGAGCAGCTCCATGTGCTGGGCTCCAGGCTGCAGAGCAGAGCAGCTCCATGTGCTGGGCTCTGAGCTGCAGAGCAGAGCAGCTCCATGTGCTGGGCTCCAGGCTGCAGAGCACAGCAGCTCCATGTGCTGGGCTCCAGGCTGCAGAGCACAGCAGCTCCATGTGCTGGGCTCTGAGCTGCAGAGCAGAGCAGCTCCATGTGCTGGGCTCTGAGCTGCAGAGCAGAGCAGCTCCATGTGCTGGGCTCCAGGCTGCAGAGCACAGCAGCTCCATGTGCTGGGCTCCAGGCTGCAGAGCAGAGCAGCTCCATGTGCTGGGCTCCAGGCTGCAGAGCACAGCAGCTCCATGTGCTGGGCTCCAGGCTGCAGAGCAGAGCAGCTCCATGTGCTGGGCTCCAGGCTGCAGAGCACAGCAGCTCCATGTGCTGGGCTCTGAGCTGCAGAGCAGAGCAGCTCCATGTGCTGGGCTCTGAGCTGCAGAGCAGAGCAGCTCCATGTGCTGGGCTCCAGGCTGCAGAGCACAGCAGCTCCATGTGCTGGGCTCCAGGCTGCAGAGCAGAGCAGCTCCATGTGCTGGGCTCCAGGCTGCAGAGCAGAGCAGCTCCATGTGCTGGGCTCCAGGCTGCAGAGCAGAGCAGCTCCATGTGCTGGGCTCCAGGCTGCAGAGCAGAGCAGCTCCATGTGCTGGGCTCTGAGCTGCAGAGCAGAGCAGCTCCATGTGCTGGGCTCTGAGCTGCAGAGCAGAGCAGCTCCATGTGCTGGGCTCTGAGCTGCAGAGCAGAGCAGCTCCATGTGCTGGGCTCCAGGCTGCAGAGCACAGCAGCTCCATGTGCTGGGCTCCAGGCTGCAGAGCAGAGCAGCTCCATGTGCTGGGCTCCAGGCTGCAGAGCACAGCAGCTCCATGTGCTGGGCTCTGAGCTGCAGAGCAGAGCAGCTCCATGTGCTGGGCTCCAGGCTGCAGAGCACAGCAGCTCCATGTGCTGGGCTCCAGGCTGCAGAGCACAGCAGCTCCATGTGCTGGGCTCTGAGCTGCAGAGCAGAGCAGCTCCATGTGCTGGGCTCCAGGCTGCAGAGCACAGCAGCTCCATGTGCTGGGCTCTGAGCTGCAGAGCAGAGCAGCTCCATGTGCTGGGCTCCAGGCTGCAGAGCACAGCAGCTCCATGTGCTGGGCTCCAGGCTGCAGAGCACAGCAGCTCCATGTGCTGGGCTCTGAGCTGCAGAGCAGAGCAGCTCCATGTGCTGGGCTCCAGGCTGCAGAGCACAGCAGCTCCATGTGCTGGGCTCCAGGCTGCAGAGCAGTGCAGCTCCATGTGCTGGGCTCCATGCTGCCAGTCAGGCTTGGTGAGCAACTGTGTAACTCCTGGTGGAGAGGGAGAGGCTGCTGAGTAATTGGACACAAGACAGCCTGTCTGGTGGGGCAAGATTTGGTATTGATGTCCTCTCAGAAGGGAGAGATAGCTCTGAGCTGCAGAGAAGAGCTCTGGTGGAGTCCTGCCATGTACCTCTGCCCCTGCAGGCCTTGCCAGTGCTGGTGCTTTCCTGGCTCTAGATGTGGAGGGGTTCAGCCTTCCCAGCAGCAGAACAAGCTGGCAGCACAGCCAGTGTGAGCAGCTGGGCAACATTCTCTGCTGAACACCCCAAGGGGTCTCAGCACCCCCTGCCCATGGTGGTTTGTGTGTCCCTTCACAGCTGCCACAGGAGAGGCCAGGGTGGGTGACTGGGAGACCTTTTGTTCTGTGAGGAACACAAACTGTTTATGCAGGGAATGCCAGGGACTGGTCTGAGGTCTCATTCAGCCCCCACTCGCTGATGAGTAGCTGCCAGCTGAAAATGACTTCCAGTCATCCCTGGTCTGACTTTGATTAGAAGCTGAAGCTTCAGCAAGCCTGGCAGCTCCCTTGGATGCCTGCAGGTTCTCTGGGCCTTTTCTGATGGTTTCTCTTGATAGGCAGGTTGACAACACAGGCTGTGATGCTCTGTGTCCAGCTCTGGAGCCCTCAGCACAGCACAGGCAGGGAGCTGCTGGAGCAGGGCCAGAGCAGGCCACAGCAGTGCTGGGAGGCTGGAAGTCCTCTGCTGGGAGGCCAGGCTGGGAGGGTTGGGCTTGTGCAGCCTGCAGAGGAGAAGGCTCCAGGGAGACCTCCTGGGGGCCTTGCAGGGCTTCAAGAGGCCAGAAGAGAGCTGGGGACAGAGTGCTGAGCAGGGCCTGTTGGGCCAGGCCAAGGGGGGATGGTTTGAAGTGCAAGAGGGAGGCTGAGAGTGGAGAGAAGGAGAAATGTTTGGTGCTGAGGGTGGGGAGAGCCTGTGCCAGGCTGCCCAGAGAGGTGGAGCTGCCCCATGGCTGGCAGCAGTGCAGGGCAGGTTGGTTGGGGCTGGGAGCAGCCTGCTGTGGCTGCAGCTGTCCCTGAAGGAGTTGGACTTGGTGAGCTTGGAAGTTCCATTCCAACCCAACCCAGTCTGTGAGTCTAGGTCAGGAGATGTGACTAACACCTGGGGATGCTCCCATGGCTCCCATGTTGCCATAGTATGGATTGATCTCAAGCTTTCATAAATAAGCACCACAGGTAAAGCATCCCTGTGGTGTTCACTGAGGAGCACTTGT
Source organism: Melanerpes formicivorus (assembly GCF_026170545.1). Taxonomy (NCBI): domain Eukaryota; kingdom Metazoa; phylum Chordata; class Aves; order Piciformes; family Picidae; genus Melanerpes; species Melanerpes formicivorus. The sequence goes on along the minus strand of NW_027142366.1, from coordinate 19,663,165 downwards.
CTGGAGCCAGGGCAGTGTCCAAGTTCTGGTGTGAGTGCTGAGCAGGAGGGTGGGCAGCTGAGAACATGTTCTGTGCTCTACCTGATTGCTGCAGTGGTTAAGCCACAGGACTGTGCTGAACTGGCAGAAGAATATGGCCAAACCACAGCAGGATTACTGCCCTTAGCAGCCCACCCCCAACCCTGGGGGCACAGGGCAGAAGTGCAGGCAGGGTGGTAGGAAGTCCAGGCCTTTGCCTTCCTGTTGTTCAGAAGGGGCTGTGGGGATAGGAGCAGAGGCAATGGTTTGGAACTGGAGCAGGGCAGAGTTAGGTTGGACACCAGGAGGGAGCTCTGCAGAGGGAGGCTGGGGAGACTCTGGCACAGGCTGCCCAGGGAGGTGCTTGAGGCCTCATCCCTGGAGCCATTGAAGCTCAGCCTGGCTGTGGCCCTGGGCAGCCTGCTCTGGCTGGAGCTGTCCCTGCTGCCTGCAGGGGGTTGGGCAGGATGCCCTTGGAGGCTCCCTCCCAGCCCAGGGCAGTCTGTGAGTCAAGCACCTTCTGCTGCTCTTGCACTTCCCCCATCACCCCACAGCATGGAGGGGAAGGCCCAGGCCTGTAGCAGAGCTCTGCTGGGATAGAAGAGATGGCAGCAAATGGAATGAAAGCCAGCAGCCTGCTGTGGGGAGCAGAGAGATGCTGCAGCTGTGCTGGCAGCCAGTGCAGGCTGTGCCCCTCGCTGCCTGCTGCACTTTCAGGGTGTCAGGAGGAAGGCAATGCTCATGCCTCAGAAAAGGGATTTCAAAGAGTTGGTGTCCTGGAAAGGGCAGGAGAGTGAGCTCCCAGCTGCCAGGCAGCACAGAGCGGTGCAGCAGGCAGGGGCTCGCCCGGGGCCCATCCTGACCACTAGAGCACACCGGGACAGCTCCCAGCAGCCGACGGCCACTGAGCTGCTGCCCGGCAGAGAGACAAACAGGAAATGCATTGGGTCTGATGTGTGTGATCAGAGCCACAGCCTGGGCTGGGGAAGCAGCTGGACTAGCAGGGCCCTTTGCTGGGTAGGGAGTGCAGTGCAGGCTGTCTCCTGCAGCAAGCCAGCAGCTGTCCTTGGCTGACTCCTCAAATGGGGTCACTGCTGCTGCCCTGTCATCTCCAGGTGTGTACACACAGGCACACAGCAGCTTGACAGAACAGGAGGAGCAGCCACACCTGTGGGCATCTCAGGTGATGCCACCATGCCTGAATGCCTCCCCTCTTGCACTGCCTTGTGTGTGACAGGGCAGAGTTACGTGGAGGGCTGAGACATGGGGCAGCATCTCTTGGGTTCTTGCATCAGACATGCCTGATAACCTCTGCCAAACCACTTGCCTGGTGTTGCCTGGGATCATCCTGCGTGGTTCTGAGCACCCAGATTACATGCAGCTCCTTGGCACAGGCTTAGCAGTGGCTGGAGCTGGCCTCCTGTGCCAGGCACCCTGCAGGCTCACTGTGTCCCGAAGGCGCTCAGCAGGGCCATGTGCAGCCTTGCAGCAAAGGTAGGAAACAGCTGGAGCTGAGCTTTGCTTCCTGAGCACAAAAGAGAAGCCTTTTAGTGCCGTGCTGTGCTCAGACATCCGGGCTGGCTCCCCACACACTTGCTGTGGTGGCAGCACTAGCACAGCGCCGCGTGGAGCGCGGGTGCCTCTGGGAGGGGATGTGGGCAGCGTGCCTTGCTAGCTGCTCCCTGCCTCCTGCAGCTCCCTGACTCCTCACCTTCACACCAGGAGCCTCCGTGTGAAGGGCACAGCCCTCTCCCCCCGCGTATCCTGCTCGCCTAGCAGCCTGCAGCTGCTGGGATGTGTGCGCTGCCCTGGCGTGAGGGCTGCCGCGGCGCCCTGCCGTGTTTCCCACATCGCTGCAGCTTCTCTTCCCCTTTCCCCATCGCCCCCTGTCAATCCCCCTCTGCAGTGCTCAATCACCCTGCCGGGTTTTGCCCTGTACTCTGCAGTCCTAGGCAGAGCTTCACTTAGCTTCTGCCCTAGCTGGTGCTGACCGCTCAAGCCAAGGTGCAGCATGGGCTTTGAGCTGGCGCTCACAGGGCTCAGATGCGCTTGTGGGGGGAGCAGATGGCAGCAGTGTCTGCTCCAGCCTGGCTTTCTCTCTGCACTTGCTGTGGGAGAACTTTCCCCACACCCCTCCATTTTAGGAGCCTTACCAGGGTGAAAGGCTAAGGTAAAACGTGCCCAAAAGTGCTGTCAGGAGCACAGAATGAACAACTTACACGGGGGGAGGAATCCCCAGAGTAAACAAGGAGGAACCTGCTTCCACCAAAGGGCTGCCAGACACAGAGCAGCTCCTTTGGAGAAACCCAAACATTGGTGCTTGCAGCCTTTCCCTTCTGAGAGCCCTGGGTGCTCTCTGGCATAAGAACAGGTAAGATCTCCTCAGGTTGTGGTTTGTTTTAAGCTGACAGCAGCCCTGTGAAGAACATCTGTACAGAACAGCAATTGCAGCCAGCACCCAACCAGGCTGAGCAGCACTTTCCTCTGCCGCGGCTCCCCTGAGGACGCCACCCCCCAGCACAGGGAGGGTGCAGAGCTCCCCGGGAAGGACAAAGGGAGGGGAGCCTGGGGAGCAGTGCCGCGGCAGCTCTGAACGGCTCTGGGCACGGCCGGCGCCGTTCCAGCAGGGTCTGGCGCTGCCGAGCCGAAGGGAGCGGCGGAGCTCAGGTGTGCCAGAAGGGAGATGTGCTCCTCCGAGCGGCTGTGCCACAGCGCTGGCCCTTACCCGCCTGGCCCTGCTTCCAGCAGGCCGAGCAGCACACCTCAGGAACCCGGCTCCTTCTCACCGAGAGGAGGGAGCAGCAACAGCGACCTGCCACAGCAGCAGGGGGGCTGCCGGCTCAGCCATGAGGCTGTTTGAAAGGCTCTGTGGCCTTGAGCCTTTCCTCCTCGCAGGCAGCACACAGGCAGAGCTCGGCAGCGAGGCTCGCAGGCTGGGCTCGGCTCTGCCCTTCCCTCCCTTGCAGTGCTCCCTCTTGATGCTTTCTGGCCGGTGCTGGCAGCCGGGCAGTGCGCTCATGAGCTTGGGCTCCCTGCTGGAGAGGTGAGTGAGGACGGCGTGGCTGGAGCAGCACTGCCTCAGCCCCTGCAGGGCAGCCGTAACCTGCAGCGGGGCAGCTGTAACCTGCAGCAGAGCAGCTGTGACCTGCAGCAGAGCAGCTGTAACCTGCAGCAGAGCAGCTGTAACCTGCAGCAGGGCAGCTGTAACCTACAGCAGGGCAGCTGTAACCTGCAGCAGAGCAGCTGTAACCTGCAGCAGGGCAGCTGTGACCTGCAGCAGAGCAGCTGTGACCTGCAGCGGGGCAGCTGTAACCTGCAGCGGGGCAGCTGTAACCTGCAGCGGGGCAGCTGTGACCTGCAGCAGGGCAGCTGTGACCTGCAGCGGGGCAGCTGTAACCTGCAGCGGGGCAGCTGTGACCTGCAGCGGGGCAGCTGTGACCTGCAGCAGGGCAGCTGTGACCTGCAGCGGGGCAGCTGTAACCTGCAGCGGGGCAGCTGTAACCTGCAGCAGAGCAGCTGTAACCTGCAGCAGGGCAGCTGTAACCTGCAGCAGGGCAGCTGTAACCTGCAGCAGGGCAGCTGTGACCTGCAGCGGGGCAGCTGTGACCTGCAGCAGGGCAGCTGTAACCTGCAGCAGTGCAGCTGTAACCTTCAGCAGAGCAGCTGTGACCTGCAGCGGGGCAGCTGTGACCTGCAGCAGGGCAGCTGTAACCTGCAGCGGGGCAGCTGTGACCTGCAGCGGGGCAGCTGTGACCTGCAGCGGGGCAGCTGTAACCTGCAGCGGGGCAGCTGTGACCTGCAGTGGGGCAGCTGTGACCTGCAGTGGGGCAGCTGTGACCTGCAGCGGGGCAGCTGTGACCTGCAGCAGGGCAGCTGTGACCTGCAGCGGGGCAGCTGTGACCTGCAGTGGGGCAGCTGTAACCTGCAGCGGGGCAGCTGTGACCTGCAGCGGGGCAGCTGACTGCTCTGTAATTCACTCCCCTGAGCTCAGCTGCCACTCAGAGGCAGGTCGTTCTTCCTGACCTCTCCTGCTGTGCCGGGTCAGCACTTCACAGAGGCGAGCCCCGTGCTCAGAAACACAGAGTCACAGACTGCTGGGGAGCTCATTCAGTCCAATGCCCCTGCACCCCCAGCACCCTGCCCAGCAGCACAGTGCCCAGCAAGGGTTGGAAGCTCTCCACACCAGCAGACTCCACAACCTCTCTGGGCAGCCTGCTCCAGGCCTCCAGCAGCCTCACCCCAAACAACTTTCTCCTCCTGCTCAGCTCCAACCTCCTGCCTGACACTTTCTGCCCCTTGCTGTCCCTTGTGCTGGCCCTGAGCCTGGCCCCAGCCTCTTGCCCCCCACAGCTCCTTTAGCTCTTGCTGAGCATTGCTCAGCTGCCCTCTGGGGCTGCTCTTCTGCAGGCTTTCAGCCCCAGGGCTCGCAGCCTTTGCTCCTCAGAGGGTGCAGGACAACAAGTTGTGTTGTCTGCTAGGGACCTGGAGCATCTGTGGGGCTTGGTGGCACAGTTCCATGAGTAGAGGGAATGCTCTGAGATCAGGACCCACACTGGAAGCAAACCTGCTGAATGGAGGGAATTCCTAGGAGAGCTCTCTCAGAAGACTCTGTCTTTGCTGTTAACAAAAATAACAAATAAATACTTCAACTAAACACCAGAGAGCAAACTCTTACATAAATCCCCAGAAATGCTGGATGGAGGATGTGTCAGCCTGCTAAAACAAACAGAACCCCTCTGCAGGGACTGATTAGTGAAATCAAATGATTATCAGGGCAATTAACCCAGTGCTCCCCAGAGGGAAGGCTTCCCTGCACAGGGGCTGGGATCTGGCAGTGGGATGTGCAGCTCATGCAGATGGTTTCCTCCAGGAAAGGAAGCCAAGAGGCTCCTGGCTTCTGGCACACATGGCACAGAGCAGTCCAGCAGCCACACTGATAAGACTCTGCCTTGACTTTGGCTGTGCCATCTGCAGGACTTCCAGATCACCCTGGCAGTGGGACAGGAACAAGGAATTCAGGCCTGCTGGAGTCTGCAAGCATCAGTGGGATCAATCTGAAGATGCCAGGTGGGGGACACCTGGTTGTTAGGGTGCTCAGTCACAGGGGCACACCTGGGCTGGGCAGTTGGAGCAAATCTCAGCTGTAACTCTTCAGAAGATGCTTTTAAGCTAATGACAACATTTTGCCTTGCTGCAACTCCTTTGAAATCTCACTCTTGGGAGCTACATCCCAGACCTCCCACCCTGCAAGGCGCAGCAGCCAGGGGAAGTAGAGCTCAGGTGACCCCAGACCTTTCGAGGCAGATGTCTTCTGAAAAGGAAATGAGCTGTTGGGAACCCCAGAGACCCCTGCTGGGCACAGTCTGGGGAGACATCCCCCTCCTCTTTCTTTGCCCCAGGCCTTTGCTCACAGAGTCACAGACCATAACCAGCCCAGCTGCAGCCCAGTGCTTCCCTTGCCTGCAGGCTCAGCTTGATGTGTTTCCAGCTTGCCAGCCTCAAGGCAGCACCTCCAGAGCAAACCTCACAGTGGCTTTTTGCTGCCATTCCCAGGGAGCTGAGGGGGTCAGGGAGGAATAGGTGCCAGCTTCAGCTGCCTCTTTCACCTCTGGCCCTGCTGCATGCCAGTCTGGCTGCCTGCATGAAGGTTAAATTTCTTGCTGAGCTGCAGAAGCCCCCTGCAGAAGTGATGGCTGTTGGGGGCACTCCCAAAAGGCAGGATCCATTCTGCCTCTTACCACATGCCAGCACCAGGGATCGTGCAGCCATTTAAAACAAGCTCTGCCAAAACAATAGTGGCCTTCAGGAGCCATGCTGCTCGTGGAGGGGAGGGGCAGCAAGGTGTGCCCAGGGATGGGGAGGAGGGGAGGAGCTGAGCCTCCTGTAGATCAGCTTTACAGAATCACAACATGTGTTTGGTTGGAAGAGAGCTCCGAGCTCATCCAGCCCAACCCCCACCCAGCACTGCAGGCTCAACACCAAGCCGTGTCCCTAAGGGCCAGGACCACACATTGCCAGAACACCCCCAGGGATGGAGCCCCTCCTCTAGCCCAGGGGGCCCAGGCCCTTCTTCAGCCTGGCTGCCCTGTTCTGGACATGCTGCAGCCTCCCAATGTCCTTCCTGGAGTGAGGGCCCAGAGCTGAGCACTGCATCTGAGGTGTGCCGAGCACAGGGGAATGATCCTCCCTGTTCCTGCTGTATTCTAATACCAACAGCACCACCAGCAAACTCCTGCCCTTATTCTGTCCTTAGATAGCGCTAGAATCAACTCTGCAAGCATCTCTGCAAGGCCAGCCTGGCTCAGCTGGTGTCTCATGAGGACACTTCCCAGGCAGACACTCTCATTGCCTAGCTTATAAACATTTCAGCACAACACCTGAGCTCGATGGCACTCCTGCCTCCAGCAGCAGCCACGTGTCCTGCCTTGCCGGAGCGAGCCCCTGGGGGTTGTTTCCCTGCCTAGCTCAGCGCAGGGCTCAGCCCTGCTGCAGGCGCTGGCCGCCGGCGGCGCTGTGGCTGGAGCCGCGGGGCCGTGGCTCTGTACAGCCCTGCAGACGCTCCACAGCCGAGCCTCAGGGCCCGGGCTCTGTGCCATCTGCATGGCAGCCTGGGATGTGATGTCAGAGATGGGCTGTGATAAGGAGGAATCAGGTGCTGGGAGGAACAATGAGAGCTTTGCTGGTGTCACCACTCGGCTTCAGAGCTCTCCCAAGGCAGCCCCAGCAGCTGGGCAGCTGGGGAGGTTGTGCTGTGCACAGCAGCTGCCCTGGCCGGCCCCTCATAGCTGTGATGGTTGTGCAGCAGCAGCAGTGCTCACCCTGCCCTCTGGACAGCTCTGAAGCAGCATTTTTAATCATAGAATCACTGAAGCTGGAAAAGACCTCTGTGATCAGCAAGTCCAGCCCCCCACCCACTGCCTCCATGACCATCAAACCATGTCCCAGAGTGTCATTTCTATGTGTTCCTGGAACCCCTCCAGGCATGGGGACTCCACCACCTCCCTGGGCAGCCTGGGCCAGGCCCTGACCACTCTGGCAGCAAAGACATTTGGCCTCCTCTCCAACCTAACCCTGCCCTGGCACAGTTTCAGGCCATTGCCTCTCCTTCTCTCCCCTGAGCCTAGGGAGCAGAGCCCAAGCCCCAGCTGGCTGCAGCCTCCTCTCAGGGAGCTGCAGAGAGCAATGAGGTCTCCCTCAGCCTCCTCTGCTCCAGGCTCAACACCCCCAGCTCCCTCAGCTGCTCCTCCCCAGCCCTCTTCTCCAGACCCTTCCCCAGCTCTCTTGCCCTTCTCTGGACATGCTCCAGACCTCAATGTCCTCCTTGTGCTGCAGTGCCCCAGGCTGGACTCTGCCCCACCAGGCAGGAGGAGCAAGGGAACATTTGCTCAGGTGGGGGGTAAAAGCAGCCTGCAACTAAGAGCAGAGCCAAGGCAGGAACCTGGGGGAATCTGGGAGGGTGCCAAGGGAAACTCACAGGGCAGAGTGAAGTGTTTGGAAGGGGTGAGGGGAAGCTAAAGCCTGGCCTGGGAGCAATGGGGACTTGGGACGAATCAAGAGCAGGGAGAGCCTGTCCACAGGCAAGGCCAAAGGATGCCAGACTTACCTTTCTGGTTCTGGCTGCCTACATCTCCAGGAGGAAGCATTTGAATGTTCCCTGTCAAAACTTGTTTTTACAGCCAGATTTCCTGGCTGCAGGCTGGCAGAGGGAAGGATTTACAAGGAGATTGAAAGCAGCTCCTGGAAGAAAGGAGTGCTCTAGTTCTTTATGCATGACAAGCCAGACTGGGTGCCTTCAGAAGTGATCCTGAGTGGGGAGTGACTGCTGACTGCTCCATGGCTATCTGAGCTTCCAGAAGTACTTTCAGATGCCTCAAAGATTGTTAGGACCTAACTCCAAGGTGCATGGTCTTTCAGATCTCACCCAGGTAAGGTCGTAGTGAACTCAGTAAGCTGTGTCACAGCCTCACAGAATGCATTGGGTTGGAAGGGATCTTGTCCAACCCCCTGCAGGCAGCAGGGACAGCTCCAGCCAGAGCAGGCTGCCCAGGGACACAGCCAGGCTGAGCTTCAATGGCTCCAGGGATGAGGCCTCAAGCACCTCCCTGGGCAGCCTGTGCCAGAGTCTCCCCAGCCTCCCTCTGCAGAACTCCCTCCTGGTGTCCAACCTAACTCTGCCCTGCTCCAGTTCCAAACCATTGCCTCTGCTCCTATCCCCACAGCCCCTTCTGAGCAGTCCCTCCCCAGCTGCCTGCAGCTGCCCTGCAGATACTGAACTGCAGCTCTGAGGTCTGCCTGCAGCCTTCTCTTCTCCAGGCTGCACAGCCCCAGCTCTCCCACTAAGCCCTGCTGAAAAGCAGCTGCCTGAGGACACTGGGAGTGGATCCTGGGCCTTCTGCCTTGCTGGTGTTAGCTCTGCAGTGCAATCAGAACAAAAGTCAAGTGTTTAGGCACTTGGCTGGCTGTTGCTCCCTCTGATGAGGCGCTCTTCCCAAGTGTTAATTGCTGCTGGCAGGGAGTGATGTTATCCCTATAGGAAGCTCAGATCTGGGAGCCGTGGAGGCAAAGGGGGTGTGGAAAGAGAGAAACGAGCACAGGAGATGTAAAACCTTGAAGCTGCTGCAAAAGGCTGAAAGGAGAAGTGTTGCCAAGCACAATACCTGGGGATGGGGGATGGGAGCAGGGAGTGGTTTCCAAAGCCTCTGGGGAGCGTTGGAGCCTAAGACTCTTGAGTGCAGTCAGTCTGGAAGGCGGTTTGGAAATGCCTGTCTCTAATCTCCTCAGTACAGCTTGTGGTCAGATCATCTGTGCCTTGAGGTGGGCTGGGGCAGCACAAGGGCCAGTGAAGCAGCCCCTGCCACTGAAGATGGCTTTAGAAGGTGCCAGGCCTGGGGGGAAGCACTCAGAGCATCTCTGCACACAGCTTCCTCTCCCCACTTCTGTGCACCTCCCGCTGCCCCTGAGCCCCACAGCAGAGGTCACTGCTTGTTTGGAGGCTCACATGTAGGAACCCAAATCCAGTTACACAAAGCTTTGTAGCACCCAGGATTTATCCCTGTGAGGGAGCTCAGTAAGAGATTAGCAGGGCCAGAGTGGCTGGCAGGGAGCAGAGCCCTCCTCCAGGCTGGGGCTGCGCTGCTCGGACGGCAAAGGAGCTCTGCCCCAGGCTCTGCCGGCAGCAGCGGTCGGTCCTGGGCACTGCACAGCATCTCCTTAATGCCCATCAGGAGACTGTGGCACTGCCCTTCATGGTGCAGCAGGGGCCCTGTGTTGAGCCATTCTGTGAGACTCTGGTGAAGATTCTGTGGTGTCCATAGGGGTCAGCTCCTTGTAAGGCAGAAGCAGCACTCCAGTAAGACACCTGTGATGCTCATCCAGAGTCAGTGACAGGAGTGTTCCCCCACCCCTGCTGCCAGGCTGCCACGGGCCCTGTCTGCAGGAGCCAGGGACTCACAGAGTCAATGAGGCTGAAAAAGCCTTTAAGATCAGCAGGTCCAACCATAACCCAGCTGCCATTACCACCAAACTCTATCCTGAAGCACCACACCTACAGCTTCTTCAAGCCCTCCAAGGATGGGGACTCTACCACCTCCCTGGGCAGCCTGTTCTGGTCCCTTAGCACTCTTGCAGCAAAGAAATTTTTCCTCCTCTCCAACCTAGCCCTCCACTGGCACAATTCCAGGCCATTGCCTCTTGCCCTGTTGCTGGTTACCTGGGAGAAGAGACCAACACCAGCCTGACCCCAACCTCCTTTCAGGGAGTTGTAGAGAGCCAGAAGCCCAGATCCAAATGAGAAAGAAGTGAAGCCATCAGGCACTGCAGGGGGGAGCCATCTGAGTGCTTGCTCCATGGCTCACCCCAGGCAAGGGAGCACCAAGCTCCAGCCACACGAGCAGCACCAATCCCTCTGCTCTTCCAGAGCCCTGGAGCACCTCTTCCCTGCAGAGATAGCTGAAGCCTGGGGCTGGAGCACAGAAGCACAGGGAAAATGCATCCCAGACACTCTTGGATTGACCCTGAGCTCCTCAGCAGGAGGCAGAAGAGCTGGAGTCCTGAGGAAAGACCCAAACCCCGTGGGGAGAGGCAGAGAGCTGACAGGAGGAGGGCTGTGTGGGGTGGGCTCTCAGCACAGCACACAGAACATGGAGCACATGGAGCACAGGCAGAGTTACAGCCTGTCCCCAAGCCTTGGGGACCCAGCTGGCCCCCCAGCTGGCCCCCATCATCAAGCAGCCATGCCAAGGAGCTGCAAAGGAGAGAGCTTAGGGCAGGAGAGGTAGAGCAGCCAGGGCAGGGGTGTAGATGGCCCACCAGAGAATCTCAGAATGGTTTGGCTGGCAAAGCCCTTCCAGCTCCTCCAGCCCAACCACATCTAACTCTGCCCAGGCTGGGGCTGAGCCATGGCCCTCAGGAAACACCTCCAGGGATGGGTATGCAACCACCTCCCTGGGCAGCCTGGGACAGGCATTGAGAACCCTTTCAGTGAAGAAGTTTCTCCTTGTGTCCAATCTAAGCCTCCCCTGGGGCAGCTTGAGGCCATTGCCTCTTGTCCTGTCCCTGTTCCCTACTCTAGTCATGAGGTCTGTGGTGACAGGTTGGACTCGATGATCTTTGAGGTCTCTTCCAACCTTAGTGATACTGAATACTGAATGGTTCCTTGGGAGCAGAGCCCAAGCCCCAGCTGGCTGCAGCCTCCTCTCAGGGAGCTGCAGAGAGCAAGGAGGTCTCCCTCAGCCTCCTCTGCTCCAGGCTGTACACTTGGAACTTTGCATGTTGTTGGTTTTCTTCAGTGCCTCAAAGCTGTGGCTCCTGAGATGGCTCAGCAGGGGTCACAGCCAGCAGAGATATTCCTACTGTGGGCACTTGCCCACCTCCATGCTGGCACTAATTCAGCCTGGCCAGAGCCCTCACTGCTGCCTCCCTGCAGCACACACAGGAAGCTGCCTCTGCAAAGAGGTTCCTGTGCGGTGTTGACAGCTCACAGCTCCCCCCCAACCCTTTCCTTCTCTTCTCCCCAGGCTGAAGAGCTGCTCTGCTGCCTCTGTGACTCCCTGGCATCCACTGCACAGAGTGCCAGGACCTCTAGCCAGGGCCCCAGGCAGCCTGGATGGCACTGCAGATGGACACACACGGGGGACTCCTGGCCTCTGAGAGTTCTGACTCTTGTTTGGCATTAAAACACCAAGTCTGGAGTATGGTCTGAGCATCAGTAAGGTGGTGGGAGGAAGGACCAGCAGCCAAGAGCAAACCTTACTCAGCCAGAGCAGTGGCTCCTGGTGGACAATCTGCCTGTCTCCCCAAGCAAGGGTTGGAGCATTCTTCTGGCTGGGAAAACCTCAGGCAGTGAAGTTAGGTGACACAGGGGTGAGTGTCCACTGCTGTCCTCCTGCCAGCTGCCTGGGGACTGCATCTTCCCCAGCCCACAGAGACCAGCAGGGGAGGCTCTGCTTAGGCTAGAACCACAGAATAGACCAGGCTGGGAGAGACCTTCGAGATCATCAAGTCCAACCCATCATCCAACACCACCTAATCAACTAACCCATGGCACCAAGGGCCTCATCCAGTCTCCTCCTAAGCACCTCCAGTGATGGTGACTCCACCACCTCCCTGGGCAGCACATCCCAGTGGCCAATCTCTCTTGCTGGGAAGAATTTCTTCCTAACATCCAGCCTAAACCTCCCCTGGCACAGCTTGAGACTGTGTCCTCTTGTTCTGGGGCTGCTTGCCTGGGAGAAGAGACCAACCCCCACCTGGCTACAACCTCCCTGCAGGGAGTTGGAGAGAGCAAGAAGGTCTCCCCTGAGCCTCCTCTTCTCCAGGCTAAGCAATCCCAGCTCCCTCAGCCTCTCCTCACAGGGCTGTGCCCCAGACCCCTCCCCAGCTTTGTTGCCCTTCTCTGGACACCTTCAAGTCTCTCAATGTCCTTCTTGAGCTGAGGAGCCCAGAGCTGGACACAGGACTCAAGGTGTGGCCTAACCAGTGCTGAGTACAGGGCAGAATGACCTCCCTGCTCCTGCTGGCCACACTGTTCCTGAAACAGGCCAGGATGCCCTTGGCCCTCCTGGCTGCCTGGGCACACTGCTGGCTCCTGTTCAGCCTACTATCTACCAGCACCCCCAGGTCCCTCTCTGCCTGGCAGCTCTCAGCCACTCTGACCCCAGCCTGTAGCACTGCCTGGGGTTGCTGTGGCCAATGTGCAGAACCTGGCACTTGGATGTGTTCAATCTCCTGCCCTTGGACTCTGCCTAATGGTTTGCTGCTGCTGTGTTCTCTGACCCCAGGACAAAGCCAGGGCAAATAGAATGGCAATGGTCTGGGGGCAGGTTGAGTCCCTGGAATGCTCAGGACACCAGGCAGAGCTGCTAGATCAGATGAAGAGCTGGACAGATTCATGTTTCCTTGCCTCTGCTCCAGCAGCCCTGGCACCAGCTGTCCCTGTCCAGCCCCAGCTCACTGCCCTGCCCTGGGCACACAGCCCTGCCTCTTGCTCCTCCTCCTCAGCAGCCACTGATCCAAGCAGGATTCCTTCTCAACGAGGTCCTTCCTTTGAGCTCTCCATCAAGGATACTGATGGCAACAAAGGTCCTTGATCTCCCGGGGACCCACCTGGCACATTCAGCTCCTTTGCAGAAGACTCTTGTCAGCCCAGGAGGCCTCAGCTAAGGCAGAGGCTTAGGCATGGGCATGTTTCTAGTGCCAGACATCACAGACATAGCCAGAACAGTCCCAGTGTGCTCTCCAGGTGGTGTTAAGACAGAGCAGGGTGCAGCTGGCTGCCCAGCCCACCTCTGGGTGCTGCTGGCAGGGGGAACCCCTTCTGTGCACAGCCTTTCCCTCCACTGGAGCTTGCTGTGGGTCCTCTTCCTCCCCAGCTGGTAGCTCACACAAAACTGTGGGAGTGTAACTCCTCAGAGGTCTCTGACCACATTCAGACCAGGCTGTGAGCATCCAAAGGCTGTTAGAGGTCTGGCCCTGCAAGCTCTACTTCCCCAGCAGGTAGCAGCCCTACCATAGCCTCTCCCCTGCTCTAAGCCACCTTGGAACAGCAAAAAGAGATGGTCATGGTCAGCTGGGTGGAGGGAGAGCACGGTCAGGGGCCCTGCCCTGACCTTGTGCAGCAGCTGAGTGCCAGAACCTGGAAGCACCTTCCAGACATTTCCTCTCCAGCACCATTCTGCCTGGACAGGCTGCTTGGGCTTCGTGGTGGGACTGAACACCTCCTGAAAAGCATCTCCACAGAGTCATAGAACAGTAGGGGTTGGAAGGGACTGTAGGAAAGCAGAAAGTATCTCTGGGAGGTGTGCCTGGTTCAGGCTGTGCCTTTCAGAGAGGGCCAGCTGCTGGGACACTCTGGCTGAGTGTTTTGGTGGCATAAGGGAAACAAAGATATTCTGAAGGAATTCCATTGGTGGGTTGGTAGAATGCAGCTTCACATTTCAGTTTTAGCTCAGTTTGTGTTTCAGTCAGTTCCCTCTGTTCCAGTCTGCATGAGCAGCTGCTGTCTTTCCTCTGTGCTGGATGGAGCCGACCTTGAGCTAAGGAGCTAAGAAACTCTGCCTAGCACAGGCTTTGAACTAACAGCATTCCCTCCTTAAGAATTACTTCTCTCTCTAACCCTTTTGGGGAAAAAAAGAGAGGAAGGGGCAGAAGGGGGTTTGGGGGGACCCTCCTCGCTGCAGCAGGGCAGGTTTCCTGTGCTACGTTCGTTGCTGTCCCTGTTGTCACCACTGTGTATTGTGTGTATAGCCCTGCGTGGCATCCTGCTTGTACATGCAGCTCTTGGCCAGTTTTGCTTCTGCAGCTGAGCTAGCTGTGCTTCTCAGTGTGGGGGAGAGAACTGAACCTCCTCTCACCACCACAGGAAGGTTTCAGGACAAGAAAGAACAGCGGGCTGCTGATACTGGAAGGATGGCCTGGTGATAAAGAAGAGCTGACCGCGGCAAACAACCTGGAGTGCGAGACAGGAGGACACCTGCCTCCATGCTGGGGAAGCTCACCCTGATGTGGGATGAAGATAACAATGGACAGCTGCATACCAAAGGAGAAAACTAAGTTAGCAGCAGTGGTGCAAGAATCATAGTGTAGTATCACAGTATCAGTCAGGGTTGGAAGGGACCACAAGGGTCATCCAGCTCCAACCCCCCTGCCATGGGCAGGGACACCCCACACTAGATCAGCCTGGCCAGAGCCTCATCCAGCCTGGCCTTAAACACCTCCAGGGACAGGGCCCCAACCACCTCCCTGGACAACACATTCCAGGGCTTCACCACTCTCATGGGGAAGAACTTCCTCCTCCCCTCCAGCCTCAATCTCCCCACCTCCAGCTTCATTCCATCCCCCCTAGTCCTATCACTGCCTGAGATCCTGAGCAGTCCCTCCCCAGCCTTCCTGTAGCCCCCTTCAGATCCTGGAAGGCCACAATGAGGTCACCTGGGAGCCTTCTCTTCTCCAGACTGAACAGCCCCAACTCCTTCAGTCTGTCCTCACAGCAGAGCAGCTCCAGCCCTCTGCTCATCCTCCTGGCCCTGCTCTGGACACCTTCCAGCACCTCCACATCCCTCTTGTCATAGGGGCTCCAGAACTGGAGGCAGTACTCCAGGTGGGGTCTCCCCAGAGCTGAGCAGAGGGGGAGAATCCCCTCCCTTGCCCTGCTGGCCACACTTCTCCTGCTGCAGCCCAGGATCTGATTGGCTTTGTGGGCTGCAAGTGCACACTGAGAGCTCCTGGTGAGCTTCTCCTCCCCCAGCACCCCCAAGGCTCTCTCCTCAGGGCTGCTTTCCAGCCAGTCCCTGCCCAGCCTGGATTTGTGCCTGGGGTTGCCTCCACCCAGCTGCAGGACCCTGCCCTTGGTCTTGTTGAACCTCCTGAGGTTGGCTTGTGCCCACCTCTGCAGCCTGTCCAGCTCCCTCTGGATGGATCCCTTCCCTCCAGCTGTCTGCTGCACCACACAGCTTGGTGCCATCAGCAAACCTGCTGAGGCTGCACTCAGTGCCACTGTCCATGGCACCCACAGAGATGTTGAACAAGCCTGGTCCCAGGACTGATCCCTGAGGGACTCTGCTTGTCCCTGGCCTCCCCTGGGACATGGAGCCATGGACAGCCACTCTTTGGGTGCAGCCCTCAAGCCAGTTCTGTATCCATCCAGTGGTCACCCATCACACCCATGTGTCACCAGCCTGGAGCCCAGGATGTGGTGTGGGACAGTGTGGAAGGCTGTGCTCAGGTCAGGGAATTGCTTACCCTGCTCGATTTCCCCTGTATAAACTGCTTGTTCTGTGCCCACAGAGGATCCTGCTGCACCAACAAGGAGTCTGTTCATGCTTTCTGACCTCTGGAGATCATTGAGTCCACCCCCCCTACTCCAGCAGGGTCACCCAGGAACACATCCAGAGGGGGCTGGAAGCTCTCCAGAGAAGGAGACTCCACAACCTCCCTGGGCAGCCTGCTCCAGGCCTCCAGCACCCTCACACAAACAACTTTCTCCTCCCGTCAAGGTGGAGCTTCCCGGGTTCCAGCTGGAGTCCAGGGGGTTGCCAGTGAGAGCAGCAGGCAGCTGTGCCCCGGAAGGTGCCTGGGGTGAGCATAAGGAACAGCTAAGTAGGACACTGCCAGCGCTCCAGGCACATTACTGCTGTGCTTGGGAGCTGTGGAGGGCGGTGAAGCCAATGAGAACTCAAAGACCCACCCCTGCGGCAGGGGCGTTAGGGCAGAGAGCCGCTGGAGCAGCAGGCTGAGGAGCTGCCTGCAGGGAAGGGACCGGTGAGCCCCCAGCACCGTGCCCAACTCACCTGAGCCCTCAGAGCTGCGAGGAGTGGGCTCACAGCACACCAGCTCCGCTGAGTGGCGTGGGGAGCTCGCTTTGTGTTCAGCCCCCTGCCTCCCACCCGGGCTTGCCAGCCGGCAGGAGGTCTCTGAGCTGGGCTGGGGAGTTGCAACCGTGAGAGATAAACCAGGGCCTGGCACAATGGGCACCCAGCACCTCCCACCAGGGAGGTGGTGGAGTTCCCACCCCTGGAGGGGTTCCAGAACCCTGTGGCCATGGCACTTGGGGCCATGGTTTGGTGGCCACGGTGGGGTTGGGCTGCTGGTTGGGCTGGATGGTTTTGGAGGGCTTTTCCAGTACAAATCATTCTATGATTCTCCTTCCAGACCATCTGCTGAGGTTTGTTCTTGCTGAGCTTCACCCAGCTGCACATCGATCCCCGCGCCTCAGTTTCCCAGCTGTGAGTCAGAAGCAGGGCAGCACCCAGACAGCAGTGGGCCCGAGGCTGCTGCCCTGCCTTCCACCCCCGTTTCACACCCAGCAGATCAGCCTCAGCCCCAGGAGCCTGCCCTGCGCAGAGCAGGGGAAAGCATCACCCTCTGGTACTTCCCGAAGGCCAGGATTCCAGAAACAAGCTCCCAGCCCTTGCCGCTGGGAGCTCCTCCCTGCCGGGCGCCGAGGAGCAGGAGCAGCGCAGCAGGAGCAGCGCAGCAGGAGCAGCACAGCAAGAGCAGCGCAGCAGGAGCAGCCCAGCAGGAGCGGTGCAGCAGGAGCAGTGCAGCAGGAGCAGCACAGCAAGAGCAGTGCAGCAGGAGCAGTGCAGCAGGAGCAGCCCAGCAGGAGCAGCCCAGCAGAAGCAGCCCAGCAGGAGCAGCCCAGCAGGAGCAGCCCAGCAGGAGCAGTGCAGCAGGAGCAGCGCAGCAGAAGCAGCGCAGCAGGAGCAGCGCAGCAGGAGCAGTGCAGCAGGAGCAGCGCAGCAGGAGCAGCCCAGCAGGAGCAGCGCAGCAGGAGCAGCCCAGCAGGAGCAGTGCAGCAGGAGCAGTGCAGCAGGAGCAGCACAGCAGGAGCAGCCCAGCAGGAGCAGTGCAGCAGGAGCAGCCCAGCAGAAGCAGCGCAGCAGGAGCAGTGCAGCAGGAGCAGTGCAGCAGGAGCAGCACAGCAGAAGCAGCGCAGCAGGAGCAGCGCAGCAGGAGCAGCCCAGCAGGAGCAGTGCAGCAGGAGCGGCGCAGCAGGAGCGGCACAGCAGGAGCGGCGCAGCAGGAGCAGGTGCAGCAGGAGCGGCGCAGCAGGAGCGGCGCAGCAGGAGCAGCGCAGCAGGAGCGGCCCAGCAGGAGCAGCGCAGCAGGAGCGGCACAGCAGGAGCAGCGCAGCAGGAGCAGTGCAGCAGGAGCGGCGCAGCAGGAGCAGCGCAGCAGGAGCAGGTGCAGCAGGAGCGGCGCAGCAGGAGCGGCGCAGCAGGAGCAGCGCAGCAGGAGCGGCCCAGCAGGAGCAGCGCAGCAGGAGCGGCACAGCAGGAGCGGCGCAGCAGGAGCAGCCCAGCAGGAGCGGCGCAGCAGGAGCAGTGCAGCAGGAGCAGCCCAGCAGGAGCAGCGCAGCAGGAGCAGTGCAGCAGGAGCAGCGCAGCAGGAGCGGCGCAGCAGGAGCAGCCCAGCAGGAGCAGCGCAGCAGGAGCAGTGCAGCAGGAGCAGTGCAGCAGGAGCAGTGCAGCAGGAGCGGCGCAGCAGGAGCAGTGCAGCAGGAGCGGCGCAGCAGGAGCAGTGCAGCAGGAGCGGCGCAGCAGGAGTGGCGCAGCAGGAGCGGCGCAGCAGGAGCGGCGCAGCAGGAGCGGCGCAGCAGGAGCAGTGCAGCAGGAGCAGTGCAGCAGGAGCGGCGCAGCATGAGCGGCGCAGCAGGAGCAGTGCAGCAGGAGCAGTGCAGCAGGAGCGGCGCAGCAGGAGCAGTGCAGCAGGAGCAGTGCAGCAGGAGCAGCGCAGCAGGAGCGGCGCAGCAGGAGCAGTGCAGCAGGAGCGGCGCAGCAGGAGCAGTGCAGCAGGAGCGGTGCAGCAGGAGCAGCGCAGCAGGAGCAGCGCAGCAGGAGCAGTGCAGCAGGAGCAGCGCAGCAGGAGCAGTGCAGCAGGAGCGGCGCAGCAGGAGAAGCGCAGCAGGAGCGGCGCAGCAGGAGCAGCGCAGCAGGAGCAGCCCAGCAGGAGCGGCGCAGCAGGAGCGGCGCAGCAGGAGCAGCGCAGCAGGAGCAGCCCAGCAGGAGCGGCGCAGCAGGAGCGGCGCAGCAGAAGCAGCGCAGCAGGAGCAGCCCAGCAGGAGCAGCGCAGCAGGAGCAGTGCAGCAGGAGCAGCCCAGCAGGAGCAGCCCAGCAGGAGCAGCGCAGCAGGAGCAGCGCAGCAGGAGCAGCCCAGCAGGAGCAGCGCAGCAGGAGCAGCCCAGCAGGAGCAGCCCAGCAGGAGCAGCGCAGCAGGAGCAGCCCAGCAGGAGCAGCGCAGCAGGAGCAGTGCAGCAGGAGCAGCCCAGCAGGAGCAGCCCAGCAGGAGCAGCGCAGCAGGAGCGGCGCAGCAGGAGCGGCGCAGCCCCCATGGGACGCAGTCCCTCAGCCCGGCGCCGTCCTGGGGAGCTGCCGCTCACAGCCTGCGCTCCCCCTGCAAAGCACCGCGAGGCAGCTGGGATTAGCTGATCAGGGCCGAGGAGCAAATTAATGACTGCTCCGACCAGGAGGAAGGCAGATTTGATCCCAGATTGCCCATCCCTGCGGCTGGCTCCTACTTGCAAACAATTCATTTAGATTATGAAAGCAAGGACTTGAGGACAAAGCCCCCCAGATTGTTAGCTTCCTGGAGGAAGAAAAGAAAGGGAATGGAATTTAGATTAAAAATTATGCAGAACAGTTTTAATTCCCCACCCTCCTGAGCCTCCCCTCTGCTGCAAAGCCAGAGCTGCTCAGAATGTGGCATTGTTCTGCTGCCAGTGTCAGCCTGCCGGGTGCAGGAGAGAAAATGCCGGAGGTGGCACTTGGAGTTAACTCCTTAGGCTCCTGCCAGAGCGGAGCTGGCAGCACAGTGCCCTGTGCTCTGCTCCCATCACCACCTCCCTTCCACAGGGCAACGACTGGGCTGCAGAGCAGCTCCCAGACCATGCAGAGCTCGCTGCTGTGACCCAGCACCGGTGTCACATGCACCACACAGAGGGACAGGATGGATCCAAAGGGACCTGGACAAGCTGGAGGAAGGGGCACCATGAGGACTCCATGGGCATCAACAAGGCCAGGATCAAGGTGCTCCACCTGGGTCAGGGCAACCCCTGGGTATCAACCCAGGCTGGGGGTGAAGGGCTGGAGAGCAGCACCGTGGAGAAGAACTTGGGAGTGCTGAGACCTCCCCTGCAGGGCTGGGGCAGCTCTGGAGCCCTCAGCACAGCCAGGGAGCTGCTGGAGCAGGGCCAGAGGAGGCCACAGCAGTGCTGGGAGGCTGGAAGCCCTCTGCTGGGAGGCCAGGCTGGGAGGGTTGGGGTTGTGCAGCCTGCAGAGGAGAAGGCTCCAGGGAGACCTCCTGGTGGCCTTGCAGAGCTTCAAGAGGCCAGAAGAGAGCTGGGGACAGAGTGCTGAGCAGGGCCTGTTGGGCCAGGCCAAGGGGGGATGGTTTGAAGTGCAAGAGGGAGGCTGGGAGTGGAGAGAAGGAGAAATGTTTGGTGCTGAGGGTGGGGAGAGCCTGTGCCAGGCTGCCCAGAGAGGTGGAGCTGCCCCATGGCTGGCAGCAGTGCAGGGCAGGTTGGTTGGGGCTGGGAGCAGCCTGCTGTGGCTGCAGCTGTCCCTGCTGGCTGCAGGGCTTGCCCTGGGTGAGCTTGGAAGGTCCCTTCCAGCCCCAAGCAGACCATGACTCCATGATTTAACTAATTCTGAGTTAGTCCTAGCCACTGTGACCTGGCTGCCACCAGCAGCAGCAGGACACTGATGTCAAGCCAGGTGAGCAGACAAGGACCAGGACCAGGATCACAATGCTTGCCTTCCCAGAAGACCACAGCAGGGCCATGGCCATGCAGTTCCCAGGTGGAGGAGCAGACCTGGCAGCTGATGTCTCCTCTCTGCCATGGAGCAGTGAGAGCCAGCACAGCTGGCAGTGCCCTTCTCCAGGCAGCCCTAGCTCAAAGGCAACACCCAGGCACCCCCAGAAGAGGGGGGTGACACCCCCCTGCTGACCCTCTTTCAGCCACCAGTGCAGACTGATCAGAAGGTTTGTAATGAGGCCAAACCTGCCTCTTTCTTCCACATCATCCCTCAGAAATTAAACTGACAAGGGGAAAGCCAAGATCAAATGAGTCCCCACAGAGCAAACCTCGTGGCTGCATCTCTTTGATGTTCCTCTTCCACCTTACTGCTGCTGTGTTCAGCAGATCTGAGAAGAGGGAACACCTGGAAGTGAAGCACCCCCAGCACCAGCATGGGGCCAGGAGCGCTCTGGTTCTTTTTCCCTTAACCTTTTCCCCAGGGGAGCTGTTCCTGCTGCAGCCCTGTGCTCACAGAGCCTGCGGGGCCCCAGGCAGGGCTCCCAGCGCCGCTCACACCTGCAGCCTGCAGCAGCAGAGCGTAGCAAGCAGCCTCTGCTCAGCTCCACCTGCATGGCCTAGCACCTGGGCACTGCTTTTCATCTCCAGAGGCCCATGGCCAGCTGGGGAAGCTGGAGGAGCTGAAGGACCTGATGGAGTTGTTCCTGGATCAATCATCCTCACCAGGCTGGATCCTTTGAGCTGCAGCAGGCTGGCCATCAGGAGGAAGATTGCACAGTGAGACTGGGGAGACCCTGGCACAGGCTGCCCTGGGAGGTGCTTGAGGCTCCATCCCTGGAGCCATTGAAGCTCAGCCTGGCTGTGTCCCTGGGCAGCCTGCTCTGGCTGGAGCTGTCCCTGCTGCCTGCAGGGGGCTGGGCAGGATGCCCTTGGAGGCTGCCTCCCAGAATCGTGCTCTGCACACTCCCCATGCTCAAACATCTGTACCTCTCTCTCTAGATGGCACAGCCAAAGGCACTTCTCTCTTGGCTGAGAGTCACCACTGTTGGATGTCCAGGCACCTCTG